>NC_141535.1:193492500-193830000 GCF_021556685.1 Rattus norvegicus
AAGAGATGGCTCAGTGATTAAGAGCACTGGTTATTCTTCCAGAGGACCCAGGTTCAATTCTAAGCACTCACAGCATAGTGGCTCACTGCATCTGTAACTCCAGTTTCAGAAGAGCTGATGCCCCCGCTTGCCTGGGCAGGGACTGAGAGCACAGACAGACTGAAGGCAAAACATCAACACACATAGAAGGAATTATTTTATATAAATTTTAAATACATTTAATTTTTATTGAAATGAAATTTAAAAATTTAAAATTGTAGGAGAGATTAGAAAATGTAAGACTGCAAAGGAAGAAGCAAGAACCTGAGAGAACAGCCTGTTATTATGGTCTTTTTCTCATTTTGAGAAAATATTTACTATAAATGCTCTATTATCTATAAAACTTGGCTTGCATGTCATTCACCCCATGATTCAATGGTTACAATTGAAACATTAAGATTTGGTTGGATGTTGGTGGCACGTGCCTTTAATCCCAGCACTTGGGAGGCAGAGGCAGGCAGATCTCAGAGTTTGAGGCCAGCCTGGACTATAGAGTGAATTCCAGGACAGCAAGGGCTACCCAGAGAAAACCCTCCTTCAAAAGTTAAAATTTATATGAAATTAGTTTAAAACATTCAGATGGAGCATTGTGTAAACTATGAAAAAACACGCAACTTTGCCTTGGCTACAAAAGTTTTCTGCGTCCGTCTTTTCTCTAAATCACTTGAGCGATGTACGGATCATCTGACTTTACTTTGTGTGGCCCTGAAATAAACCTACATCCATGTTGCTTCTTCTCAAACATGCCTAGATTTCAAAAGTTTGCATACTTGAACGCACTCAAACATTTCTTAAAAATTGTAAGAATATGTTACTTAAACCCCCTACCCCAAGGGGTCCAGGTTTCTTTCTCTTGAATTGACTCGTATGCAGAAAACAGTAGTGCACAACTGTTCTAAGGTACTAGGAATTAGCTGGTGAATCAGATCAGATATGGGTATCTGAAACTGTAGTTGTTCTAAGTGAGGCTATAACAGGTCCTCACCTCTCTGCACAGCGTATTGGCTATAGTTAAGGTAACTGCACTGAGGAGATGATGTCAATGTGGAACTACTTCATCTGAATATTTTTCTTCTCCTTATTACCAAAGGAGTAAAATTTATATGAACTAGGCTCTGTATACCTTACCAACTTTTAAAATTACTAGTTAAGGCACAACTGTCCATGTGGGCATCCACCCCAGCAAGGTGGTTATCACCAGGCTAAAGCTGGACAAGGACCGCAAGAAGATCCTGGTGAGGAAAGCCAAGTCCCGGCAAGTAGGAAAGGAGAAGGGCAAATACAAGGAAGAAACTATCGAGAAGATGCAGGAGTAGAAATGTCATGCACAGTTTTCATTAAAGACTGCTTAAGTAAAAGAAAAAAAATTACTAGTTAATAAATATCAGAGGTTTCTTCCAGTTCTGGCATATAGGTATGTATGTGTGTGTTTGTATGTGTGTGTCTGTGTTTGTATGTTTATGTGTGTGCTTGTATGTGTGTGAGTATATGTGTATGTATGTATATATGAGAATCTTGCAGTGCTTGTTTGGCTGGCCTCGAGCTTGTGTGCTTGGATTATAAGTGGTTGCCACCATTCCTGGCCTACTACAGTTTTGTTTTTAGATTTAAATTTAGTCGTAAACATCAGCAGTTACTATGGAAGGGGATGAAATTCAAGGATTAGAAAGATCTTTGAGTTTTTCGTTTTCTGTTCTCCCTCTTTCAAACCCTTCGTTTTTAAATTTAAGGCACCAAAGTTGCTACGTGTAAGATGCTTTGAGAATCTACCACGATTGAGACCTAATAGCTTTTATTTCATATGATATGAAAGATTTCCTTATTCTTCTTTGTGGAGGCAAGGGAGGTGCATTTCAGGAAGAAAAGTAATTATAACTCATCTAGAACCATTTCTTTTCAGGATTATTTTGTGGTTTCTAAGTTTTGAAAACAATGATTTAGTAAATGCAGGAATTTCTGTGCTACATAGTTACAGAACTAGATTTAATAATACCACAGAAATATTATTGCTTAATTTTATAAAAGTTAAATTTGTTTTGTGATCAGTGGGTGAATGAAACAGATAAACGGTGCTATATACTCAATTTTTACAGGCTACTATAATCAGGGTTCTTCATACAGACTACTTGTCTAGCCATAGTTTGATCCCCAGTACAACAAGAACAATGTTTTATTTTCATTTAATCTTTAATTATGACAATACCTTAATAGTCTATTACTAAACTGATTAAAGATGGTACTTAACTTTTTTAATGCTATGCTCTAAAATTCAAGTATTCATTTCTGTGTAAAAGTATCTGTTTTCATTCAGTTTTATTTTTGTCCCCAGGTTTTGGAACTCGTTTTTCAAAACCCAAAGGACCAAGGAACCCACCATCAACTTGGAATATTTAACAACCTCCGGATTTATAAGAATATTTGCTAAAATTGTGCCTGCAAATAAAGCTACTGGAATACTGCTAGAATAATATCTGTAATGACGACATCTGTAATGACGACATATTGTCAATGAAGAGGGAAGCAGTGTGTGGAAACTTCCAGCAATCATGTATTTTCATATTCCTTCTCTTTTATTGGGAACTGCCAATAAAGTTTGTACTTCAGTTTATGTTTCAAAGTGTATTTGTTTTTCATTTTTGGAAGTTATATTTTACTTTCTCTCTCTAAATTTTCTACAAATATTAATTTTTGTTTTGGGATGATGTTTCCTCCTGCCAGAGCCTTTGGAGGGCTGGGATAACCAGCACACAAACCCAGCATAAACATTAATTTCAATAGGCTTGTAAGAATTTAATCTTAACTAACATTCTCTTTAAAATATTTTTACGTATACAAATGTTTTTGCCTGTATGTACGGATATACACCACCTATGTGTAGAGCTCATCGAGGCCAGAAGAGGGAGTCAAATCCCTTGAATTGGAATTACAGGTTGTGAGTTGCTATGTGAACTGAACCAGGGTCCTCTGCAAAAGTAGTGAAATGCACTTAATTAACCATCCGAGTCATCCCCGCATCCCTTCAACTAAATTTATGCATTGCCTTAATATTAAAAATAACTTAAAAAAATAGGTCTTGCTATGCAGCCCCAGGCTGACCTCAAACTAATGATCCTCCTACTTCAAGTTGCAGATCGCAGGTAGTCAGGTGTGCTCCACCATGACTGACTGAAGGTTTTATTTAAAAAACAAAACAACCCTACTCTGTGCTTGCAGCTTGCAGTACTGCTTGTGGAAATGACTGCTCCTGGATGTTATTTTTGTGTAAATGGAGTGCATTTCCTCTATCTTCCCAAATGTTGTGTAAAAGGAGGAAAGATGATTTTAAGACGATTTACAAAGAATGGCAGTGATCACTTTTGTATTGTTATAATGGGATGTTCAACTGTGTAGATGCTTAACCAGTTATTCAACTTACCAATTCTAGATAAGAATCAACAGCAGTTACTTTTTGTTGGCACCTTAAAATTATTTTAATTCTTTTTTGATAGTTTTCTTCATAGAAAAGGCCCTATATATAAACATGTGCAATTTATATTCACAACCATTAAAGGTACTGATGATTTGAAAATGTATTTTTGTATGAATATGGATTCTCCTAAATTATATTTTAAATCTAGCTTTGCACAGTAAATAAGTTAATGGATCTTTATTATTTTAAAGGGTTCACTTTACTTTCCCTATCAGTTTAATATTTTTACTTATAAAAATATAACCTAGCAACAGTGTTATTTGTGCTTTAATACTTTTTATTAGGAGACCCAATGCTAGGGCATATTGACCAGTATTGCTACTTGTTTATTGTAGTACAACGTATCCCCAGTAGGTGTTTAAAAACTTCTCTATTTTAAACGATAACTTTTATTGCAGAAGTTCACTCAGCCTAAGTTACTTCTCTGGGAACTAGTGGTGTTAAACCATAGCGGCTTTTATATGCCTAGTACATCATTGTAGCCAGTTATTTCCAAATATTTTTCTCAAGGACTTAAATGCAATTCTAGGTAAAAAGCTTAAGTAATGAAACTCAAAATGGATTTCTGAATAGACACCATCTCCTGGCGAACAGTGTCGGGTTGGCAGCGCTTTTCACATTTGCATATTTATATTTATGGCTTGAAAAAGTTAAAATTTTTGTTAACAATAGCTATATGTTCAACAAAAATGCTGAATTCTACGGTTCCAAGCATTGGAAAGTGACTCTGGAAAGGCGGAGCTGCTCAGGGAACTCCTAAGGCAATATTTGCACCTGCCTTGAGCCTGTAGTTGTTAACTCCGAAAAGCTATAGAAAAATGCCTCCCCCCTCCCCCTGAATAGCAGCTTTACAATACTGTACAGCGGAATCGTCGTTTTACATATTCCGAAATCCTTTTTCTCCTCGTTTGTCAAGAGTAAAGGCTGAAGATTCTTTTACCTCACAAAGGCTATGGGAGAAATACGAAATTGAAAAGTCACTATGGAAACCACCTCCGGGTAAGATGAAGGAGGAACACTGGAAGTGGAGCGTCTGAACACACCACCAGACTCTGAAAGCTATTAACATTGTTTGGGCCGTTAGGGCGGTTGGCGGCAACTCGCCGGCGGGCGGCAGTTGCGTCGCACCCCGAAGCGTGCCTTGGCGCACGCTCCCCTCCGCTCCTCCACTCAGAGAGCGGGGTGGGGGAGCGGGGGAGGGGGGGCGGGGAAACCCAGAGGGCGCTGGAACTACAACTCCCGCAAGGCTTTGCGCGCCCAGGGTGCCTTACAATAGAAGCTCGGTTGGCGAGGTCTGCGGAGAGGTGCCGGAACTGCCGTTTCCGGCATGTTCAGGTCTACGAGAACGACCGATCAGTGGAGGGCGGGGGAGAGACTCCAATGCCCAGCGGGCCATGCGCGGGCGGCGCTTGCGCGAACCGCGGACGGGGGGGCGGTCGGGCCATTTAAATGTGTGTTTGTGGGTGAAATGGCTGCGCAGGTCGGAGCGGTTCGCGTAGTACGGGCGGTGGCGGCGCAGGAGGAGCCGGACAAAGAGGGGAAGGAGAAACCCCATGTTGGGGTTTCGCCGCGGGGAGTGAAGCGGCAGCGCCGGGTGAGCAGCGGGGGTTCTCAGGAGAAGCGGGGGCGGCCGAGCCAGGACCCCCCTCTCGCTCCCCCTCATCGGCGGCGTCGTAGCCGCCAACATCCCGGGCCGCTGCCTCCAACGAATGCCGCCCCAACCGTCCCGGGCCCTGTTGAACCTCTGCTCCTGCCGCCGCCGCCGCCTCCGTCGCTGGCACCGGCCGGGCCCGCTGTCGCTGCCCCGCTCCCGGCCCCAGGCACCTCGGCCCTCTTCACCTTCTCGCCCCTGACGGTGAGCGCGGCCGGGCCCAAGCATAAGGGCCACAAGGAGAGGCACAAGCACCATCACCACCGCGGCTCCGATGGTGACCCCGTCGCCTGCGTTCCGGGCGATCTCAAGCACAAGGACAAGCAGGAAAACGGCGAGAGGAGCGGAGGGGTGCCTCTGATGAAGGCCCCCAAGAGAGGTGAGAGCATGCGAACCGCTGGGGCTCGGGCTGTAGGTCTCAGCGCCCATATCCCGCTCCTTTAGGACTGAAAGGCGCCGCTCTACTCCCCTGAGCCCACTGAAGTGGACTCCGGATTGCAGGCGGTTGCCACAGTTTGACCTACTTGAGGCTTCTCTCTGAGGCCGAGCTGTCAGTTTCCATCCCTGTTTGCAGTCCCCCGGAGCCTTTGCAACATTTATTTTCAAATTCGGCAGGGTTTCCGCGCCGCGCGGTGCTTGGCATCGGATTAGTAGGTGGGGTACTAAAACCTGCCTTTCTGAAGTAAAGTGCTTGTCACTGAAAGTCCCTTCTTATTCTCTTTCTTGGAAATCTTTAGTTTTTCTCATTCCCGGCACCAACGTATTTGCAGGTTTGACTCTGAGTTTGAATTCTCAAAGAGGTTACACAACTCACTGGTTGCCTTAGCTTCGGCGAGGTTAAGAAAATCATTTACGGTGTTTCTTTTTCAGCTAGACGTGGTAAAAAAAATTTTTTTTTTAATACTAGCCCTTTTAATCGTCAGTATGGTATAGGATTAGTTCGAGGAAGGTTTTATCACCCTTTGAATCCTAGGACGTAGACCAACCATATCTCTGAAGGAAAGGAAGCGTGCAGTAGGATGTAGATGCAGATTCTAGTTCCATTTCATTATACCAGAGCACTGTTTGAGAATCTCTGCAATTCCAGCAGTCTTTAAAGGTATTTTACATAGAAAAGGTAGGACTAATTAAATGTGCTTTTGAGAGGAATTAGAATGGCCAAAATCGGTGTCCTCTATTGCCAGATACTTGTAGCATGTATTTTTATTCTTTATCGAAGAAATGAAGTATGCTTCTGGTTATGCCGTATTTATACTTTGTATATATTTATAACTTGAAGTATTCCTAATCTCAGTAATACACAAACACATTAGTATGTGTTTGAATCCTGGGTCATTCCAATTATTAACATGTTAGTGAAAAACTTATCTTTGAATCTAAAATTTTGAGTGTCTTGGATTCTTCCCATATATTTAGTCATAGTGCTAACCAGTTTGTGTGTGAGTGTGTGTGTGCGTTGTGTGTGCGTGTTCTTAGGTGCAAATAATAGGCTTTCATTTTTCCACTGGACAGACTGCATCTATATTTTTCATTGATGGCATCCAGACACCATCTTTATGAGTATAACTGTGGCAAACTGACTGGTGTGCCAGTTTCCAAAATAATTGCATATTGGAGTAGCTTATATTTTTACCCTTCTTCCCCACGCTTCCTGGTGTGTGTCCATACACAGCTACAGGGAAGTCTGAATAATCATTTCCTTTGAATTTGTGCTGTAGGAGAGAATACTAGTGCCCATGGCATAGAACCCAGACTCCTAAGTGCTAGTTCAAGCTTTATCACCTGGCTTTACTTTCCCTTGCTTCCCTTTCCCAATGCCTTGACAATTCTCATTTTAGCAGCAGGCAGTAAACTGACTAGAAATGATCAGAGATCTCTTAGTTCTCCTTTATGGGGGAGGGTGGTGCTGACACGTGTAGTAATTCACAGTGTGCGCCTGGGAAGACTATACAGGCCCCGTGTTCTTTTAAAATCAAACAAAACCAGTTCTCTAATGCTGATGAATAGAGTTTCCTCAGATGATGCAAATGTTCTATATCTGTGTTGTCGAATATGGTAGCCATATGTGGCACTTAAACAGATTTGTAATGTGGCTGTGTGACTGAGAAACTGAAATTCTATTCTATTGTAATTTATAACATGTTACATACAGCTCATGGCTACTACATTGGATTGTATAGCGTTTTGCCAGTACAGGAAGAAGAGAAATGGGTTAAAACCAGGCCATCTGAACACTTTTCATTCGTGTTTTAGAGATAATTGGATTGTGTACCTAAGCTATATATATTCTGGGGGAAATTGGGCCTTTGGTCATGTGTATTTGAGAAAATCTGTACAGTAGTGGACTGGATCTCTGAACCACACTGAAACTTCTGCATAAAATAAACTGTTAATATTGTTTAGTTTAAGGTTTTTGCATTGTTGGACCAATGCTTGTGAAAAACCTCACACTGTGTTTTATTTTTATTATCTTCAGGTTCAGGAGGAATGGCTCTGGAAGTAAATTTTGGTTCTACTACTTACCGTGTGATAAGGATAAAAAATTAGTCTCCTTTTAACTGCAGTTTTCCTATTTGTAAATGAGGCTGTGGTATTTCATTCATATGGTTGTTATAGGGAGTGTGGGGGCATTGTATGGAAATCATTTAAAATAGTGCTTGGCTCATGGTAGGCAGTTAAAACTAGCTTGCTTTATTTATTTATTTGTTTATTTATTTATTTCTGTGCTTGGTCCTGTAAACACCTTTAATAAAGTAGGTTGTTGTTTACAAAGGAATCTTGTCCTAAGATTTTTTAGGAACTTTGAAATAATTACAGATTCATAGAAAATACCTCAGAGAAGCCCTTTTCCTTTTTCAGTTTACTTCAGTGGTTATATCTTATATAACTATTGTATAATACCAACACCAGGAAACTGACGTACGTACGTGTGTGTGTGTGTGTGTGTGTGTGTGTGTGTGTGTGTGTGTGTGTGCAGGCATGTACTATTTTATCATATGTAGATTTGTGTAACCACCATTGTAAACAAGGCACAGGAGTTTCCAGAAACATCTCGTGGACTTCCTTCATAGTTTTAGGCTCTGTCTTCCTAACCTCTCTTCTGTTTCTAACCAAAACCAACCACTATTCTGTCTCTTTCTTTGCAATTTTGTCATTTGAGAATATTATGTACCAGGGTCTTTTGAGGCTAGCTTATTAACCTCAGCCTGGTGTCTCCAGGATCGTCCATGTTTTCCACTACTGGAGAGTATTTTCAGCAAGGGTATAAGTGATTCTTGGATTTAAGGAATTTTGGTGTCTAGTTTGGGACTATTAGAAATAAAGTTTCCTGTTCAGAGTTTTGTTTGGAAGCAAATTTTCACTCTTTGGGAGATGTTTTTATTAGGTCATGTGGTAAGTATATGTTTATGGTTGTTTGTTTGTTTATTTTTGCCATGTTGCCATACTGTTTTCCTAAGTGCACTTTTTGTTTTCCTGTTAGTGACTTAATTCTTTTATTTTTATTTTTATTTTTTTACATTCTTGCTAGTATCTGGTGTCGTAACTATTTTTATTTTAGCAGTTTCAGTAGCTGTGAGGTGATTATCTTATGGTCTCATGGCTAATAATAATAACCAATTTTTCTTGTCATTTAAGAGCACCATCAGTAAAATTTGTACCTTGGTGGTTTTTGTTTGTTTGTTTTTGTTTTTTTTTTTTTTTGTGTGTGCCAATTTTCTAGTCATATTGTTTTTTAAAAAATACTTTATAATTTTTTATTGAGAATTATTTGTATATTACAGGTATAATTCCTTTATCAATTATTTGGTCTGTAAATAATTTCATGTAGTCTATTGCTTGATTTTTCTTCTCAGTTTAGTAAGATGTTTCACACAACAAAGCCAGCAATGTTTTATTGATTCTTTTCCTTAATGAATCATTTTTGGGTGTCATTCTGCCCTTTTAATTTCTTCTCTTTTTTCCTTTTTTTTTTGCTTTATAATTTCAGTTGTTTAAATCTGTGGTCCATTTGAGCTAATTTCATACAGGTGTGAGATTAGTGAGATAGATTATTTATTTATTTATTTATTTATTTATTTATTTATGGTAAATAGTCACTATAACATCTTTAATTGAAAACTGATTGTCCTTCCATTGAATTGCCCTTGCACCTTTATCAAATCACTTCTGCAGCCGATGTCCTAGGTTGCTTTCTGTTACTGTGATAAACACCATCCAAAAGCAACATAGGAAGGAAAGATTTGATTTCACAGGTCTCAGGCCATCCTAACAGGAAGTCAGGAACCTGAAGGCAGGGACTGAATCAAAGATCACAAGGAGCACTGCTAGCTAGCTTCCTATAGATCATTCTGTTTGTTAAACCACCCAGGATCACCTGCCCAGATTTGGCATTGCCTGGGTCCTCTCACGTCATTAATCAAAAAGACATTGCTCAGACTTTCAATCTGATGGAGGCATTTTCTCAATTGAGGTTCCTTTTTCCCAGGCTCTAGCATTTCAAGCTGACAGAGGTAACCAGCACATCTGATGAGGAGGCAGGGAGACTAGAGCTTTTCAGCAGCCTGGGTTACATAGCTAACTAAGGAGAGGAGGGGCTGCCTGCCTAGCAATGCTGGTTCAGTCCCCAGCATAGCCCCGAACTGGCTGTAGTAGCACTAGCTGTAGTTGCACTGGCTGTAGTAGCACTGGCTGTAGTAGCACTGGCTGTAGTTGCACTGGCTGTGGTTGCACTGGCTGTAGTAGCACTGGCTGTAGTAGCACTGGCTGTAGTAGCACTGGCTGTAGTAGCACTGGCTGTGGTTGCACTGGCTGTAGTTGCACTGGCTGTGGTTGCACTGACTGTAGTAGCACTGGCTGTAGTAGCACTGGCTGTAGTAGCACTGGCTGTAGTAGCACTGGCTGTGGTTGCACTGGCTGTAGTAGCACTGGCTGTAGTAGCACTGGCTGTAGTTGCACTGGCTGTAGTTGCACTGGCTGTGGTTGCACTGGCTGTAGTTGCACTGGCTGTAGTTGCACTGGCTGTAGTAGCACTGGCTGTAGTAGCACTGACTGTAGTTGCACTGACTGTAGTAGCACTGGCTGTGGTTGCACTGGCTGTAGTAGCACTGACTGTAGTTGCACTGACTGTAGTAGTACTGGCTGTAGTAGCACTGGCTGTGGTTGCACTGGCCGTAGTAGCACTGGCTGTAGTAGCACTGGCTGTAATCTCTGCACCTGGAAGAAAGGAGGGCCAGGACTAGCTCCATCCTTTCCCACAGGCTCCCTTGAAGCCAGAGACTTCAAAGTAAAACAAAACTCACTTCTCCTGCCTCCTATTTTAAAAGTTGGTAGGATTGGTTTTCATGTTTTAGATTGTGGAAAACCCTCATAGCACAGGAAAACTCTGATATGTAAATTCTGTGTCCATGGATAAAAAGTTTTATTGGAATACAACTGTTCATTTATATATTATCTATATATTTTTGCATTTTAGTAGCAGGTTCAGACTAGTTAGGCAGAGACCAGATGCTCTACAAAGTGTGCTGGGTTCTTTACAGAGTAAGTTGGCAACCCCTGACTTGAGACATGTTCCTGCACATCACCCCAACATTACTCAATCCAAATTCAAATATAGGAAAATTTCAGATATTACCACTTCAGACACCTGGCATTGCTTATAGTTAAAAGAAAAGTTTGGTATGTAAATCCTTGTTCCACAATTGGAAGTAAAATGGTTTTCAGAGTTGAGGTAACATACCTGAAATTTTCTAACAGTAGAACTAAATATTAGACTTTTAAGAAAAACCAAACACCTCAGGATCCAGTTTGCATTTTCTGCCATGTACATTGAGATCGATGCTTATAAAGAAATATTAATGGGGGGAGCGTTGGGAGGGGAACACCCATAAGGAAGGGGAGGGGGGGAGGGGGATGTTTGCCCGGAAACCAAAGAATTATTATTAAGTATTAAATAAATTTAAAAAAATATTAAAATGTTTGCTAAATCTTATAAGCAGTATGCTTCAGTCTACCTAAATAGCTCCTTGTATCCTTTGAGCTTAATTTCTTTCTCTCCTTTGTTATTGTTCATTAAAAGTAATAGTTTCCTTTCAGTTGTTGGTAGTAAGGGAAGAATCAGAAGATCCTTGCCTAGCTCTTACCTCCATTGTCATTAAATTTAGAGGATTGCTCTTATGTGAATCTTCATAGTCAGTTTTTCTGTTTACCTTTGACCCCTTCCTAACTGCTATCATGTGGCAGTGTTTTGTGATACACAAAAGATACTGGGTGTGATGACACATTTGTGAGATCACAGTATTTGGGAGGCTGAGGATCGCTAGCTGTAGTAGGGCCCTATCTTAGAAAACAGAAAGATATTGATAGAAACACTTGATTGATTTTTGTGGTAGGAATGGAAAATTATTGTGATTATATTAAGAGTTAATTTCATTTATCAGAAATTTCAGAAACTCTTTTTACCTATCCACCCAAAAGGAAAAATTTCTTGTCCATAAGGCATGAAAACTTTCATATAACATAAGGCCATCTTTGTGATCACCCAGTTTGTAAAAGGGCACTATGTTTGTGAATACAATAATACTTTTCTTTACTGGAAACTCATATAGGCTAGAATCTGAAGTCCATTAATTGTAACTGGATAATCTTAGATAATAATTTACTAGAGTATTAGGGAGAGAGGCTTAGAAGAGACAGAGGGGAAGGAAGTGGACTGTACTGTAGTGGAGGAATCTGAGTTTTGGAGTTAGATGAGTCTGAATCTTAACTGTTAGCTGCTAGCTTTGTGACCTAACGGGAAAAAAGATCTGTCTACTGAACTGAATTGTTGGATTAAAACGGGATAATGAGTAAGGTCCTAATAGACATCTAGTGAGTCAGTTTTCTCCCTCTTTATTTTTACTGTGATACACTATTTCTTACTCTGGGCCAGTAATTTCTAGTTTTAATTTGATATTCCAGAGTTGTTGACAAATATTTTAAGGCGTGTTATCCAACCCTTTTATTAATTATGTTTACAATAAGATAAAGACCTGTGTGTCAGACCTGTGATGAAAGATTTATTCCTTTGTTTAATCGTAGTAATAACTCTTACAATAAACACTGGTGTTAGTATTTTAAGGTAAGAAAATAAAGGCTTAAGGGAATTTCTGAGTTTGTCCAGAGACTAATGAGCAGTCACGATGAGATAGTCATTTCAGTCTAACCTGTGAAACATAGTGGGGAGAGGGGCACTTTGTTTCTGTTTTGTGTTAGGGTATTGTGCTATACTTTAGGCTAGCTTTGACCCCACATATTCTATCTTCATTCCTTCTGGAACTCTGGATTAAGGGGGAACATAAATACCTAGCTTCAGCTTGCACTGTGTGTGTGTGTGTGTGTGTGTGTGTGTGTGTGTGTGTGTGTGTGTGTGTGTTTTCATGCTTTTGTTGGTATGCTTGTGGAGGCCAGAGGTCTATCTCTGGAGTCATTCATTCTTCATGAACCTTCTGCTTTGTGTTTGAGACAGTTTCTGTATTGAGCTCCAGGGATTCTCCCCATTGTTGGGATTCCAAGCACTGCCACTACAGTTGGCTTTTTTTTTTAGGTTGGGGGCTGAACTAACTCAGGTCCTCATACTTTGTATAACAAGTACTTCACCAATAGAGCTACTGCCTACTCCTACATGGCACATTCTGCCTGTAGATTTCCACCATTGGGTAAGTATAGCACAATACCCTAACACAAAACAGAAACAAAGTGCCCCTCTCCCCACTATGTTTCACAGGTTAGACTGAAATGACTATCTCATCGTGACTGCTCATTAATATTGTTATATTCTAGGATTATGCCAAATACTTTACATGCATTTTTCATTTCTTCTGTACATTTTTATAGGGAAATATTCTTGTCTCCCTTCCCTCATCTTATCACTCAGAAGCCCTGAGGTAAGGAAGTACTGTTTTGCAAAAGGCTAGGCTACCTTATTTATTGTGGCAGTGCAAAATGGTAACGCTTCTTCAGAAGACAATTTGGCAGTGTTTAAGAAGCTGAACATATTCTGTGATGTGGCAGTTTACATACTATTTTTTATTTACCCAAAGGATTTGGAAACATCTGCATAGAAATTTGTAGCAGCCTTATTCTTAATTGCCAAAAATTGGAAACAACTTAGTTGTTCTTCAGTAGATAAATGGACAAACTGTGGTGCATCCCCAATGGAATATTATACAGCTCTAAAAACAAACTACTGAGTTCTGAAAAGTAATAGAGTAACCTTAAGTACATTAGTAGTGCAATAAGAAAAACAGTCTAAGAGGGCTATATACTGTGAGATTCCAGTTATGTAACACTGAAAAAGAAAAAGCCATGTAGACAGTAATAAACGTCAGTGGTTGCTAGTAATTAGGAAGGGGAGCACTTCAGATAGTCAGATCACAGGAATTTAGGGCCATTAAACTTCCCTATATAATATTGTAATGGTGAGCCCATATCACTTATATTTGTTCAAACAAGAATGTACAGTACCAAGAGTGAACCATAATTTAGACTGCGACTGCTAAGTGATGAAGGCATGTCCGTGTGGTGTGTTCAGTGGAAGCAACTGTGTGCTGTGAGTTTGGCATGGAGATTGTTTATGGGGTATATGGGAAGTTTGTGTCGCAAACAAAACAGAACACAACATGTTTAAGGTTGAATGTGTCCCTGTAACTCTGTAAGGGTAGCATCCATCAAGCAAAGGCAAGAGGATCATAAATTCAAGGCCAGCCTGAGCCACCTGATAGGTTCAAGGCCAGTTCAGGGTAAATAGAACCTTTTTCAGGAAAACTCCTATAATGAAAAAAAAAGTGCAGTTTTAGGAAGAGGTAGAACAGGGTTTCCACCTAACTCGCTTTTTTTTTTTTAAAACATAGAGAGTATGAGTGTACAATGTTAAAAATAGTGACTCCCAAAAACTTGGCTTCAAAAGGAGCACCTTTTTGGTTTTCCATTTATATCAGGTTTTTTATAAAACTGTTAACTACCCACAGGAGAAGCAAAAATAATTTATTCCTCCATTACTTTTGGGAGACTGAGGTAAGAGGATCTTCAGTATAAAAACCAGCAAAGCCGGGGGTTGGGGATTTAGCTTAGTGGTAGAGCGCTTGCCTTGGAAGCGCAAGGCCCTGGGTTCGGTCCCCAGCTCCGGAAAAAAAAAAAAACCAAAAAAACAAAAAAACAAACAAAAAAAAAAACCCAGCAAAGCCCTATCTCCAAAGCAGAAAGAAAAAAGTTTAGGATGCTTTAGTACTTGTTTAAGTATGAATGATTGCTTGCTTTTGCTTTTCTACCATGTTTAGGAATTGAAGGTACCATATTTCCTAAGATATAGTTCAAGTGCATGCATGCATATTTGTGTGCTTGCACACATGTGCATGTGCACATGATGGTACCAGAACTGAACCCAGAACTTTGAATGCTAGACAAGCACTCTCCCAGTGGGGTACATCCTACTCCTCATGCTATTTTTTGCTTTAGTGAAAACAAGACTAGTGTGATATGAAGTAAATTAGGCTAGTTGATAATAGATGATAGCTAATTCGAGGACTTTTTCCATGTATTCTAAGTGTAGTTGTGATGACCTTTGAAGAGAGTCAGCAGTTTGTTTCTAAGGTCAATGTCCCATGCACATATGCACAAAAACAATACTAATAAAGACCAACATGAAACTGAGGATAGTAAGTTTTAACTCTTACATTATGGAGAAAAAACTCAGAAGAGACTTCCTGAATGCATTTTCTGTGGGGAAAGTAAACTATTGTACCAGGAGTGGAAAGATCATGAAGCCTTTAGGCATTTCATTGCCCCTCCCCCTTTTGTAGACATTAACTTTTGAATAATGTTTTTTACTCAGAGCAAGGTGATTGGCATTTTTTCATAGAGCAACAGTGGCTGACTTGTAATAACCAACAGCAGATGGATGCTTAGGCCACCAGCTAGCTGCCACCACTGCAGTTTAATAACACAATTTGTTTGTTCATAGAGACTCATTAGCAAGTAGGAGATGAATGGTCTCATCTATAGACAAAGAAAGGCAAGCTTTTGGTATCCCAGCCTGAGAAAAAGAGTTAACATTTCAAAAACAGGATTAGCTAGTAGATAGATTAAAATTTGTGAGATTACAATTAAAGTCCATTTCATTTCCTTCCTTCCTTTTTTTTTTTTTTTGAGACTGTTACACTATTTTAGTTTTCCTATAAGTGTTTTGGGCTAAAACTGACAGAGACTTGGCCATATAGAATGCCACTGATAGGCAAATAGTAATGTAGAAAGTAACAGTCAAGGCACTTCCTTCTCAGTGCTAATTTCAGTGGTAGATCTAGGTTATAATTCTTTTTTTGCATACCTCTTTTGAAGATTTCTGAAATTTAAAATTTCATATTTTTAGAGATATTCTCCCCTTCCCCTTGAAATTTCTAAAGGATTTAGTAGGGGGGTAATAAGAAATATTTTTGAGTTTGTTTAACCTTTATATTGAATGACGTTTGTTCCTTAGAAAAATTGCCTAAATTACTGATTTATTAGGAAAAGTATTTAGATTAGTTTTATTTGGTAAATATAAATGACTTGAGTGTTTTAATTATGATATAGTTCTATATTTTTAGTTGCCAGTATAAGTAATCTGATTTTATATATGTTATATAGTTACATTATAAATGATGCTTGTAAATGAAGTCCCCATCCATTCTTTTTTTTTTTTTTTTTTTAAATGCCATTTCTCATTCTGACTTCCTCTGCTTGGACCTCTTGAGTATAGAGATCACAAGGGTGATGTCCATGCCTGGTTGTTGTTTTAAAGCAAGTTGTATTAAACACATTGTATATTGCTCAGATGCTTTAAAGACTTGCATTTTAAAATATTTTATTTAGATTTTTGTAATTGTAGTATATGATCATTTGGAATGGTTTTATATAAAATCTTTATACTAATTCATATTTTTGTGTTATGTCAAATAAGTTTGTTTTTTGTTTTTTTTTTTTTTTCCTTTTTTCTTGGAGCTGGGGACGGAACCCAGGGCCTTGCGCTTGCTAGGCAAGTGCTCTACCACTGAGCTAAATCCCCAACCCCGCCAAATAAGTTCTTTATAACTAGGTATCTATGTTAACTGAATTACTTATGTTGGAAATAGTATTGCTTGGTAGATAAATTCTGTATAGTAAATGCTAGGCTAAGTTTGAAGGGTAGGACTATAATTGTTATTTAATCTCAAAGATTTTCTGTGTTTTTGGACAGGTCTATTTCCCTACTACTAAATAAAAGATGTCTTTCTATACTGCAATTGTCAATTCATGCGAACTGTTTAAAACTTGAGTCAGTTTTGAAATTATAACTTTAATTTGTTTATTATAGAAAATTGGAAAGTATATATAGGCAGAAGAAATAGACATTTATAATCCTGCTACCATTGATAACTATCAGTAATACCTTAGCGTACATGCCTCCAGATATTTTTCTGTATTTGTGCATACAGCCCATACATAGTTAAAGCAGATTGTCCCCAACTTTAGATCTTTTGAAGTGAATCTCTTTAGAAATTCACTCCTAGCTCTTCAAATACCCAGGTCTTTTATTATTTAGAATCATTCTAAATTTCACCTCTCAAAAGAGATTCCCCAATATCCAGAATGGCCTTTGTTCACCATCTACTGCCTGGTAGTACTGTGGCTGCTTGATCTTCTCCAGCTAGATTATATGACACAGGAGAGACAAAATTGTGTCTGTGCTGTGGTCAACACTGCAGCTAATGTCCAGAGTGCACCTAGCACATGGTGTGTATGTTTGTAATGAATTCAAGCGAATTCAGAAAAGGTATTCAAAAAAGGTATCAGAATAAGCCTATGTTAAGTGCTCTGGAATAAAAGGTAGTATATACTCTTGACCTCATATTACTTTCAGTCTAGAAGAAGGGTGGAAAGTTAAGCATGTACTCGGGAATGGGAGGTGCTATGGTGGGAAGTGCAGCATTAGGCTATTTTCACTGCATACTCTGTTAGATGGGGAAGCTATGGTGCAGGGTTTCTAGGAGAGTGACAGTATGAGCGTTTTATAACATGATTTTTATGTCAGTTTCTCTACTCTGTTATTTATAATGGCTTGGTAATATATGCATGTAGTATGTAGCTATCAGAATTTAACTTCCATATTGTAAAGTTTAGAGGATTTTTCTTTCTTTTAAAAGATATTGTCATGACTATCTTTGTAGATCTTTCTTCCAGTTATTTCTTAGATAAAGTTATCTAAAAAAAAAAGTTGACTTAGAATTGTTTTTTCTGGATCTGGAGTTTGTACGTATATTCAAGGCTTGTGGTACATATCACCAAATTGTCATTTGTGAAAAATTTATCAGTTTCTTTTTAAAATAAGGATTAAGATTTTGGGGTCTAAAGATTTTCTAGTTATCAGCCTGTGATCATTGGCACTCTATATTTTGCTTTGCTCCTCCATAAAACAGTGTAGAGAGTGCCTTCCTCAGATCGGATGTCGGGTGAAATGCTGTATGGAGAGTGCTTTTTGCAGAGCCTGGTGCAGAGTAAATTACCTCAGCAAATAACTTGTCCCCATTTGCTGGGGTTTGCTCTGTGATTTCTTTTTGATATCTTGCTGTTTGTGTTGCCTTTCTTTTACTTTTTCCCATGAGAAGAAGAAAAAGGCTTCTATTTCAGGGCCTTTTTTGAGACAGTCTTGCCTTAGAGCCCCGACTAACTTCTAGTTCTTCATCTTTTGTTAGTTTCCCAGACACAGTACAGTTGTGTGCTACCACGCCAGGCCCAAAAGGATATTATTGTAAGGTCTTGGACTTTCCTGAAGAAAAGTAATGACCACGTTTAAGAGACACAGCAGGAAAAAGGGGTGACAAAAATGTAACAAGACAGAAAGGGAAAAAAGATTGGGAGGAACAAGAACAATTGTGGAGAGTAGGTAGCCAGGTGAAAGGAAAGTGAGCTGCGGGGAAAGTGGGAGTGGCTATCAGTCTGTGTCTTATAGTTTAGTTGCCTCTTTCCCTATCCTACCACTGCAAGACAACATCGCTTTTAAAGCCCATTTGATAGGTAAAATACTGTTTTATGGCTTAATTTGTCTTTGGCTCAACTGTATGTACTATAATAATTAATAGACGGACAGGAAAATGTGAAACACCAAACTTGAATTCAGATTTTATCTGAGTAGCCAAACAAATGCTTCATATGGTGAAGCACACACTATTTCCGTCTTTTATCTTTATTACAAGTCATGTGAAATGTGTCCTCTGTGCTTGTGTGTGTGTCACTGGTGTGTGTGTTGTCCATGGCCTTGCACTTATTAAGTAAGTGTTATGTACTATTTAGCTGTAGTTCCACCAATAGCTCATTACCAGGTTTTTTGTTTTTTGCTTTATAGTATAATCTTTAACTCAGAATATTACTATATTTTAAGATTTTTGTGTCTTTTATTTCTAATGATAAAAGATGTAATAACATTCTCAGAAATTAAGGAGAGGGTTTTTAATTTTAGATCAAATACCTTAAGACACATGTATATTGACACTGGTCCTAGCAACTAACTTATTTTTAATTATTGTGGCCAGAAACAGCAGATGAAAATGGTAAAACCCAGAGAGCTGATGATTTTGTCTTGAAGAAAATAAAGAAGAAAAAGAAAAAGAAACACCGAGAAGACATGAGAGGAAGACGCCTTAAAATGTACAATAAGGAAGTACAAACCGTCTGTGCTGGCCTGACCCGCATCAGCAAAGAAATTCTCACCCAAGGACAGCTAAATAGCACTTCAGGAGTTAATAAGGAGTCCTTCAGGTATTTGAAGGATGAACAGCTGTGCAGATTAAATTTGGGCATGCAAGAATATCGGGTGCCCCAGGGAGTACAGACACCTTTTACAACGCACCAAGAACATTCTATTCGCAGAAATTTCTTAAAAACAGGTACTAAATTTAGCAACTTTATTCATGAAGAACACCAGTCCAATGGTGGTGCTCTTGTCCTTCATGCATACATGGACGAACTCTCATTTTTGTCTCCAATGGAGATGGAGAGATTTTCTGAGGAGTTTCTTGCTTTGACATTCAGTGAAAATGAGAAAAATGCTGCGTACTATGCTTTAGCAATAGTGCATGGAGCGGCTGCTTATCTCCCAGACTTCCTGGACTACTTTGCTTTTAATTTTCCCAACACTCCAGTGAAAATGGAAATTTTGGGCAAGAAAGATATTGAAACAACCACCATTTCAAATTTTCATACTCAGGTAAGGTAAAATTATTGTTAATTGGATAGTAAATACAGTATCGCAACAGTTTTGTGTTGTATAACACACCTGCACACACTATAAAAATTCCTCATAATAAAAGTACTTCACACAGTCTTTTCTTTAAATTGTAATTTCTAACTGGTGGGATCTTTGGTGTAGGACTTGTACTTGCTTGAAGACATGCTTTATACATCATTATGAGTTTATGGAAATAAGCTTGAAAATGAATTCAGGCTTTATATTTCGGGTAGTACTATAGTGTAGAGTATATGATTTAGACACAGTAGCCTCAGGGTAACATTAGTGAAGACTGATACTAAAATAGAAAACGGAAGGGTGTTGGCTTATTTACATACCAGGCTTTGCTTAAGTTCTTTCAGTAACTTGTTGGCAGTCTATCCCAGAAATACATCCCATTGGTGTGGCTTGTGACTGGAGAGACCGCCATTGCCTCTGCTCCTTTTGCTTGTGCACTGTTGTAGGTCAAGACGTTTTCTGATTGAAGCCTTGCTTGGGCAGTTAGGCTTAAGTCAGCAGGGAAACGTTCCTTTCTAACCAGTTTTTAGCCAATTGTTCTTTTCAGTGGAATGATTGTAGAGCATTAAAAAGAACAACGAGGAATCTGAAGGTTTTTAAATGTTTTTGTTTTTGTTTCTTCCTTTGCTTTCCTCAGACTGTGAATATGAATGGGCAGTGCTAGGTTTATGCTGTAGACATTGCAGTTCAAATTTAGTGGAGACTATTTCACTTTTTAAAGATTTATATAATGTGCCTTTTCAGGTTTTATAGTGACTTACTGCCATTCTCTCCCTTACATTTTTGAGGTAAATGAAGTTACATACTCCGACTCTCAGCTGCTTCCATTAGAGAGGGTTCAAGCTGCTTAGCCTCACCTGAACCCTCCTCTAACTTGATTTTTTAGTTACTCTTACCATCCTTGCCTCCAATGAGGGGAGTATCCAATTTTGATTTATGGACTTCAGAATTTCTCTAATTGAAGTTCTCTCTGCAGTAGAGAGAGCAGGAGCAGCTAATCTGGAGAGGTCGCAAGATGAATCTGCCCAAGATGTTGGAACTCCATGTGCAATAAAGGGCTTCGTCTTGGATTTTGGCCTTGTTACTGCAATCAGGTACCAAAGTACTGACATTTGTAGTAGATTGTCCTTTCTTTTTCTTTTTTTAAGGAGTTTTTCCCTTTGAAAGTTAAAGAATCCTACTTTGATAAATACTAAAAAAGAGACAAGAAAACAACTCTAAGTCTATAGTTAATGAAGGTATCGCTGAGAGTGGGATTTACATGTTCCATCACTTTTTTAGATTAGAGAAATGAAATTTTCTATTTGACAGACCAGCAAGTGTATCTAAAAAATAAGCCAGAAATCTGGGGGGGGAGATAAGTTTTGTAAAGGTGACTTTTTCTATAGATTGAGTTTGTATGTCAACAGACAATACTCCGACAAGTTAGACATCTCAAAATGGTATTCCCTGCTGATTTTTGTCTTCCAATTAATTTTTTAAATGGAGCTGATATTTAAATGACTGTACCAACAACTTACCTTGAGATTTACTTTGTGGTTTATAAAATAAGTGCCTTAAGGAATATGTTAGATTATTATGGAGTTAGACCTTATTATTTTAGCGGTGTAAGAGGATTGAAGCCTGGGTCTGTTGTGACTGTGCTCCAGTAACTCAAGCTTTGATTAACCCATGAACCTTGCCATTTGCATCTGTAAAATCTTTGATGGATGTGAAGATGGAAGCTAAACACGTTCGTTCACATTTGTTTATGGCTTGTAGAAATGTTCATATCAAGAGTATTTGAACAACCAGGAGGTAGGTAAGCAATGTGTCTCTGTTATCCAGTCATACAGTCAGTAAGTAGAAGAGTCAGGATAGAAGCCGAGGCCATCTGACTACTTAATGTTACCGCTGGGAAAGAGATTGCTGCTTCCGTTTGTCTAAAGTTGTGGTTATGAAGCTAAAATTGTATTTCAGTGTAAAGTAGGAGAAGTTTTACTTTTTATGTTTTTAAAACAAATATGCTTAGATGCTGGGAATTAAGTGAACACATGGGATATTTTGGAAATCTGTGTTCTGTGGGCTTAGGAACTTGTGTCAAGCTATAAAGTCAAGTAAATATTGGGCACTTTTGAAAAAATTGTTTTGTTCATAGATTGACATGTAGCCATAATAATTGTTCATGACTGCATTTCAAGACAGGTTTCAGCTTCTACTGAGCACCTACCAGGTACTGCACACTCAGTTTTTAAAAGGACTAACTGATGAATTTAGCCTAGTAGAGAGGTGAGTAAGGTGGCAGTTTAAGAAGAATAGACGTGTGCACAGGGAAAAACCCTATTGTTGAGGGATCAGGGTTTGGTGATTAGAAGGCATTTTAAAGCATGTTATGCTTAAGGAGGCTCTTAAAAGCAGATCAGTACTTAACTTGGTGTCTTAGTTAGGGTTTTACTGCTGTGAACAGACACCATGACCAAGGCAGCAAGTCTTATAAGGACAGCATTTAATTGGAGCTCGCTTACAGGTTCAGAGGTTCGGTCCATTATCATCAAGGTGGGAACATGGCAGTGTCCAGGCAGACATGATGCAGGATCTGCTGAGAGTTCTACATCTTCATCTGAAGGCTGCTAGCAGAATACTGGCTTCCAACCAGCTAGGATGAGGGTCTTAGAGCCTGTGCCCACAGTGACACACCTAACTCCAACAGGGCCACACCTTCTAATAATAGTGCCACTCCCTAGGCCAAGCATAAGCAAGTCATCACACTTGGTATTGGTCATTGTTAAACAAAAGTAATTTTAGCCTATGAAAAATATACAGTCTTGAGAATGTGTCACATTCGGGTAGCTGCGAATAGCGTGGTGAAGCAACGGTACATTGGTTGCTAAGAGTGGTTAGAGTGAGAGGAGGGAGAGAGAATAAGGCTGAGGGTTAGTCAAGGGTATGAAAAACTAAATGATATGCTGAAACACTTTTTCTAAAGGGTGATGGGGAATTACTAGTTGCTTTTCATAGGGGGAGTACCAGTAAATTAAAGATGAAATGGTAAGGTAGAGAATAAAAATGTGGGAGAAAATGAATTTGGAAACAAGAAAACTGATTAGGTTACTATAGTAACTAGATCAGAAAAGTGCCATATCCAAACTGATAACAGTTTTGGAGAAAAGAATGAGATTTGAGAAATTAGGTGTAGGCTAACTGGGTTTAGTGAAAGAGGTCCAGTTTTTTTGTTTTTTTTTTTCCTTTTTTTCGGAGCTGGGGAGTTGTAACTCCCACTCTGTCTTCAGTGCTAGAGATTGAACCAGGACTGTGTACTGGACAGCTGCTCTTTTGGGGAGCCAGCAGGCCCGGGCTGCTAGAGATTTGAATTGGAGGTGTATATTTAAGCTTATTTTTAGAAAAGATCTTTTAGTAGCTGAATATATGGATCTAAGATTGGGAAATGCAGGTTTTGGGTTAATTAACACATAAGCAAAATAGAGATATTGTAGAATCGAGAAGAGGTGTAGTGTACCTGCTTGTAAGTGTGAGAATTTGGGAAGATACCCAAAACGGAAGGCAGACAAGGATGTGTTTCCTAGATTTTAACAGTAATGGGATGATAAAAATATAATATAGCCAGCTGTGCAGTCATGAGGCCTGAAGTTTGGATCCTGTCACCCATTAACTATCGGCGGGGGGGGGGGGGGTGTCTTGCAAACACTTGCAGCTCCAGCTTATCGATCTGATGTCCTCCTACAGCCTTTGTGCACATACAGACATGCATATCACACATGTGCAGATACATTCAAACACACAAAAAATCTTAAAAAAAAATTACACATTATGCTTGCAGACAGAAGCCCAGCATGGCTGTCCTCTGAGAGGCTCTACCCAGCACCTGACTCAGATGCAGACACCCACAGCCAAACATTGGACAGAGCTTGGGGAGTCTTATGGAAGAGTTGGGGGAAGGATTGAGGGCCTCAAAGGGGATAGGAACTCCACAGGAAGACCAACAATTAACCTGGACCCTTGGGGACTCTGAGAGACTGAACCACCAACCAAAGAACATACATGGGCTGGACCTAGGCACCCGGCACTATGTAGCGGATGTGCAGCTCTGTCTTCATATGGGTTCTGAACAACTGGAGTGGGGGCTATTCCTAAAGCTGTAGCCTGTCTGTGGAATCTGTTCCCCCTAACTCAGCTGTCTTGTCTGGCCTCAGTGGGAGAAGAAGTTCTAGCCCTGCATGGACTTGATGTGCCAGGGTTGGGGGATACCAAGGGAGTTCTCTACCCTCTCAGAGGAGGAGAGGAAGGGGTTGGGGGAGGGACTATGTGTGGGGTTCCAGGAGGGGGTATAGCAATGGGATGCAAAGTGAATAAGTAAAAAATTACACAGCAAGTGATGGATCAAGTAAGATAAAGATGGAAAAGTATTAGGCTTACAAGTTAGGAATTTAATTGGAAACATCATAAAGACCAGTGCTTTGCAAAACACTGCGATGATGGTGGTGGTAGTTGATCTTAAGTATTGTAAATTGTAGCTTTTCTTTAGAACCTTGCTATCAAAATGCTTGAGTGTTTTTGGTAGCACCACAGTGTGTGCTACAAATGTTTGTTCTTGCTTTTCCTGAGATCTTCCAAATCAGAATCTGGACGTCTGCAGGTTCCTGGGATGATTATTATGTGCACATGATGATTCAGTAAGCACTGCTTTAGAATTTGTCCTCTAGCAGGAGAGGGCTGCCAATATGGAAAGCACATTCTAGGCAGGGTGTGTCTGATGAGTGGTAAGGATAGCAGGTTAAACAGGTGGTTATAAATGGTTATTAAGTAGGCTAAAGCTATCCCAAGGTGGTTTGGGAACTCCAGCATTCCAGATTGCCACAATCACAGAATTCTTACCAGTTAATTAGCCTTTTAGAATCTTTAACCTAACCTCAAATACCTCTTTTTTTCTCCCTTGGGAACTTCAACTCATGAAGTAAACTGTAGGCTTGTTTCATGTAAGAAAAGTGAGAGTTTCTATTACTTTTATATTTTTTAGTTACTATATTAGGTCAAGCTAGGATCCATGTATAGGCTGTTTTTCTTTTCTTCCTTTTTTTTTTTTTTAAGATTTTACTTATTTAATGCATGTGAGTACACTGTAACTGTCTTTAGACACACCAGAAGAAGGCATGGGATCCTGTTACAGATGGTTATGAGCCACCATGTGGTTGCTGGGAATTGAACTCAGGACCTCTGGAAGAGCAGTCAGTGCTCTTAACCACTGAGCCATCTCTCCAGCCCCCACACCCCCTTAACATTTTTTTTTCTTTTTCTTTTTTTTGGAGCTGGGGACCAAACCCAGGGCCTTGCGCTTGCTAGGCAGGCACTCTACCACTGAGCTAAATCCCCAACCCCCCCCCCCCCCTTAACATTTTATAATCATTAAATATGTTTTCAGGAGGTCAGTTCATTGTGTCGGTTGGAACATCAAGCAGATCCTTGTTTGCTTACTTAGCTCCTAGGACTGACTGCTAAAGGACAGCTTTGTGAATTTGAATTTCTAAAAGACCATGCATGTATTAAGACAATAAGATGTTTTTATAATTCTGTAGGAATATTTATTTCTAATTTTTAATTGGTCATTGGCTAAGTTACCACTTTTGACCAAAAAGTTTGAATGTTTGTCTAAATCTCTATGTCAGTTAATGAAGAAATTTCTATGTTCAACATAGAAATGCCTTTTTTTTTCTTAAAAATTTTTATCTGTATATATTTTGGGAATCAATATGATTTGTGATCTTTTTAATTAGTTATAAATTATAACTATAGTATTGGATATCTGAAAGCTCTTTGCACGGAGCCGTATTAGATTTGGGCCTAGCGGCTTTTTGACTGCATGGCTCAAAGTGGCTAGGTGACTTTGGGCTGTTTGGCCACAGATATTCACCCCTAAGATGACTGCCATAAGTCTTAAGATTGTTGAATGAAAGCCTCTCCCATGAATTTACGGCACAGGAAGATAACATTCAAGGGATGCCTCAGCTCCCTTAGCAGATACCTGTTACCTCCTGAATCAACACCCGGTGTCTCCACCGCCTGACCTCATCTTCTACCGCCTGACCTCTTTGCCTCCAGCTATCACTACCTATATCTGCACCTCCCCCTCCTCTGTGTTTCACAAAGGTCACTCCCCCTACCTGAAAGCCTTAAAAGCTGTAACGTTCATCCCAATAAACGAGACCTTGACAACAGAACTTTTGCTTGGTCTCCTTCTTTTCTTCACCCCCATTTTGGCCCACAGGTAGAAAGCCTCTTCGGGACCCTGAATAACTGGGTCCCCGCTGGCGGGGACAGCTCTTGAAATATTTTAGGCTGAATTATTACATTCTACAGTAAAATCCTCCATCTTTAGTGCCCTATGTTATTGTAGCCCTATGGTAACAGAGGAACTGATAAAAGCTCGAATCTTTTTATGGATTACAGGCTTTAGGAAAAAGGACGTCATCTTTAAGTCCTTGTATCCTACTAGGTGACAGTATTTTGGTCATAATACTTTGTCACCTTCCCAAGACTAATTGAAGATCCTTAACAAGAAATTGGTTTTTCCTTTCTCTGAATGGTACAAAACTCTAGGGCTTGGGGCTTAGAAAACTATTATGTGCATATAATGCAACCGATAATCTTATTATATCCTAATACATATTGAACTTGGCCTGAACATGTGTCTGTGCACCATACATTTGCCTGGTGTTTGCAGAGACCATCAGAGGGTGTCACATGCTCTGAAACTGAAACTATAGTTGGTTTGTGCTGCTTTATGGGTGCTGGGAATGGATCCTAGGTCTTTTGAAGGAGCAGCCAGTGCTCTTAACCTCTGAGCTCTCTCTCTCTCCTCATATAGCCTGCATTTCTAACATTCCTAGGTAGTGCTGATGACACTAGGAGGTCACAGGTTTATAGATTATATATGACTTCCATGTGAAAACAGTAACAAACTATCAGTATAGTAATGTTAAAATGGCAATTGTTGTAAGCATCACTGAGATGGAAGGGTATGCACGAAGAAGAATGACGGTTGTATATGTGCCACAGGGCAAATGTTCATATTTTAAGTTCTGTTTTTGTTTTTGTTTTTTTTTCTCAAAGAATTTCTGTTCTTAGGATTGGAAATTTCATTGAAGGGCATATTTTCAAAGTTGTAGTGAGACATGTTTTCCATCTGGCCTGAGTAAAAGCATACATACAAAACTTTATTTGGGTGGTAACTGTTACTTTTGTAATAGAAATATCTGAATATAATAATATTCTGTAGGATTGGACTATCCAACTTTAATGTCTTGTTTTACAGAATAAAAAAATTATTTCCTGTCATGTGTTAGGATAATGCTCTTCAACCTTTCATTACTATATTGATGTTTTTGTAATATTGATAGTTGTGATGAAGAGCGGAATTAGTAGAATAGTATATAATTGGGAAATAGCTAAACCCTTGAGGAACTCTAGGCACTAGTACATTGTGTAAAAGAGAAAAATAAATATTTGAAGTTGCTGCCTTTAGAAAATAAGCGAACATACATAGCAGGTTTGATTGTTTTCTGTAGTTCTTGGTACAGCTTGTAATAAACTCACTTTGACCCACTCAGTGCTTTTCCACGAGATGTTTTAAAGAATGTTTTCTACTCATAGGTCACAAGGTTAGGAAGATTGCTGGCTTGCTTTTTCTTTTCTGTTTTTTAAACAATCAGCTTAAATAGGCTTTTTCCTGGAGTACAAGTTCTGTGGAACAGTCCATACCTCATATGCAGGGTTTCCAGTACGATGATACATTTCAAGCGTGGTGTTGTTCTGAGTATTAACGGGTGGTTTTAGAAGTTGTGTGTTGGGGCTGGGGACTTTTAGCTCAGTGGTAGAGCGCTTACCTAGGAAGCGCAAGGCCCTGGGTTCGGTCCCCAGCTCCGAAAAAAAGAACCAAAAAAAAAAAAAAAAAAAAAAAAGAAGTTGTGTGTATTGGATACACAGTGGTACTTAACTCTCAGAAATGATATAGGATAACTGCAATGTTGAGTTCGTAACCTAAAGAACCATATGTGTGTTGACATAGAGCAGTGTGTACATTGAGAGATTGTTGCTTAATGTTTGGAGACTATTACAGATGAAACAGGCTTTGAGTGCATGCTAAGTGTGATTAATTCCATACTGTTTTCTCTCCTAATATTACTAAGGCAAGTTTTCCCTGACGCCATTGTCTTCTGCTTTCCTGGCAGTTTTACTTGTTCTCCTCTGCTCTTTGCTTACCTCCTTGTAATACAGCTGACATGTTTTTCCTCCACCCACTGTGCTGTAATATACTTTAGGAAATGATAGAACTCAGCTTGTTTATTGCTTTCATTGAAAATGCATGGCATTATCTCAGATTTTTTGTAGCTTCCTGTTCATTAAATCTGAAGTTAAGTCTAAGATACATGCCCCAAATGACTCAGTTCCTGTAATCAGGGAAATTGTAAGAGGCATTGTTTTACATTGCATGCTATCTATTACTACTGTAGTTCTTTTCATTTGATATGTAGTATAGTCTTAGATTTTCATAACATCGTAAACTGAGACATAATCTTGTCTAACATCTATACAGTACAAAATTATTTAGAAATCCCCTTTGAGGTAACCAGCCATTTGGGACTATTTCTTTATAAGGTTTTATGAAAACTTGGAAGCATTGCTTAGGAAAAGTAAGCTTATTTGCCTATAAGAGTGTTTTCCCTCTTCCTCTCCCCAGCTCCTTTTCTTCCTCCCTCCTCCTCCTGTGTGTGTGTGTGTGTGTGTGTATACATGTGTGTATAGGCAGAAGTCAATATCATGTCTTCCTCAGTTAGTCCTCATCTACTTTTTGAGGCAAGATCTCTCACTAAACCTAGGAGCTCACTAATTTAACTAGACTGGCCAGCCAGTGAGCTCTAAGGATTCAGTTGTCTCCTCCTCCCCAGCACTGAATTTATAGGGTTGTGGGGATCTAAAGTCTGGTACTCAAACTTGTGTAGCAAAAACTTTATGGACCAAGTCATCTTTCCAATCCCTCATCCCTTCTTGGTCTCTTAGAGAAGATACTGCATTAACTACATTGTCTATTTGTGTTCTAGATTCTGACTCTCAGCCAGGGTCTTATGCTTTCCGGACTGGATTCTAACTCGCTATGTAGTTGGACTTATAACCCTCCTGTCTACTTTTTGAATGTTAGTACTATATGCAGTGCCACCAGTCCTAGTGTATGCAGTGCTGGGAGTTGAGCATAGGCTTTCATGCATGTTAGACAAGCACTGATTAGCTCACCATATCATGAGCCCCTGTTGTTTTAAAATATACATAAAATAAGCTTACCATCTTGACCATTAAAGACTGTGCTTCTGTGGAATTAATTACATTCATAATGTTATATAATCATCACTGTTCATTTCCAAAGATTTTTCCACAATCATAAACAGAAGCTACCCATTTGCTTAGGGTTTTCAGTAATAATAAGCCATCCTTACTTCTCCAACCTTTGCCTCCTCCATTTTAAAAATAAAAGGGGAGAGATTATATACATGAATTGCTGCTTTGTATATGTCCTTTAAAAGACAAGTTTTTCTTTTTATTCTAAAACAAATCTTTGTCTTGAATTATTGTTTATAATTTTTTCAATTACATACTTTACTATGATGTATATCTTGAGAGACTCCAATTATGTTTGGGTTCTAGTACCAGAGAGGCTAGCAACCCTGATGTACTGTGGAAGGAGAGGAAGATGGATGTAGGTGTTCAAAGTGCACTTTTCATGGTCTATTTTTTTTCTTTTTTCTTTTTTTTTTGGAACTGGGGACCGAACCCAGGGTCTTGAGCTTGCTAGGCAAGCACTCTACCACTGAGCTAAATCCCCAAACCCTCATGGTCTATTTTTAATCTTGTAGATAGCCCAATGTCTATCACCTCAGAAACATGTTTATACTGGTAGTTACCCTCCTGAGTTACCCTAGTGACTTTTGTCTGACTCATGTTTAGTTCCTCATGACTATCACTCTGGTTCTAGGAGCTGGACTTTGTGTTTTCTTTAGCCATTCAGGGGAAGAAGCCTCTGGTAATTCCTGTTTCTTTAAACAGAAGGCCTACATTTGATATTATCACCTTAATTTAAATAGGAAATATGCTTGGAGGTCTAGATTCTGGTTAGAGTCTCTTGCCCCATGTCATGTTAGGCAAGAGAGAAACAGAGCATTCACCAACAGCGTGAAAATAAAATGACATGTTCTACTGTGATGGTTTGAATATGCTTGGCCCATGGAAAGTGGCAGTATTAAGGAGGTGTGGCCTTGTTGGAGCAGGTGTGGCCATGTTGGAGGAAGTGTGTCTTTATATAGGTGGCTTTGAGGGCTCCTCATGTTTAAGCTCCACCCAGTGTGGAAGAGACCTTCCTCCTGGTTGCCTATAGAGGAAGAGGAGAGTCTCTCCTGGTTGCCTTTGGATCAGGATGTAGTACTCTTGACTTCTTCTAGCACCATGTCTGCTTGTATACTGCCATGCTTCCTGCCATGATAATAATGGATTGAACCTCTGAAACTTGGTTATAGTTTCTTGTCACAGCAATAAAACCCAAACTAAGACAACTACTTTATCTCATGTGTTATTCTTTAGGATTCTAGTTTTGGTTCAACAGTGATGTATGAGAATTATGTTGATGAACAAAACTAGATCATTGATTGTTACCCTATGTGTTGAGGGTATTGGGTATTGGAAATTACAATTCTCTTGTTCTCAGGCATTTGCTATTTTATAATATTGTTGTGTTATAATTATTGGTGTAAATGTCTATCTATATATATATCCTGATAGTTCTACTTTTTTTTTCTAAAAATTCACAACTGTTATTAATGGCTTAATGGATTCATGGCTCATATGTAGGAAGTCTTTGCTCTATGGTTCCATTTGGTTGGTGGTTCAGATAGGTCCGCAGTTCTAGATTAGGTAATTTTCTTCAATCTGTAAAGGTATTGTTCCAATGTCTTTTTAAACTTAAAAGTTTCTGTTGAGGAACACAATGTTGTCATTTCTGATCCCTTTTTGTGTGCCTTTCTCCCTACCACTCCCTCTATCTTTGGATATTTTCAATATTTCTTTATTATAAAAATAGAGAATATTAAGGATAATATGCTTTGAGATAAGGTCTCTTTAAAAAATTACTATGGGGGTTGGGGATTTAGCTCAGCGGTAGAGCGCTTGCCTAGCTAGCGCAAGGCCCTGGGTTCGGTCCCCAGCTCTGAAAAAAAGAAAAAAGAAAAAAAAAAAAAAAGTAAAAGTTACTATGAATGTATCAAGCGTATAAAGAAGTATAAGTTATAAGTATTTAGATTCATATCATGAAGCCCAGGAAAGGCAACTTTATCAGTGCAGTTGAACTCTGTTCTCTCTGCCCTTTCTTTCTTTCTTTCTTTCTTTCTTTCTTTCTTTCTTTCTTTCTTTCTTTCTTATTGGATATTCTTTATTTACATTTCAAATGTTATTCCCTTTTACAGTTTTCCCGGACATAAGCCCCCTATCCCATCCCCTCCCCCTTTTTAAGGGTGTTCCCTCTGCCCAACTCCCCTCCCCCCTTCCTTGACATTCCCCTACACTGGGGGGTCTAGCCTTGGCAGGACTAAGGATCTCTCCCATTGGTGCCCAACAAAGCCATCCTCTGCTACATATGCAGCTGGAACTATGGGTCTGTCATGTGTACTCTTTGGGGAGTGGTTTAATCCCTGGGAGCTCTGGTTGGTTGGTATTGTCGTTCTTATGGGGTTGCAAGCCCCTTCAGCTCCTTCAATCCTTTTCTAACTTCTCCAAAGGGGATCCCGTTCTCAATTCAGTGGTTTGCTACTGTTATTCACCTCTATATTTGACATGCTCTGGCTGTGTCTCTCAGGAGATGGCTATGTCCAGTTCCAGTCAGCATGCACTTCTTAGCTTCATCAATATTGTGTAGGTTTGGTGGCTGTGTGTGTGTGTGTGTGTGTGTGTGTGTGTGTGTGTGTGTGTGTATGTATGTATATATATATATATATATACACATACACACACATATATATATATATATGGCACCAATGGGAGAGGCCCTTGGTCCTGCCAAGGCTAGACCTCCCCAGTGTAGAGGAATGTCGAGGATCCCCAGGTAGGGCAGGCTCTGAATGACCATTCCTTCAGTCTCTGCTCCAAACTTTGTCTCCATATCTCCTCCTGTGAATATTTTTGTTCCCCCTTTTAAGGACTGAAGCATCTGCACTTTGGCTGTCCTTCTTCTTGAGCTTCATGTGGTCTGTGGATTTTGTATCTTGGGTAATTCGAGCTTTTGGGCTAATATCCACTTCTCAGTGAGTGCATATCATGTGTGATTTTCTGTGGTTGGGTTACCTCACTCAGGATGATATTTTCTAGTTCCATCCATTTGCCTATGAATTTCATGAAGTCATTGTTTTTGATAGCTGAGTAGTATTCCATTGTGTAGATGTACCACATTTTCTGTATCCATTCCTCTGTTGAAGGACATCTGGGTTCTTTCCAGCTTCTGGCTATTATAAATAAGGCTGCTATGAACATAGTGGAGCATGTATCTTTGTTGTATGTTGGAGCATCTTTTGGGTATATGCCCAGGAGAGGTATAGCTGGGTCCTCAGGTAGTGCAATGTCCAATTTTCTGAGGAACCTCCAGACTGATTAGAAGCTGGTTGTGCCAGCTTACAATCCCACCAACAATGGAGGAGTGTTCCTCTTTCTCCACATCCTCGCCAGCATCTGCTGTCACCTGGGTTTTTGATCTTAGCCATTCTGACTGGTGCGAGGTGGAATCTCAGGGTTGTTTTGATTTGCATTTTCCTGATGACTAAGGTTGCTGAACTTTTCTTTACATACTTCTCAGCCATTTGATATGCCTCAACTGAGGATTCTTTATTTAGCTCTGTACCCCATTTTTTAATAGGGTTATTTGGCTCTCTGGAGTCTAACTTCTTGGGATTTTTTTCCTTCTTTTTGTATATTTTGGATATTAGCCCTCTATCAGATGTAAGATTGGTAAAGATTTTTTTCCCCAATCTGTTGGTTGCTGTCTTAATGACAGTGTCCTTTGCCTTACATAAGCTTTGCAGTTTTATGAGGTCCCATTTGTCAATTCTTGATCTTAGAGCATAAGCCATTGGTGTTTTGTTCAAGAAAATTTCCCCTCTGCCTTTTCTATATGGAAATATATATTCTTTGAGTACATTTTCTATTTCTTTTTTTCTTACTCTTCTTTCCCCTTCCTTATCTTCCCACTCATTTACCTCTTGTCTTTCTCTCTCCCTCTCCCTTCCCTCCTTCCCTCCCTTCCTTCCTTCCTCTTCTGTTTTTCTTTTTCTTTTTCTTCTTTTCTGGGGATTGAATCCAGACTCTTAGGCATGTTAGACAAGTGTTCTACCACTGAGTTATATTTCTAGCTTTAACTCTTTGCTATTTCCTTCTCTCATTTTTTATTATTCCTCTTCCTCTTCTCCTTTTTCTTCAAAAAATCTTTTTATATGTCAGTTCTCCCAAGTGGTGGTGGTCTAATTTACTTAAATTTTTAATCTTATTTTTATTACAGTGGTTATATGCATACACATATACATAGCATGCACATGTGTAGGTCAAAGGACAACTTAAAAGAATTTTTTTTCCTTCTACTTGAGTGGGTTCTGGGCATTGAACTCAACCCATTAGGCCTGGTGACAAATGCCTTTACCCTTGGAACAACCTTTTGGCCTTAATTTCCTTTTAGAGGTCTATTTATTATATGCTGTGGTTATTTTTAATCTCTTGTGCTCAGGTTGGTCCTCGATTTTTTTCGTTTTTTTTTTTTAAATTACCTATTTTTCTTTTTGTTCTGCTGTTTCCTTTTTCTGCTGTAGATGAATTTTAGCTAAAATGGGTTGAATTGGAAGTTTCATTCTTGTTTGCTGTTGCTTTTAAAATAATTTTGTTACTCTGTCATGGGTGAAATTATTTTAATTAAGTTAATCAGATTTTCTTTTATGTTTTGTCTCTACAAATTTTGTTTGTCTTAGTGTTTTATTTATGTTATAGATTTTCTTCAAAAGTAATCTGGTGGTTCTGTTCATATTTAAACAGGAGTTACCATAAAACTGGTCAAAAACCCTGTAGTCACATTGGTGGGATTTACCAGTTTGTGACTCAATAAGGAATCCACAGTGTTGTGAGTAAAGCTCTAACTATCAGTGTTTTTACTCTGGGGCTTTTAATTTCTATTGCTAAGAACCATTCATTACATTTTGCCAGGGACTTAGAATATGTTACATCTCTCTTTTCAGACTTGTAGCTTAGCTGTGGAAGAGAGACAGAGAAGTGTGGAATTACTTTGGTGTCTAATTGTACAATCCATCTTGGTATCCTTATTTATTCATACTTGCACAGTCCTTCTTTTTGATAAGGTAACATTAATAGATTCTGGGAATTTAGAACTGAACATCCTTGGGGTCTTTACTCCTGTTCCATGCTTCAAATTCATGGTGTCCAAAACAGATACCACCTTCCTACCCAAACTCCTCTTCCAGAAAAGAGAATGAATAATATTTTCTAATTGTAAAGGATACAAGTTGGTAGTAATTCTTGATACATTTTCTTGTTTCCTGTCAGATCCAGTGTTTCTCTAAGCCCTGCTAGTTTAATCATCTTGATACCTTCCATATATATATTTTCTTCCTACCCCTTTTAAAATCAGTTCACTGCCTTTGAGCAATTTCCTACTTGGACTTTTTTTTTTTTTTCTTTTTTTCGGAGTTGAGGTCCGAACCCAGGGCCTTGCATTTGCTAGGCACCTACTTGGACTTTTATAGAATCCTAATAATTGGTCTTTTTTCCCTGTTTCTCTGAACATTAAACAAATAAAAGTACTCTGGGTTGGATGCCAGCACAATGTAAACCAGATATGGTGGTATACCCTGTAATCTCAGTACTAGGGAGGTGGAGGCAGGAGGACCAGAAGTTCAAGGTCATTTTCAACTACATAGTATGAGTTCCAGGACATTTTGGGTTACATGAGACCCTGCCTTAAAAACTGACAGAGACAAATATGGCTTACTGTGAAGACACGTGGAATGTTGAGGTAAGATCTCTTGAGCTCTAGAGTTTGAGGCCAGTCTGAACATATATTAAGACCACCACTCTGAAAGACTTGGGAGGCTTCCTCTTTATTTAAACCAAAATGGGTTTCGTTTCTTTTTCCTTCCTTCCTTCCTCCCTCCCTTCCTTCCTTCCTTCCTTCCTACCTTCTTTCCTTCCCTCCCTCAATCCCTCCCTCCCTTCCCTCCTCTTCCTCCTCCTCCTCTTCTTCTCTCTCTCATTCATTTATTCATTCATTCATTTGAGACAGGGTTTCTCTGTGTTTCCCTGACTGCCCTTGAACTCACTCTGTAGACCAGGCTGGTCTCAAACCCAGAGCTAGTGCTAATATAATAGTTCTTAGATTTTTCTCCCACTTTAAACTTGTTCTCAGATTTTAGCTTAATGTTGCTTTAAAGGACATTTTTTATACTCTGTATCATAGTCCCATTTTCTATTTTGAAGACCTCACAGTTTACAATGAAATGTTTTAGATGTCTTTCCCCACTAGACTATAAGCTTTAAGGAGTCAGGAATAGGTTTGGTTTGCTGTTTCTGTGTTGAGGACAGTCCTGGCATAATATAAATTTATAGTAAATGATGAATGGTTTGGGTTTTTTATAATTTTATATAATTTTTTATAATTCTTATTCTTTGTTCAAGGATATATAAATCTACTTCTTTAAAATTCTTAGTCTGTTTTCTGTTTCTGTCACAAACTAGTAAAGGCCAGGTACATTATAAAGATAAGGGATTTATAGTTCATTGTTCTGGGGATTCAAGGGCCTGTCACTGGCATACATTTGGCTCCATTCTGGGAGAGTACAGTCGGTGACCATGTGGCAGATGGGTTCAGGAGAGATACCAGCTCATTTTTCAGTTTCTTAGGAATGTTTTGTGTTCTATGTGTCAACCTTCTGTGACTGGTGCTCTCTTACTGAGGTGATGCCCAGTGTCCTAATTATTTCCCACTAAGTTCCACCATATGCTAGCAACACCACAGTAAGACTGAGCTTTTCAGCACTCTTTGGGGGACAAATATCCTCAAAATATTTAAAGACTGTTGTGTTCTCTTTTAATCTTTTATCAATATTTAAAATATACTTTTAACTTGTACTTCTCACTTGTCTGGTTTGCAAGTATCTAATCATTATAATTCTCTTGGGTGTATTTTTTTCTTCTTTAGTATTTTTCTCCCTTAAGTCCAGGTCAGGCTATAGTGTGCCAGTGCCATCTGTGCCATCAAAATGATCATGACAGAGAATCCAAATATGGTGGCTCAGAAAGGATGACTTCCTTCTATGACAATCCAAAGTTTAGCAGCATTGCTTTACGTTACCTAGGAGCCTTGTTCCTCTGTCTTTTAAGTTTGTCAATTCCTTTCTTCTTATATGCTTGGATGGGCCTGGCTCTATAGCACTCAGGGTTCTGCTAGCAAAGAAAGAGGAAATGAAAGACAAGATGGTTCCTTATGAAAACTGCACTTTAAACTTCCCGTCCTTCTGGCTATAACTTAATCACAGGGTATATTTAGTTGCCAGGGATCCTAGCTCACTGGCCATATGCCCAGGAAATTCTCACTACAAAGAAGAAAGACAGAATACTTAGGAATAATTAGTGGTTTGCTTTTGGCATCAGATTCACTCAGTTAGTACATGTTACTGTGCTTATAAATGCTGTTCACAGTCTGGCTTGTATTACTAATTATTTAAATAACTAACAAAAATTTGCATTTATTAGAAGTTTTAATGCAAGTGACAGTGTTGATCAATAGCTCTTCTTTTTCTCTCTCTTGGCCAGAGTATAATGGTTGATTATTATGTTTCTACCCTTAACATACATAATATCAGCAAGTATTTACATAAGGCATATTGTATTGCAGATACAATGCAGTGAATGATAGTCTTTATATTTAAACATGTTGCTTTTTTTTCCTTTGAGTTCTTTAATTTGGGGTAGGTAAATCTTTTCTTTTTTGGTTTTTGAGACAGGGGTTTTCTATGTAGCCCTGGCTGTCCTAGAACTACTCTGTAGAGCAGGCTGGCCTTGCACTCAGAGGTCTATCTGCCTCTGTCTTCAGTGTTTGGAACTAAAAACATTCACCACCATGCCCAGCTGGTAAATTTTTTTTTTTCTACTGAGGACTGCATAGTATTTTAGGAGCATACGGTCTCTAAATTGGGGTGGATAAACTTTTAATACAAAAGACTGCATAGTATCCACCTCTACCTCAAGTACTTTCTGCTTAATTCTGCCACTGTGTGTGAGTAGAAGTGAGTGGGTAGGATGTTTTCCAGTCCAGTTTGGCAGTCCTGGGTTTGGTCTGTCAGTTTGTCAATGTCCGGTCTAAATTATCAGCTTATTTTTCTTCCCTTATCAATCATTGGCTAACTTCTTTAACCAGTGTTTTATAAGGATGCATTCTTGGTCATTTTTCTTTTCTCAAACCTAATATTCTTGACCGTTGTTTGAAATGTTATTCTTAAGTTATTGTAGTTGTTTTCTTGCTGTGACTTACTTGTGCTCTTTTTTTCCTTTCTCTGTGTGGCCCTCCTGTCTCAGCTGTTTTTTAGTTTGACAGTTTATTTAATTACTTTCCTCAAATATTTGTAACTCTAATTTTTGGACCTTTGTTTCTCTATAGTTTTTTCAGTCTTAGTAACTGTAAAATTAGACTTTCTAGACAATACTAGTGGTTTTACCTGCATGTATGTGTGTGTGCCATTGTGTATGTCTGATGCCTGCGTAGTTGTCTGAAATGGGTGTCACATCCTCATTACAGAGAGCTATAGAGAGTTGTAGCCTGCCTTGTTTTTGCCATTAAAATATAATTACATCATTTTCTCCTTCTCTTTCCTCCCTCCAATACTTCCCAAGTACCCCCTTAGCTGTCTCTTAAATTCATGACCTCTATCCAACTGTTTTACATATAAACACACATATATTCCTAAATATATAAATTCAACCTCCTCAATTCATATTACTGTTGTGTGTGTGTGTGCGCGCGTGTGTGTGCGTGCGTGCGTGTGTGTGCGCGCACGTGTGTGTGTGTGCGTGCGCGTGTGTGTGCGTGCGTGTGTGCGTGCGTGCGTGTGTGCGTGCGTGTGTGTGTGTGCGTGTGTGTGTGCGTGTGTGTGTGCGTGTGTGCGTGCGTGCGTGCGTGTGTGCGTGTGTGTGCGCGTGTGCGTGTGCGCGTGCGTACGTGTGTGTGCGCGTGCGTGTGTGTGCGTGTGTGTGCGTGTGTGTGTGTGTGCGCGCGCGCGCGTGTGTGTGCGTGTGTGTGTGTGCGCGTGTGTGTGTGCGTGTGTGTGTGCGTGCGTGCGTGCGTGTGTGTGTGTGTGTGTGTGTGTGTGTGTGTGTGTGATTTCAGGTTTGATCACTTGGTATTGGTCTCTCCTGGGAAAACCGTTTTCTCCTGCTGTCAGCATTCTTCGTTGCCTGTAGTCCTCTGGTGTAGGGATTACAGGTTACATTCCCTCCTTCCATGTGAGCCTGTCTATTAGTGTTGTCCTTTTTTAGTCTTAGGTAGCCATGTTGGTAATATTTCATAGGTGTGGCTTGTCTGACATTTCTAGGAGGCACATTATCACAGCAGACTTCCCATTCTTTCCTTCCCTGCTTGTGCTATGATCCCCGAGCCTTAAGTGCAGGAACTGTGTTGTTGATGTATAGGTTGGAGCTAAGTACCACATTGTCACTTGTTCTCTGCATTTTAATTGGTTATGGTTTTCTATCATGTTCTCCATCTGTTGCAAGGAGACATTTATTGAGGAACAAGACTTATTCTTATCTGTAAGAATGAGAATAAAGATATTTAGAATGCATTTAGGGTTTATGCTGGTTTAGTAAAGTGGTTATTGTAGGTTCTCCATGATCCATGCTTTCATTAGCCCCATAAAGTTGTCTAGGTGTCTAGTATGAGGCATGACTTTACTCTTTTTGAACAGACCTTAATTTCAACTAGAGAGTTGATTGTAGTAGATGTTTCTGGATATGTAAGTTGATACAGACTCAATGTGGTGAGGCTGACTCACAGGTATTTTGCTGAGGCAAGATTTATGGGAGGACGTGTAATGTTTGGAGAAAGTATAAATAGGACCCAATGGACAATGATGGAGCACTTGTATAGCTAGCTTTTTAGCACTTTGTTGATCTTCACTTCATTGAGAGAGCCATAACAGAGAACTTCTGGTGGTCTGGCTGGTCCTGGTCACTCCCAATGACTCATCCCATTCAGTGGAGGCCTGGCTGTTTCTGCTGGATCATGCCATTGCTGCTGATTTGTGTTTGTTATTCTTACACTACTGAACTGAACTACTGGTATCCTGACAAATGGAGATTGAAATCACCCCAAGGAACTACTGTACTTCTAAATAGGTCCACATCCCCTTGTCCTATTTACTGTGTTTTCTCTCCTATCTTTGCACAGTGGGCTAAAAGGGGTGTGAAAACATTTAAAAACCCTTATTAAAAATAAGTTTTAAGAAGTCTAAGCCCACAGTTGATGGCTGCTGACAAGATGTGTGCCACTATTGCACCCTTACGGATATTGTGCCATACTGGTTATTGTAGTTCATAGGTCATAACTGGGTAGGACTGTTGGTTGCTGCCCTCCTTTGGAATCTTCCATGGAGCCTTCTAGTAACATGCAGGAGGCTTTCAGGTAAGGTGTATCTCTGATTCTCTAGGATCTATGCCTAGAGTGCATGCTGTCCAGCCATAAGAATTATCCTCTACTTCTGGGAGGCAACTACGGGCAACAACAATAGCCTATAATGTTTTAGGAATCTTAGACAGCTCTGACCAGCAATTCAGAAGGGGTCTTGCCTGATCTTTGAGGTTTTGTTGCACAGTTTATGGCTCTTGGAAGCAGCATTGTCAGCCCAGATGGAAATTTTAATTTAAATTATATATGTAAACATATATAAGTAATTATATTAATATATATATATATATAATGTACTATATTATATATAATATATATTAGCACACATATTTTATGTAATTTTAGGCAGATAATGATGACTTATGAGTTTTCCAGACATCCTTACTGCTATTTTACCCTTCTCTCCCAATCTGTATTTATCTTTCTTCCTGTCCCTAATTAAAGCACTCCTTTCCCCATTTCCCCCTTCAAATCACTTTTACCCTATTATGCAGTACTCTGTTGTCTTTTTCCCAATCTAAGTTTTATTTTTCTGGCTTCTGTAGTTATTTGAGGTTATATATGTGTCTTAGTCTGTGTTCCATTGCTGTGAAGAGACCGTAGCCATGGCAACTCTTATAAAAGAAAGCATGGCTTGCTTATAGTTTCAGAAGTTTATTCTTACCATAGTGGGGAGCAGGGAAGCATGCAGGCATTCATGGTGCTGGAGAAGTTGTTCAGAGTTCTTAGTCTTGATCCTCAGGGAGCAGGATCCTCTGGGCTTAAAATGAGCTTTTGAAAACTCAAAGCCTACCCCCAGTGACACACTTTCTCCAACAAGGCCATTTCTCCTAGTCCCTCCCAAGTAAGGCCACTTTCTCATGGCTGAGCATATAAGTATATGAACCTATAGGGGCCATTCTTAATCAGACTATAATAGTACACATATCTGAACATTTGAAGCTAAGAACCACAGACGATGTCTGGGTTACCTCATTCACTGTGCCTTTTCTAGTTCTATCCATTTACCCACAAGTTTCATGACTTCGTATTGCACTTTTCTTTACAGGAGAAGAGTATTCCATAGAAGAGTATTCCATACTATGTGGTTCATAGTATGTACCACATTTGTATTATCCATCCATCAATGGAGGAATGTTTAAGTCGTTTCCTTTCCTAGCTGTTGTGAACAGAGTGACAATGAGTGTGTCTGAGCAAGTATCTGTGGTGTAAGGTGTCTAGTCCTTTAGGTATATAATAAGGAGTGTTACAGCTAGGTCATATGATACATTCAATTTTAGTTTTTGCAGTCTCCAAACTGGTTTCCAGAGTGGCTGCCAGTTTACAGTACCACCAACAATGAATGAGGGTTCCCTCTTCCTTACATTCTCTCCAGCATTTATTGCTGGTTGTTGTGCTGATGTTTGCCATGCTGACTTGGGTAAGAAGAAGTCTAAAAGTTGTTTTGATTTGCATTTTCTTAACTGTTAGGAACAATGAACATTTTTTGAGTTGTTTTTTTTTAAAGCCTTTTTTTTTTCTTTTAAGAACTCTGTTTAGAGATCCCAAGGCCACTTTTTAAATGGGTCTTTTTTTTTTAAATTCTGTTTTATTTTTTTAGTTCAGCTGGCAACATGCTTTTCCATTCTGTAAGGTTCCTCTTCATTTGATTGTTTCTTTAGCTATGCAGAAGCTTTTTAGTTTGAAGAGGTCCTATTTGTCAATTGTTGGTCTCAGTTTCCAGGCAAATCATGTGTTCTTCCTTATACCCATATCCTGTAGGGTGCTGTCTACATTTTCTTGTTGTAGTGTTAGTATATCAGGCGTCATATTTGTGCAAGTTTATAGATATAGATCTAACTTAATTGGAAACATGTGGACATCTAATTTTCCCAGCACCATTTATTGAAGATGCTGTATTTTCTCCAATATAAGTTTTTGGCAGTGTTGTTGAATATCAGGTAATATATAGATATATGTACTCGTGTTTGGGTCTTTGGTTTTGCTCTATTTGTCTACATATCTGTTTTTGTGACCATACCATGTTGTTTTTATTACTATAGCTTTGTAATAGGTCTTGAGGTCTTGGAATAGTAAGCCCCTCAGCATTGTTCTTTTGATTGTTTTGGCTATCTAGAGTCCTTTGTGGTTCCATTTAATTTTAGGAGTTTAAGTTTTATGAAGAATGAGATGGGGATTTTGATGGGATTGAATTGAATCTGTAAATGGCTTTTAATAGGATGTTCATTTTTCACAGTATTAATTTTACCAACCCATGAGCATGGAGTATCTTTCTCTACTTTACCTGTACAGGTTTGAAGTTTGTCTTGTACAGGTCCTGTACTTCCTCGTTAGGTTTATTCCTCGGCACTTTCATCTTCTTGAGGCTGTTATAAATGGCAATGTGTCCATGATCTTTTTCTCTGTATGTTTGTTGTTGGTGTATATTAATTTTTTATAATTTAAAAATAACATATTTATTGTTATATAAGGAATATGCTTTAAGGTTTCTCAGGGAATGGATTTTTCACAAAATTAGGTGGTTAGATCTCATGTAAGTCATTAATAATTTTCCTTTTTTTTCCCATTGGATATTTTTTTATTTACATTTCAAATGTTATTCCCTTTCCCGGTTTCCCAGACATAAGCCCCCTATCCTATCCCTCTCCCCTTCTTCTATAAGGGTGTTCCTCCCCCCAACCACCCCTTTTTCCCGAACCCCCCCATCCCCTGACATTCCCCTACACTGGGGGTTGGGGGGTCCAGCCTTGGTAAGACCTAGGGCTTCTTCCATTGGTGCCCAACAAGGCCATCCTCTGCTACATATGTAGCTGGAGCCATGGGTTAGTCCATATATAGTCTTTGAGTAGTAGTTTAGTCCCTGGGAGCCCTGGTTGGTTGGCATTGTTGTTCTTATGGTGTTGCAAGCCCCTTCAGCTCTTTCAGTCCTTTCTCTAATTCCTCCAATGGGGGTCCCGTTCTCAGTTCAATGGTTTGCTGCTAGCATTTGCTTCTGTATTTGACATGCTTTGGTTGTGCCTCTCAGGAGACAGCTATGTCCGGCCCCTGTCAGCATGCACTTCTTAGCTTCATCAATCTTACCTAGTTTTGGTGGATATATATATATATAATCTCCAATCTATCTATCTATCTATCCTATATATATGTGCTGTATACTCATGTGGGGCAGGCTCTGAATGGCCATTCCTTTACTTTAAACTTTGCCTCCATATCTCCTCCTGTGAATATTTTTGTTCCCCCTTTTAAGAAGGACTGAAGCATATGTATGCACTTTGGTCGTCCTTCTTGAGCTTCATGTGCTCTGTGGATTGTATCTTGGGTAATTCGAGCTTTTGGGCTAATATCCACTTCTCAGTGAGTGCATATCATGTGTGATTTTCTGTGATTGGGTTACCTCACTCAGGATGATATTTTCTAGTTCCATCCATTTGCCTATGAATTTCATGAAGTCATTGTTTTTGATAGTTGAGTAGTATTCCATTGTGTAGATGTACCACATTTTCTGTATCTATTCCTCTGTTGAAGGGCATCTGGGTTCTTTCCAGCTTCTGGCTATTATAAATAAGGCTGCTATGAACATAGTGGAGCATATGTCTTTGTTACATGTTGGAGCATCATTTGGGTATATGCCCAGGAGAGGTATAGCTGGGTCCTCAGGTAGTGCAATGTCTAGTTTTTTTGAGGAAACTCCAGACTGATTTCCAGAGTGGTTGTGCCAGTTTGCAATCCCACCAACAATGGAGGAGTGTTCCTCTTTCTCCACATCCTCGCCAGCATCTGTTGTCACCTGAGTTTTTGATCTAGAACTATTCATTTTTGAAGGTTGATTATGTATCCTGCCACATTGCTGAAATGATCAATTATTTCTAGAAGTTTTCTGGTAGAAATTTTAGGATCTCTTATGCCTCTTATTCTATCATTAGCAAATAGGGATAGATTATTTTCCTTTTCTGTTTGTCTCCCTTTAATTTCATTCTCTTGGCTCATTGTTCCAGCTCGTGCTTTGAGCACAATATTGTGTTTTTTGTGTATCACTTAGACATTTATTTTCTTTTTAAGTTTATTGAATTGTCTTTTTGTTGTCTTTAAATCCTTGAATTTTTTGAAGTTTAAAATTGGTCTTTTAAATTCTGTGTCCTGGTGTTCATTAAAGAAATTTTCACTGGTAAACATTTCTACAGGACAGGTGGATTTTGGTGGGAGGGAAGGAATATTGCCTTGATCTTTCATATTGTTTGTATTTTTGCTGTGAGGTCTGGGTATGTGGACCTCTTTTGTTCTGTGATAGGAACAGAGCAGCTTGGAGCAAAACAGGATATGTAGGTTAGGTTGGTCCTAAAAGTTGGGTATGGCTTAGGCGAGTTGAAGTCAGGTGCACAAAGGTGTTTGGGGTGCATCCAGGATGTGTGTCCTGGTCCAAGTCTGGATTTGGGGATAAATCTGGGGTTTGGGAAAAGTGTATAGAGGGGAGGATCAGGCGGATTTCCCTGGCAAGACCCTGGTGCAAGATGTGCAGCAGGCTCTGGCTGGGCAGACAGGTTTGAATAGATCTTATGAAGGGCCTGGGGGATTGTGTGAGTGAGATAATGTCTTGATCAGAACCTGGAGGCTGAGGCCCCAGTATGGGTGGCCAGACAAGGCTGGAGTACTGGATATACAACCAGGTGGGGTTTGCTGAGGGTTGACTGAGGGGAAGACCAGGCAGACTCACTGGATAGACCCTGATGGAGGATATGTAGAATCTGTCTGGGCAAGGAGGTTGGAATGTCTTTAATTTTTTGTTGTTAAATCCTGGGATTGAACCTAGGATCTCATTTATGCCAGTCAAGTGCTCTTGCTCTGAGCTATATTCCCAAACCCTTACTGTTACTATTATTTTAATCTAGTTATAACTTCAAATCCAACTTGCGTATGACCTGTGATTTCCATAGACTTGGTTTCTTTATATGGAAACCTGTTTAGATCTGTTTTCCCTTTGACCTATTTAGTTACCTAGATTGGTTAAATTGAAATTATAATGCTCAACAATAACAGCATGTGAAAATTGGAAGCCAACAAAGATTGAAGTGTGTGTATGTTAAAATGTGGCAAATCATATAGTTCTTTTGGAATAATAGATCAGAAGGAGCTTGATTAGCCATGATGATTTTAAGCTTAATGGAACTACTTGAACTATTTAGAAAAGGGAAATTGAATGGTAAAGTATTTTTCCTTAGGAGATCCTTAGGCACTATGTAAGATGGTCCATGGGGAACCCTCATGCAAGGACAGTGATTTTGAGGGTTTTCTTTTACAATCAGAGAAGAAATGATTATTTCTTGCATTAAGACACTACTTAGAGGGATAATATTTGTTATTTAAAGGATGAGGAAAATGCTTATAAATTCCTAACAAGGGAATTGAGAAAATGATTAGCATTGCCTTGTGAAACAAATACAAAAGTATCACAACAATAAAGTTTAGGAGTAGAAAGAAAGATTAGAAGAGAATGTGCTTGGTGTAGTAAGCACTGCGTTTGAGTGTCTGCAGCCTGACTGAGAGGAGTTTTACTTACAGATCTGACTCCGAGGAACCATTTTCATTTAGAGAATTAGATACAGAATGTAGCAGGGTATGTGTAATAAATTCGCATTATAATTGAAAACATCCATAGATAATATGTTGAATGAAAAACAGGCCAATCTGCATCTAGAGGAAAGTGTCTGGAAGGAAGCTAAGACAACAGATTACTAGAAAACATTTCTGATTTGTCTGTAGGAGGCCATTACTGATTTGTTTTGGTGTTGCAGTGATATGAAAAGTCAATAAAAAGTGAGGTGAATTGATAAACACAGGAACTAGAGAGAGATATTATTGAAGTAGTTTCCTATGTGGAAAACGTTTGCATGTCTGGGTACATCTGGTAGCAAGTTGGTAGGATTCTCAATTACAGTTAAGCTTAAGGGATGAGGAGTTTGTTGGCTTTTGATTGGGAATGTTCCGAGGTAAACTGATGGTTTGAATGTTTTGTGCTTGGGGCTTGTAGGCAGCTGGTGCAAGGTAGGATAGAATACCAATGAGGGGTAAACCATGAGGTCTGTCTAAGCTAGATCTGGAAGAAACTGAAAACAAGAGGGGGCTGAGACTCAGAAATAAGCATAGGTAAAGGAAAGCCAGGGGCCTTCTTCAGTGTAAGTAAAGGGATGAAAGTGGGTGTTCTTAATTATTGTTTTCCAAAGAGACTAAACATGACAGCCTCAAAATCTAGTACTTGAATTTTATAGCCTGTTTATTTACTTGATAATGGTTATGCCACTCAGTAAAATTCTAACAATATTAATTTTTGGCTGTTTATTTGAAGACAGTATTAGTACTTACAAAAGTGTGAACCTTATAAGATGTGAAGGTCCTGATAAGGCAAGACTTTTTCTCTGTGGATGAAAATAAACTTCGTTAGACTTATGCTCCCTTTGTCTTTCTTTCCTCCATCTTCCCTTTAGGTTTTCTTTCTTTCCCTTTTCAAACAGGAAGAGGTACTTTATTTTTATTCACATCACATCAATTAGCCTAGATACCTATATTTTTTGAGTTGTCAGTTGGGTGCTATTAATATTGTAATATTTGAATGAGGTAAATTTAAGAGTAGTGCGATAGCTTGGTATCTGTCTTAAAGTGAAGATTAAGATAAGGAATATATATATACATACATATATATATAAAATCATATATGTATCTCACGAAGGATCACTATGGCTATGGCAGTTTTCTCCCTTTGCCCTGCCACTTTTACTATTTATCCTGTCTTTTAGAAATAAAGTATTTTCAAAAATAAATAATTATTAGAGAAATCTGTCTTAATGCCTTCCTTTGAAGTATTGATCTAGTGGGCTGACTTATACATTGAAATATTTGTTTGTGGCTGACATTACAATGTTTGGGTGACTGGTTAACTTTGTCCAAAGAACTGACCATTGAATCCTTAGTATGTAGATGAAATACTAATACTAGAAACAATTCTCGGTTCTCCTTCTTTATAGTGAACTTCAACCCTTTCCCCTCTCTTTCATTGTATCTCAGGTCAACAGGACATATTGCTGTGGTACCTACCGAGCAGGTCCTATGCGACAGATAAGTCTTGTTGGAGCAGTAGATGAAGAAGTTGGTGATTATTTCCCAGAGTTCCTAGATATGTTAGAAGAATCACCATTTCTGAAAGTGAGTGTTTCTTTAGACTATTATATTAACCTTTTTTCAGTTGACACTTTTAGTAGTATTTCAGTTTGTCATTATTTCAGTAACTACTTAGAATATTCAGTTAGTCTTGCTTATACTAAAATTAAGTTTTATACAGTAGTTTCTGTAGAAATGTTTAGAAAATATTGTTATTGAATACTACTTCAGTTATTTTTTATATGTTACTGTGCAGTATGGCTTTTATTTCTTCACAGACACATGTGAAATGGCTTTTAGTAGTTTTATTTGGATGAGAGATAATATGTAAACAGTCTAAAATCTTTTAAATGTAACTTAATTTCTTTGGTTTCTAGATGACTTTGCCCTGGGGTACACTTTCCAGCCTCCAACTACAATGTAGGTCTCAGAGTGATGATGGGCCTATAATGTGGGTGAGGCCAGGAGAGCAGATGATCCCTACAGCAGATATGCCAAAGTCACCCTTCAAAAGACGACGGTAAACATTAATTTTGCTCAAACAAGCAAAACCACTCATAGTAGATGGTTTATAAAAATGATTGATCTCTGAACATGATTTTAAAACTTGTCTAGATTTTTGAAATGTTCCTTTAGGTAAAATTTAAGTTTTCAGTTTCTTAGTTCAGATAACCTATTACATAGTGAGTAGTATCCTGAAAAATTGATTTTTCATAAAACTTGTATCTTCTAACTACCTGTAGGATGAACTATCAAATTCTTCTTAGTGTGGTCTATACACAACTTTTATAATAAAACGGAGTCACCTTTCAGTCTCTCCTAGCTACAAAATTCAGTTTCCAAACTATTGTCTTCCATTGCCTTTTGCTCTTGCACTGTTCTTTTTATTTGGAATACCCTGTTTCCCACCTTCCTCTCTGCCTAGGAGGTTTTTAGTAAAGCTTCCAGATGTACCTTGAATCATATTTGTGGAGCATAGAACAAGTTAATTGGTTCTATCTCTGGCCTTACAACATGGTTCCTTGATGATTTTTTTTTTTTATAACTATTTTTGTTTCTTGACCTCCTTGAGACTGGGGACTGTTTTATTTATATGTCATTATGACACACAGGAAAACATGGTTTGCTGAGTGAAGCATGTACTATTTTGCTATTGCATAAAGCTGTGATAAATCATGTGCTCCTTTCTCTGTCATACACCTAAAACAAACATAGATTTCATTTTGGAAAATGCTGTTAAATGAGACTCAAAATAGGAATAGCAATTCAAAAGTAAGCTGAGCATGGTGTTATACACCTTTTACCTAACAACTCCAGAGGCTGAGGAAGGTGGATCTCTGGATTTGAGGCCACCCTGATCTTCCATCTATGGGGGCTATATGTTGAGATCTTGTTTCAAAATAAATAATTAAAAAAGAAACAGTTAACTTTAACTTAAAGCTCACAGGAGAATGCTACCTAAGCAGAAAATAGTTTTAGGTACTTAAGATGACCCATGAAAACCCTTGGTTAAAAACTACATGAGATTTGGGGATATGACTCAGTTGATAGAATACTTGTTCAGCATGTATTTTCTTTTCTTTTTTTCTCTTTATATGTGTGTTGTACATGTATGGTATTTGTACATATATTTGTGGGTGCATGCATATGTGCATGAGCATTGGCGACAGAAGGATGTTTAATGCCGCTTTCTCTCCACCTTATTCCTTTGAGGCATGGTCTCAGTGAACAAAGTTGCTAGTGGCTAGTAAGCTCCAGTGATCCTCCTTTCTTCACCCTCATAGCACTCACTGGGTTAAATGTATAAGTGTGGCCATGCATGACTGTTTATATGGATGCTGAGATTAGAACTCTTGTCTTCATGCTTACATAGCAAGCACTCTTACCTCCAGAGCCATCTTTCTTCCCCATCATCACATTTTTCTAGAGTTTCTATAATATATTAATTGGTTTTATTTTTAATAAACTCATAGTAATTATGAGGTTCAGTGTGATAATCAGAGTAATTAGCCTTTCCATCACCTCAAACATTTTATATTTAATGTAGAAAACTTCGAAAAATGTATATTTTGTAACTTGCTTTACTATACTATAAAACAGTCTTCAGAATGTTTTATTTACTCTTGTAATCTACCTGTAGAATTATTCTTTTCTAATTCTGATAGTTTCCACTTTCCAGTCTCTCTTTCCCCTTCTGCTAACCTTCCCTGCCTCTAGTGACTACTGCTTCTCTGGGCTGTAAGATGAACTTTTAAGCTTTCGTGTATTTACCATTCATGTCCTGAGCACCTTTGGGGATCTGTGTTCAGCTCCTCATGGAAGGCTCTGTAAACTCAATACTTAACATCCAATGCTGTACTCCATCAACTGGTGTCTATTTTCCTAGGTTTATTTCCCTTATTTACTCAAACACATTTTCAAGAATTAGTCTAAGAAATTGAGGATTTTACTGAGTCAGTATATTCTAAATTTTTCTTTTTTCTGTCATTAAATTTGATAGTTTAGTTGGAGTATGGAGATGCATTTTCTAACTATTGTCACTGGATAGGCCCTTTTAATGATTCTTGTTTGTTTTCATGTATGGAAGTTTTAACACGCTTAATTTCCCCTGTTAAGTGTTGTGTTTCCTGCCCCATCCCACCCCCTTTTCCCTCCCTCTATACTATTGTCTTCTATTCACGAAAGAATAGCACTCTTGATTTAAGTGCCATTTCTTTTCTTTTGGTGTTTGTTTTCTTTCTTCTCTTTTTTTTTTGTTTTCAAGACAAGAGTTTCTCTGTAGTACTGTCTGTCCTGGAACTTGCTCTGAAGACCATGCTGGCCTTGACCTCAAGAGATCTGCCTGCCTCTGCCTCCCAATTGCTAGGATTAAAGGAGTGTGCCATCACTATCCAACTTACTATTATTATTATATCCTTTCAATATTGGGTATCTAACTTTTTTTCCGTTAGGGTAACATGACCACCTTCCTTCTGCCTTGGACAGGGGTCTTGGCCCTTTCTTTTTTCTTTTTTTTTTCTTTTTTTTCCGGAGCTGGGGACCGAACCCAGGGCCTTGCGCTCGCTAGGCAAGCGCTGTACCGCTGAGCTAAATCCCCAACCCCAGTATCTAACTTTTAAATATATATTTATTTAATTTTTAAATTTTACATGAATTAGTGCTTTGCCTGAATTCATATCTATGTGAGGGTGTCAGATCCCCTGGAACTGAGCTGCCATGTGTGTGTTAGAAATTGAACCCAGGTCCTCCGGAAGAGCAGCATTACTATTAACTGCTGACAATCTCTTTAGTTTTTAAGTGCCTTTAGTTAATAACAGTACAGACCTTCTTTGGTTTTATTTGGAAACATTCACATGACATTTTATCTTCTAACTTTTGGGTTTTTAAATGTCATCATTGTGAATTTTGGATGTCAGTATGCGATCTGCAGGAATTTGGTTATTCTTTGGCGACCCATTCATACTTGAGTACATCTTTACACTTATTGGAGATTTCAGCCTAGCAGTAGATAGGCTTCATATTAGAGTGAGTAGGCACAAAAGGAGGCATTGAATGGGATGTCCAGTTATCCAGAGTTGTGCTATTCTGATGGCAAAGTCAATGTGAAAAGAAGGTTCCCTGCCTGCCTCCCTCTATTCCTCCCTCCCTTTCTCCCTCCCTCCCTCCCTCTAGCTGAAATTTTATGAGAATGGTTATGGCTATAAAGAATTTTGACTCAAGTGTGATTAACAAGATTAAAAAAAATGTTTCCCCATGTTTCAAGAAGTCTGGGAAGGAAGCTCTGGTACCATATGCTCAGTAGCTAAACACCAGCCTCAAGAGCCAGATTATTTCCATTCACTGCTAATCATTCTTTTTGCCTAGGCTTTTGTGCTCATATTAGCTTTGTGTTTATTAGATGGTTCTAGAAGTTCTAGACATTATATTGAACCTGGTTATATTTAATAGAAGAAACTTTTCTTATGAGTTAGGAAAATTTCCAGAGGACTCCTAAGCACGTTTATGCCTCTTTTTGAACTGGTTTGGAATGTTTTGAGAGTTGGAATGAACCTACTGTAACGTCACAGACTCATCCAGGTTTATCTAGAGCATAGAGATCAGATCACATAGAGAATGGTCTGATGTCAGATGAAAACTCAGGGACTTTGAAGAAAATTGAGAGAGGAATGCATTTCATCTTGATCTGTATACATTCCTGAGTTGCAAGGTTAGAGGCATAGAGCTAGAGAGAGATGGGGTAGGGGGGCAAACAGACAGACAGACAGACAGAAAGGCAGCCCTGGCTGGGATGATCTTTTGAACATTCCTGTGACACACCTTCTCCAACAAGGGAGCCCCTTCTAATCCTTCCCAAATCAGTCTCACCAACTAAGAAACAGGTATTCAAATATATGAGCCCATCATCCAGCCACCACAGCCATTACCCTCCCTTTCTCAGTTTCAGTTAAGTTTTGTCCACATCATTACTATGCCTCTGCCCTCCTTTGACCTGAGCTTCTCCAAGGTCTGTTGCCTTTTTCCCTGTTGACTCTTACTGAATAGTGTAGTCCTTTGACATTCTCTGTTCAGCAAAAGTTTGTTATCTAATTCACTAATTCATTTCCTTTAGTATCACCATTAGATTGTTAAATTTAGAAATGTTTGAACACATAAAAAGCAGAGTATAATAAACTCCCATCATTTTTTTAATCAATAGCTATCCATGCCGAATAATGTTTCATGTGTATTTCTGTCCGTTCACCTATCTTCCCTTCTGCTGTCCATATTAGTTCCATTTAGTGTGGAAGGAGATCAGCTGTATGCTCAGTTTGCTGCCTGAATCAGCAACTTGGACGTCCTGGTACAATGTTTTGACAGTTGTAAATGGGGTATTTGACTGAGCTAAAGATAAAGAAGCACATAGCTTTAAGCCTTGAATTATGTTGTCCTTGTCTAGAGACATTTTATGCATTCAGATTCTTCACTTGTATAGTCTACAGGGAAATAGAAGTCATATTATTCATTTTAATAATAAGTTCAATGCTAATGATCAAAGTCATTGCACTCATTTAAGCCTAATATTATAGATTTGCCCTTTTACCTTACTGCTGTTTATTTCCTTATACTTTCCTTTGTTTTACAACCAAATCAACTATAGATCAATGAATGAAATTAAAAATCTCCAGTACCTACCTCGGACAAGTGAACCCCGAGAAGTCCTCTTTGAAGATAGGACAAGAGCTCATGCTGATCATGTAGGTCAGGGGTTTGACTGGCAGAGTACGGCTGCTGTTGGGGTTTTGAAGGCTGTACAATTTGGTGAATGGTAAGTTCAAGGAATCAAATATAGGGTTAAGTAATGTCCAAGAAAATATAGATTCTGTTTAGAAGATTGGGGATCAATTTTTAAGTTGTAATGAAATATTTATAACATAGTTTATCATCTAAACATTTTAATGGTATAAGTGTAGCCACACTTTGATGAAACAGTGCTCTAGCATTTTTTTTTTTTCTTGTGAAACTGAAACTTGCTGTCACAGTTCACTTTTCCTCTCATCCCTAGATCATGGGAATCCTCACTGTGTATTCTCTTGCCATTTCGGTCTCATAGAAATGGAAACATACTCTCTCCCCTCTTATCCATTTAAAAAAGTAATCCTAGTGGGCGATTATGGCTCAGGGGATTAAAGGTGCTTGCTGTTAGACCTGACCACATACTGGTATATACACATGTACATGCACATACATAAAAAATAAATGTAATATAAAATTAATCATAGTGGCAAAAGGGAATTATTTTTATCACACTTATTTTTTTGTGGGTGTGAAATGTGTGCCATAGCAATTGTGTATGAAGGTATAGACAACTTCTGGGAGTTGCTTCTCTTCACCTGGGTCTTCAGGATTGACTCAGGCTTGGTAGCAAGCACCATTACTCACTAAGGCATGTTGGGAGTTCCAATTTTTTTTTTCTGATTCAGCCATTTCTATTATAATAATGTCCCTTAGAGTTTACCTGTGTTATAACAAGTATCAGATTTTATTTCCTTTTAAGGCCAAGAATAGTTCATTTTGCACACATGTACTTGCACATGCACACAGACATATACATAAATTAGTACACTAAATAGGTATTTGGGTTACTTCTACCTTTGGCTCATGGATATATAGATATCTCTTTAGTCCTTAGTGTTCAATACCTATTGTAGTTGCTGGATTCTATGGCTGTTCTGTTTTATTATTTTGAGTAGCTGCTGTGTTCTTTTCTGTAGTGGCACCATTCTACACTCCTTTGGAGCCTGGCTTTATAATAACAAAGCTCAAAGCTCCAATAAGACAACAAGCAAATGTATTACATTTAGAATAAAACTTCAACAACAACAATAACAAAAACAAAATCTTCTGATCCAGGGTCTCACTATGCAGTTCAGCCTTGAACTTGTTAGTCAAGGTCAGGCTGGTCTCTCAAACTAAGGATCCTCGTCTTGGCCTCAGCCTCCCAAGTTGCTGGGATTGTAGGTTGTGCACCAGGATGAAAGGTTGCTGCAAGGCTAGCAAAAACTATTCACTTTAGTCATTATTGTTTCAATTTCTAATAACTGACCTGATTTTTAGAAAAACAGATTTATGTGCATTTTAGTTTCCTGCAAGTATCTCTGTGAGGGTGCCAGGTCCTCTGAAACTGGAGCTGCAGGTGGGAGCTGCCATGTATGAGTGCTAGGAATTGAACCCAGGACCTCTGGAAGAGCAGCTGCTGCTTGAAATTGCTGAGCCATCTCTCCAGCCCTGATTTTTGTTTAAAAATCATTTTATTGATTTGCTTTTATTTTTTAAAAACTGATTATGAAGCAAGTACAATCTTTTCCTTAGGAGATAGGCATTTTATTTACTTATTTGCTAATGGTAGCATTCTAGAAACAGGAAAACTGAAATTGTCATCTTCCATTGTGATCTCGTCCCTAAATTTATTTTATTAATATTAGGAGCGATCAGCCTCGCATAACCAAAGATGTGATTTGTTTTCATGCTGAGGATTTTACTGATGTTGTACAGAGACTTCAGTTGGACCTTCACGAACCTCCAGTTTCCCAGGTAATAATCTTGGGTTCTCATTACCCTGTGAGTGAGATATTGGAAGCTGCATCTAGATCCATTATTTTATAATTGGTTTCATGGACAATAAATTGAACTTTATTTGTATTAAACTCTGTGTGTGTTAGAGGATGGTTCTAGAGTTCAAATCTTGTGGATGGAGGGGGCGCCGAGGATGGTTAAGGATACAGCTGCTCACTTCTGGCTAGAAGCAGTCTCACTTGGTAACCTCACTGTACTGTGGCCTCAGCTGCAAAATGTCAGAAGATGTGAAGGAGAAAAGTAAATGCTGCCTTTATGTGTGGTAAAGATACTGATACTTAGCTGCAGTTTTTAAGAATGTACTGATTCCATAGGCCATCAACAGTATTTTATGACTGAGAAGTGTAAAATATGTAGAAAAAGACTTTCCAGCAGTTACTGTGTTCTCTCAAACTGTCTAACTTTGATTTATTTGAACCTAGTTTACCATTCTTTTTCTGTGTGTATTGGAATATTTTGTTTGGATTATTACAGGTTTTAATGCTTTATGTAATTTTTTGCCTTTCTTTTTAGTGTGTTCAGTGGGTGGATGAAGCAAAACTAAACCAAATGAGGCGAGAAGGCATTCGCTATGCTAGAATTCAGCTTTGTGACAATGATATCTACTTCATCCCTAGAAATGTCATTCATCAGTTCAAAACAGTGTCAGCAGTGTGCAGCTTAGCCTGGCATATAAGGCTTAAACAATACCACCCTGTTGTGGAAACCGCTCAAAACACAGAGAGCAATTCCAACATGGACTGTGGTTTAGAAGTTGACTCCCAGTGTGTGAGAATAAAAACTGAATCTGAGGAGAGATGCACAGAGATGCAGCTTTTGACAACTGCTTCATCGTCTTTCCCACTTCCATCAGAACTTCATCTACAGGATCTGAAGACCCAGCCTATTCCAGTGTTCAAGGTGGAGAGCAGACTGGACTCTGACCAACAACACAGTCTGCAGGCACATCCAAGCACTCCTGTGTGATTATGTACATATTCAAACACATTTTTTAACTTTTTTAAATTTTGATGTGAAGTTATAGTTTTATAACTGGCTTAAGTTAAGTTTTATTGGAGAAATCTTGCCTATAATTCTATAAAGAGAAATGACATTCCACAAATGTCAAGCATATCTTTTTTACACAGATTATGCAAAGCTAAGAGTTGTATCTTATCCCGTTAGTACAGTATGTAATAGTGGGTCTGCTGCTACTTTCTGTTTTAAGGTGTGAGGTTACAATTCAATCTCTTCTTCAAATCAGAACAAGAATTCTCTGGAATAGCAGGTTCTTACTTGGTAAAGTATTTACTTCCCTTGATTCTATCTTTCCTTGTCTCTTGCCATACTTGTTTATGTGGCAGAAAGCAGATTTATGGTTTAGTACTTGTGTCTTCATGGCACTCCATTAGTTTCCACTGTAAAATGGTATTGGTTGCAGGAAAGGCTCCTGCATCTGGTACGTGGACAAGTGAGTTGCTTAATTCTAACCACAAAGAAGACATGGTCTCTAAAGAAAACTGGTTTTTAGCAAAAGAGGAAGCACAGCACTTTCGGATCCAGGCCGTCTTTTTGTGTCTGTTATTTAAAACCCAGTGGATATTTCAATTAAACAAAACTCTAAAGATGACAAACAAAAATCTAAAGATTGGCCATTCATTATCCATGGTTCATCTTTTCTAGGATATATGGTAACTATACTGGCTATTTTGAGCAAAAGAGATAATGTTGACCTGTTCTGCTTCCTAGTATCCTCATATCAAAGTTAGAGAATTGCATCAGTCTTACTGATGAGGGCTGCCACAGCTGAGCATCAAACTTAGGAGCAACTATTCTTGTGACTTGGCATCTACTTTTGAAACAATTTACAGTTTTATCTGGCTGATACCTGGGTTTGTTCACAGTTATTCCATGTTGCTGTTTTCTAGTAACAGGCATTAGACTTCCATCCTAGAGTTTCAGGTAGGCTGAAACTTAGTGTCTGGATATTTATTTTGTTTTCCCTTCTTCAAACAGGCCTCCTTCATCCAAGTAGTGTGGTCTCTTACTTTGTAATGTTCATGTGCTATGCCTTATACTTTCTCTTAGTTAACAACTCAGTAGGCCTTTTGTTTACTAAAGGAAGAGTACTCTCCACACCTAAGACCAGATTCTTGTATCTACCTGGTTACAGTGCAATTTGATTTTTTTTTTTCCTGGATGGTGAGATTTGAAATATTTGCATTAACATAGGCAAAAGAAAAAGATGCTGCTTTATTATGTCTGTCACCATGGAAACTTAGCTGCATCTTTGGAAATATCAAATATGAATTTTCTCTAAAATATTCTGAAATAGGTTAAATCTTATATAAATATTACTTTGTGCAATATTGTTGTGTAGTTAAATGCATATTAGCAAAGTATAGAGGTCACTGTGTAAACCGATAGAAAAGTAACCATCAGCAAATACTACAGTGATTAGTTAGAATCTGTATTATTCCTTATATATATGTATATGTATGTATTCTCTGTTACAAAGGATGAAGACAAATAAATAGGGAAACACTCCAATGTAAACCATTTATGAATTGGAAGTGATGTTGCTTTTAGTTATCTTTGTAAATAAGGTAATTAGAATGGTATGAAAGGTAATGTGATTATTACAGGGGTGTTTTTAAATCCTGTGTATAAATTCTAGGGTAAATTCTAGTTTATCAAACTAGTTTTTAAGGGACCTTTGAGGGTATTTTTGTTATTTTGTGGAGAAAAGGGGTATATCACAAAACGAATGGGTTTGGGTTATTTCTTATTTTTATTTTTTTCTGTCCAGAAGAATTTCATAAAGCTTTACCAGGCTGTGCAAAGAAAAATTCTTCTCAGGCAACATTTGCTTTTAAAAATAATCATGAAGAGAAAAAGTTGTTAACGCAAAAAGTTTTATTTTGTTTTTCTTGTCTTCCAAGATCCGATTTCCCCATCTCCCACTTGCCATCCAGCAGATGCCATCCTGTCATCTAAGCTGGTCATTACTAATAAACAAGGAGACTGTCTCCTGACAGCCAGCACTGTGTAATCACTCAGGAACCAGCGGATCTGCAAAGACCTACAATCAAACGCAAATCTCCATTTTCCTTTTACAAAACATTCTACCCTCACCTCCAGTATAAACATATTAAAAGAATATAAAAATGTTGAAAATCATGTACTAATGAAGTCATTGTATATTAGATTGCAATAGAATGGAAAGAAACATTTAGCTAGTAATGTATCTGGAAACCCTGAATGTCCTATGTGAGTATTAGATTTTGATAGCATGCTTTAAAGACTGATGAATATAAAAGCAGAAGCTTTGAGTTTCTTGCTGCTTTCAAAACTATGTCCTAGTTGAGTGATACAAATGATGGCAACTTTTCTAAATCATTAAACTATCTGGTTGGTGGGGTGAGGCATGCAACAGCCTGGCATCCTCTGGTTTGTAAAGTAGTGGTGGCAGAGAAGTTGTAACTGCAGTGGAAGCTGATCTTCCTTTCTGGTATGTTATCTGTTGTGCCAACCCTTGAGATTACTTGCAGAATGTGGCTATACATTTTAGTACTTTGTGGATCAGAGGGATATTTTAAAAATATGCTAATCGAAAGGACCTAATAAATTAATATTCCTAGCAGCAAATAGAATGATTTTTATGGTAACTGTTAAAAGGATAAATGTCTTCCCCTGCCCCAGAGGTCATTCTATAATAATCAGGATAGGATAGGAGTTAGGGTTACGATTCTGAGAGGTGTCCCAAATTCATAAAGCAATAATAACCTGTATATTGGTTCCCTCTTCCAAAGTTTAACTCTTGAAAAATGAACTCTTAGGCTTAATTGTACTTTGCTTATTCAGTACTTACAAATTTTACTGGTACATTATTTTTATTGTAAGACTTTTGGAAAGTGCCCTGTACCCTCAGAAACAGTTGGACTATCAGTTCACAAATACTACAAGCTCTTGTATGGGGAAAGGAGCTTATTTGAAATCATTTGCTAAACTTTAGGAAACAATGTATCAGTCTTAACAGGCATAAAGATCTCACCTAATGACTTGAGAAACTTTTGCTTATTGCTTCCCCCCCTGTATAAATATTGTCTAGAAGGAAAGTTAATATAGGAACAAGACTCCAAAATCCACAAAAATATGTTCCTAGTGAATATATCCTTTATCATTAATATTAGCCCATTATTTTTTCATCTGTATTTGCCTTTTAAATTTATTTGCATCATTAAGGATAATTAGAATTACTGAGTTTGTTTTTCTAATAAATCAGTTCCATCCTTTCAGTAGCACATGCCAGAGGTTCACATTTGTGCTAAGTTTCATGTTTTCAAGACAGTCTGTAGCCGTACTTACTGGTCATGCAAGTAGGAGATACACAACACCAGTGTTTTTCTTAAGTGCATAAAGGACTTATCCTCATCCTGAAAGTCTGTTGCTTTAAAAGCAAGTATCCATAATTATTATGGCCTTCCATTTAAAAAATCTTCATAAATTTTTTAGGATCCACTTGTGCATGTAGTTGAGACCAGTGTCTCTTAAAATATAGCACTTTTCAATTCTCTCTGAAGAAATACTTATGTACTACTATCACACGTTGTAAATTTTCATGTAATAGTGTTTTCTGTGACTAAACTTCATTTTGATTGGCAGCTAAGACTTTTTTTCCTGTGGCTTTAATTTATCTAAGAGGTCTTTGCATATAGAAATGTTTAATTTGCCTGGCGGACTATTTGCGTTTGTGTGGCCTTAGTTTGTTTATTGACATTAACAAGTGTTTAAAAAGGTTTTTAATGAATAGTCTTAAATCTAAATTTGTGTGAATAATAATTCTTTTAACAGAGTGCTTTTTGTAGCTGTCTGAGTGTGTTAAATTGTGAAGCTATTTCTTTGTAAAGTAGGACAATGGAATGCATAGGTTTTTTTTTTTTCCTGTAAAGTATTTTTTTAATAAACAAAGTCTGATTTGTCCTTTACTGATGTTTCAAAATGAATAGCAATGGGAGTTCTCATTGCTTGCACCCTGTTTGTAGAGTACTAATCTTTTCACACTTTCACACACACACACACACACACACACACACACACCTGCCCCCCTTCTTTGTACCATTTTATTTTTAAGCTTTTGAAGAAAACCTTGGACTTTTCTAAAGGGTTAGAGATACCCAGGTTGAGGTACAACTAGTTTAGAAGAAAAATGAAACTTTTGTGATAGTTGTCCTTATTGCTGCTTAAAATTGGTTATGTGTCGTTAGAGCACCAGAGGCTTGTGAAAACACATGGCTTAATGAGGATGGCGCTTACTTTCAGATGTGGATAGAGTATGGAATACAAGAGGATGCATCATTCTTTTCCTTACTACGCTTTGGGTGAACTCTGTAGTTAAAGTGCCTGTCCTGACAGCATTTAGGTTTTAGAAGGCGTCTCGGGGTATTTCATCAGTTCTCACAGATAGGAGGTAATTATCTCCAGAACACAGGTGAGAAAACAGATTTGCTAAATCAATTTTCTAAAATGGCAGTTCATTATTGGGAGCTGGAGCCTGAATGCTTTTTTGGGTTCAAAGCTCTGCCTTACACAGCAGCATCCTGTTTAAACACTGAAAAATTTTAACAGGGTTCCTGGAAAATAATTTACAACTGTACGACTAATTCTCTTCCTGAAAGTACTGTCCACAGCCCAGAAAAACCTCTTTTGGGTGTTCAGCAGTGAAGTCAAACACTTTCATTAGTAGTGTTAAGTTTAGGGCTTAAAGTATTTTTTTTTTTTGTTTTTGTTTTTGTTTTTTTGGTCATTTGCCAAAATTAATTGGTTGTTGCCTTGAGTTACACTGTTCAGCAGCACTGAAGGGACTGTTAAGTCATATTTTTGGTTGTGAGCCTAGCCTTTAAAGGCTGAGCCATCTCTCCAGCCCTGCACTGTCATAACAGCTTTTTGTTTAACTCTTAACAGTTAAGAGGTAAAAGCAGTGGGGACCATTGCCAATATATGGGTGAAGTAATTAAAAAAAAATTATTCCTATGGGTGTTATATCTTAGTCAATGTGTTACAGTATGGACAAGTTTCATTTGACGGGGTTTTAGTGGCTTATAAAAATGCCTATAAGCCGGAGACTGCCTAAGTGATAGCATCCATTTTTAGCTTACATAAACTAAATGCTTAGTGTCTAGGACAGAAAGGACTTAACGCTTTAATTAAGTTGAAGACAGTGGCCCTTGGAAACAAGCCACTAAGGGTGCACAGACTAAGGGTGTATGAAGAACAGCTTAGAAACCCTGTGGGTATACATTTATATATTTACGTTAGAGTGCAGTTGCCCTTACTCCAGACCTCTCTTTGAATCACTAAAAACAACCATTTTCTCCGATTTGGGGGAAGACTCAGTGCGGTCCGAGCTCTGTGCATCCCCATAGTCTTGTGTGGGCAGCAGAAAGCCTTTGTCTCAGAGCTGCTGAGAGCTGAGGGAGGAACCGCTAGGCCACAGCCCACCTGTTCACGTTCCAGGCCGCGCAAATTCACCATTTGTCCATCCAACAAGAACGGAGAACTCGTGCGGAAGGCTCGTACCCCGCACTAGTTTGTGAGCTCGTCCACCCAAAGGAGACAAGAAAATGAAGTAAACACCACGCTAAATGCTACAGACCCGCACAGGAACCTCTGGAACATCGAGACCGGCCTCCCGGGAATCGACGGGTACTGGGAGGGTCGTTTCTGAGGTGGCTTTCCGTTAATCGTCGAGGGTTACCGCGAGGGGACTGTCAGCTTCTGCCTCCTGGCAGCCAGAGCGGCGGGAAGGCGACCGGGGGCGGAGCCGGAAGGCGGAAGCGGCTGGTCTCGTCAAGAGCTTGTGGAGCCGCCGCTCGTCCCTCACGGACGACGCGCGCCGCTGCTCCTGCCCGGGGCTGTCTGCCGGCTTCCAGCCCTTGCGGGTGTCGAGGTGGCTGGCGAAGGCACCCTTCCCGCTTCCTTCTGCTCATTTCCCAGTTGGCTCCTGGCTTCTCTCATGGCCGGTTCTGAGGCCGCCTAGGTCCGGCGTCTGTGACTGCGCCCTGCGGGCGCTGGGCTGCCGGCTGCCTTCGGGGCTGGGCCGGCCGCCGCGGTCTCCATGGTAACGGCCCCGCCGGCGGCCGGGCCTCTGGGGGAAGATGCGGCCTGCCCAGCCCGCCGCCTCGCCCCCGGCCTCTCGGTCCGGCGGGGGTCACTGAGGAGCGGGGGCCCGGCCGCCAGCCTGCCTGGCAGCGGGCACCAGGTGAGCCGGCCGCAGGGAGGCGGAGGGAGCGGGAGGCTAGCTCGGGTACTTGGTGTCCCCGCACCCACACTTGTGCTGGATGGTGCAGAGGCTTCTCGGTTGCTGCTGCGCCCATTTTCCCCCTCCCCCACCTCTTCCTGGTGAACACCCCGAGAAAGAGCAGTTCATGGAGAGGGCGAGAGAAGCAGATTTTAAGCCAAAACCCTAACGGGACAATGACCTGAAACAACCGGACTTATCGACACATTTCCTTCGTTTTCAGTGAGATCTCACTCTCTGGCTGGAGAGACAGATGGCCTCAAATGAGAGAGATGCTATATCATGGTATCAGAAGAAGGTAACAACAGTAGTTTTTATTTGTAAACCATACTTCCTGCAGAAAACTCCCTTAAATAGTATTGTCAACTTTCCTTAAGTTTGGTAATATCACATGGTATTATATAATATCTCAACATAACTGTAAAAAATGATGTGCAAAGTCATTATAATCCCAGTTTTAGGTTCCAGGAAATGAGCTGTATGTAAGTCACCTTTCTCTAGGCAGCATACACGAACTACTACAATGCTTTGCAAATTATCAGTCTTTTCACTTTTTTTTTTTTTTATAAAGTCAAGAATGAAATCCTTATCTGCATGGCTCAGATTGCTACTATTGTCTGATTGAGCTGTTCCTTATCTCTTATTCCTCTCTGATATTCCTGTGGATGTTTTCTTTAGGGAGTGGAATTTTAGGCGATCTTCAGTGTAAAATATTTGGAGTGTTGCTTTTTTTAACTTTTTAGATTGAGGTTTTTTGTTTTTTTTTTTTGAAATGTCCCCGGGGAGTATTAACTTACTATGGTAGAAACCCACTTTCCAGATACCATATTTAATTCATTCATGGCTTTGCGAAGTTTGACTTAGAGACAAAGATTGCCTTTGCATCATTTAAAAAGCCTCCTTATTTCAGATTGGAGCATATGATCAGCAGATATGGGAAAAGTCAATCGAACAGACTCAGATTAAGGTAAATTGATTTCTTTGATTCTAGCTTTGTTACTGCTTTAAAGAGAAGAGAGGATCATACTTCTTTAAAATATGCATCTGTCCACCAAGTATGCATTCTTTTACCCTTCGAGTTTTATAAGGAAGCCAGCAGTGCATGAGTAGTGATAGAGAACAGTTGATATGTGTGTGAACGCAGCAGCAAATGTCCCAGAGAAATGGGGGGTGGCTTCTTATTTCTGGTGAGTTTTTTACCGTATGACAGTTCAGATCCAGTATTGCCAGACCTTTATTGGAGAGAAGCTGAAAATAAACACATTTGACAAAGAAATAGCCACATTTTTAAGGGGGTAGCAATCCTCTTCCTCTCTTTTTCTTCTTTGTCTTCTTTGTCCTCCTTCTCCTCATAATCATCATTGCCACTATGCAAGCCAAATAAAATTTATATTTGACCTACATCTAGCCCTTGGCCCCCCACATATAATGTATATAGTTTATAGTATATATATATATTTTTTTAATTCCTGGTTTAGAGGCAAGTCTTCAAGTTTTTCAGTTACTTAAGGGACTGAGCACCATTTTCAGTTTCTTTATGTTAACCAAATAACTGAAAACTGTTGGTTAATTTGTAATAGTGGAGGGGAGGGTTAGGTTTTAGTATCTAAGTCACTATATGGGAGAGAGAAACACTGGTGTCCGTGCAGATTGGTCATTGAGTAGTTGCTGAGTTGCCTTGAGGAAAAGCCCAAAGAAAAGAATGTAAATCTAGATTTAGGATCTTTGCTTTGGAAATCATTTCTAAATACCAGTACATTCTTAGATTAGGACTCTTGAAAAGATTTGGTGCAGACCTTTTCCAACACTTTAAAAACATGGGTAAGTACAACATAAAAGTGTTTTACTTATCTAAGTTACACTGATCAGATTAGACCTCTAAATGTCTTTGATATTTAACCAATTCTCAGGAAACATTTCTTTATAAGCAAGTCACATAAAAGTTTGTTTGAGCTAAACAGGACACAGCTACCTTTACAATGTTGTACAGTCCTCCCTTTCATTAATTGAGGATGGGGTTCAGGTGAATAGCCCAGATTTCATTTTGTAATGGTCTTGTTTATTCTTCTGTGAGCTGCTAAGCCATATCAGTAGTGTAATAGAAATGGCTGGATTGGGAAATTGATATTGTTTTGTGACCTGTAGCCTTGAGATCCCTAAAGATGCATGTGTTTTGTTCAGGTTTTGGTCTCCTAGTCTTTCAAAGGATTTTACTCCCTGTTGCAGAATAAGACACCTCCTGTCATCCTTTGGATTTTCTTACCTCTCATTTCCATGCCTCTTAACATATGCCTTGTAGTGCACTCTGTCAGAGTTCCTTGTTGACTGTGTGTATGCCTAGGGCTCAAAGGCAGGGATTCTTACCTGTGTCTGCTCCCAGAGCATCTTGCTTTGCCTGTTGTTGCTCCACAGAATTGACCCCTCCATTGTTCTCTGTTAGGGTCATTACCTAACGGCTCCTTAAAGTGTGTTTATTTAGTGGAAGTGTCACAGCTAATGTGTCACACTAGTAGTAAATACTAAGAATGTTGGGACACAGGAATAGTGGGGCCAATGTAAAACACTTTACGTTGGTAGGTGGGGTAGGGTCTGGGAAGAGTTAGGGGAAAGACATGGTAAAAAAATATATGAAAAAACAGACCTTAAATTTTTTTAGAATGTCCTGAAAAAGAAAAAAAGGCAGTTTCTGCCTTCATGTTCAGGATAGTGGGAGAAAACTAAAACTGTTTTCAAAAAGATATTTAGTTTGGTTAAACAAACAAACAAAAATAAAAATAATAAATGATATGTTAAAATTTTTTTAAAGTGCATTTATAAAAGTATAGTTTAAATGTTTAAAGGGCACTGGAGAGACAGGTAAGAGCACCTAACTTATGCTCTTCCAGAGGATTGGGTTCTGTTCCTAGTGTCCATGTGGTAGCTCACACCCTCAGTAACTCCAGTTCCAGGGGATCTGGCAACCTCTTTTGACCTCTGTGGGCATGGAAGTATTTACATGGTACACATGCACACATGCAGACAAAACACTCATAACACATAACATAATCTAATCTGACACCCTCTTTTGACACATAAAATAATCTAAATTTTAAACAGCTTTAAAAATGATACATTAATCTTGGATGGAAAAAATGGTAATAACTCTTTGGTAAACTCTTACTGACTTGCTGGTTTAAGACATTTTGGAAGATGTTGAACACAGGGGAGAAGTGTTAACAGAAGTATAAGACTATTTTTAATGAGCAGGCAAGTATCCCAGTGTGATTGCAGTGGAGTGTGTAGATGGCGTCACAACCTGTAAATGAGTTTTACTCAGAACTTATGTTCTGAAGAGAACTGATAAAGAGCTCTGTGTGTAAGGATGTGAGATGAGATGTTGCTGTGTGGCATGAGTGGTGCAGGCTGGTGTCCACTGCCCAGCCTCCCAAGGGCTAGGATTACCTTGACACCTAAACTAGTTAGATGTGGGAAAACAAATTGTGAACAGAGGAATGAAAGTTCTTAACAAAGTATTAACACCATTATTTTAGCAACAAACAATGGTTTATCTACTGTGGTTGAATACTGTTTATATAGGAAAGTACTTTTATCTTTTATATGGGTTTTTAGACAGGTCTCACTAGCCTGGAACTCAATAATTTGACCAGCCTGGCTTCACATTTGCAGTAATCCTCCTGCCTTTGCCTCCTAGGCTCTGGATTAAAGGTGTACAATACTTTACTTCCGTACAACATTGACTTTAACATTTGAAATAAACTAATGTATCTAATGGAATTAAGAATCAAACCGTGTGATCTCAATAGACCCAGTAAAAACACTTGACAAAATTCTTTGCATTATAATGATGAAATAAGGGTTAAAAGTAGTTTCCTCAACTTACTAAAGGCCGGAAAAAAGCCTACAACAAATGTCACCCTTAATGGATAAAAACCACTCTCCCCATTGTCAGGGAAAAAGCAAGAATACTGATTTTCATACTTTTATGTAATCATGGATCCTAGCCCGTGCTATAAGGCAAGCAAAAGAATGAAAAGATACCAAGTAGGAAAGAAATGGAAATTGTCTTTTTTGTTGACCTAATCACATATTTAGGAAATTCTAGGAAACCTATAAAAAATTACTAACAGGTAAGTTTGGCAAGGTCTTTGGATATAAGGTCAGAGTACAAGAATCACTCAAGTTTCTAAGTATTAGCTATAACAATCTGCAAGCAAAATTGAGAAAATATCCCAGCATTTGAGAGGCAAAGGCAGGAAGACTGCCATGAGTGTGTTGTTGACAGTAAGATCCTATATCAGAAAAGCCAAAGAAGTGGGCTGGAGAGAGAACTCGGCAGTTAAGTTTGCTTTGGGAAGACCTGGAGTTCTGATTCTTACTACTCCCATGACATATCCAGCAAACAATGCCTGTAACTCTAGCCCTGAGATCTCATGCTCTCCTGGCCTGTAGGTTTGTACACAGACACATACACTCATATACATACAAATAAGTAAATCTTTTTTTTTAAAAAATATATTTATTTATTTTATGTATATGAGTACACTGTAAATTCAGACACACCAGAAGAGGCATCAGATCCTATTACAATACAGATGGTTGTGAGCCACCATGTGGTTACAGGGGATTGAACTCAGGACCTCTGGAAGAGCAGTCAGTGCTCTTAACCGCTAAGCCAGTTAAGTAAATCCAGCCCCAGATAAGTAAAGCTTAAAAAAAAATTCTAATCAGTATATAATAGAAGATAAAAAATACTTAGGCATGAGTTTTGTATGGAAAATGTAATGCTTACATCCTAAAACTATACATTGTTTATCTGAAATGTTAGAGAGGGTTCAGATAAATTGAGCAGCAGAGCTCATTCATGATCTAGAAGATTCATTATTGTTAAAATATCCCTTTTTTCTCTGTATATTTTAATAATATGCCTTCACGATTCCAGCCACCCGTTTTTGGTAGAAACTAAGGAGCTGGCTCTGAAATGTATATGGATTGCAAAGAATGTGGAATATTAAAAATAAACTTCAAAAAGTCAAATTTGGAAGACTTATATAATTTGATGTTAAAATTTAGTATGAATCTATAGTAAACAAAATAGGGAAATAGTATTGTATTGGCATGATTGATAAATTGATAGGACAGAAAAGAAAAATATAGAAATAAATTCCTACCACTTTGTTAAAAAAATCTTAGATTTATTTATTTGCTTGCTTGCTTATTTATTTATTTATTTATTTATTTATTTATTTATATGTGTGGATGTTTTGCCCACTTGTATGTATTTACACTACATGTGTGCCTGATAGCCACGAAGGCCAGAAGAAAGCATTGGCTCCCTTGGAGCTGGAGTTACAGATGGTTGTGAACCACCATATGATTTTCATCTTTTGATACAAGAGTCTTATTATGTAACCTAGGTAGGCCTTTTTAGGTAGTTTCAGCTGTCTTTGAATTCATAATCCTCCTGCCTCAGCCTTGACAGTGATGATGGGAGAGGTGTAAGCTAACTATGCTCTGTTATAAATTGACTTTTAACAAAGATGCTCATCATCCTAGTTTTTTTTTTTTTTGGTGATAAAAACATTGACCAAAAGCAACATGTGGAGGAGAGAAGGTTTATTTGGCTTTCACTTTGAGATCACGACTGAAGGAAACCAGGACAAGAACACAAGGCAGGAGCTGTAACACTGCTTTCCGCTCACTGGCTTGCTCACAGGCTCATTGTGTGCAGCTAGTTCTCTTATAAAGCTTCAGGCCCACCACAACCTACCGTGAACTGGACCCTCCATATAAGTCATCAGTTAAGACAGGGCTGAGGATCTCTGGCTAGTCCTTCAGGTGAGATTTCCTCGGAGGACTCTAGGCAACTGAGGTGTCAAGTTGACATGGAAGCTAACTAGGACACTGCTGTCTTTTTCAGTATATGGTGCCAAAACAGTTGGGGATAAACTATAAAAATGATCTTTTATTCTTACTTTATATAATATAAAAGTGGATTATAGATTTAAGTATAAGAAGTTAAACTATAAATTTTTAGGAGGAATTATAGGAAATCTTGTCACCTTTAAATTGGCAGTCTTTTTATAAACACATATGAAAGAAAAAAATATAGTGTTGCATGCCTGAAATTCTAACACTCAAGGCAGGAGGATTGTAAGTTCAAGACCAGTTAGGGTTACCTAGAGAGGCCTTGCATATTGTCAACAGTCCTAAAGAGTCCAGGAGCTGACTTAGGTAGTTGGGTGCTTTGCCTGACAATCTGAGTTCAATTGCTAGGACACAAAAGGTGGGAAGGAAAGAAAGCTCTTGCAGTTGTTCTCCCTATTCCATACTCTGCTGGTGGCACCTCACTATACACGGGCCTAGTAACAAAGAAAACAATCCACTGGATTTTACAAAAATTAAAAGCTTTTAGTGAAACATATCATTTAGTGAAAGAAAGGATGCTGTCACATACACTTGTTGTTTAAGTCGCAGCTACTTGGGAGGCTCAGGCAAAAGAATGGCTTATGCCTAGGAGTTAGAGGCTAGTGGACAACATAGTAAGACCCCATCTCAATGGATATGAGGGAAGAGGCAAAGCTACATTTTTGGAAAATTTCAAATCACTTATACAAAGAACTAAGAAATAACTGAAAAAATGGTTAAAGTCTTTTTTTTTTTTTTTTTTTTTTTTTGGTTCTTTTTTTCGGAGCTGGGGACTGAACCCAGGGCCTTGCGCTTCCTAGGCAAGTGCTCTACCACTGAGCTAAATCCCCAACCCCAAAAATGGTTAAAGTCTTAAACAGACATTTTATCAAAGACTAAATGAATCTGTTGGGACATGAAAAGATGCTTTACCTTATTCATCAGGGAAGTACATATTAAAACCTCAGTAAGATCCACTGTACCCCTAATAGAATAGCTAAATTAAAAAGACCTACTCTGGCAAGCAAAGGTATAAAAACCTGAGAATTCAGAAACTATCGGTTGGCATGGAAAACTGAAAGTTGTTTGGTTTATTAAAAGTTAAATGCATGCTTTTCACATGATTATGTGTTTCTGGGTACCTACAAGGCAAATGAAAACAAGCAGTTCTGTTCATATGTACCCCAAATGGTGAATACTTAATCCCGTGTCTTCTTTCTGTACAACGGAATCAACAGATGCATTACACCTCTATAATATGCCTAGTGAAAGGACTTATACAAGGAGAGCAATTTTACATAATTCTGTGGATAGGAAATTTCTAGAAATGTACAAAGATAGAAAACAGATCAGTGGTTGCCTTTTGATGTCTCTTAGGAACAGGGATTTCTGCAGATAGGCTGTTGTTGAGCCTCCTTCACAGGGTTTCATGTGTTGAAATTTAATTTGAATTGTGAAGTATTAGGAAAGTGGGAAGGTGATCCTATTGTGTTTGTTATAGGTGGGACCTTTGGGAACTTTATTAGGATCAGATAAAGTCAGGTGGAGTGGCTATGTTTGGCTCCTAGTGACTTTGTAAGAACAGGGAGAGCCACACTTGGATAACACATGAGCCTGCTTTCTTTCCATGTGATGCTCTGTGCTGCTTTGAGGTTATCAACAAGAAGGCTGTCTCTAGACATGGGCTTACTCCTTCCAACTACAAATAAGAACCACCCCTCCCCCCTGCCTTTATAAAGCTGCCCAGACTTTACATTATAGTAATGAAAATTGGACTAATATACAGGCTCAAAGGAAGCTTTGGGGGTGATGGCTGTGTGCTAAGTATTGAGTATAATCATGATTGTAACTATGAATTTACTAAAACTAAAACTCTAAATAACTTGCCCAAACTCTAAGTAACTTACTAAAACTGTACATTTCAAATGGATGAATTTAATAATATATAAATTATACCTCAGTAAAATGGTTTTTAAAGGGGCTGGGGATTTAGCTCAGTGGTAGAGCGCTTACCTAGGAAGCGCAAGGCCCTGGGTTTGGTCCCCAGCTCCAAAAAAAAGAACCAAAAAAAAATGGTTTTTAAAAAAGATTATACAAATGATAGGAGAAAATATGGAGTATACAAAATGTTTACATATACTTTACCATGCAGTAAAACAAATTTTCTTCCAATGTTTTAATTGAGAGATTATATTAAATGTCTGATACTATTTTAGTATTTAGTAATTGATAAAGATCAATTTAGTCTTTCAAAATAAGACTATTTAATATGCTTTTCCTAAGATGAATAAAACAGTTTAATAAATATTTTCTTTGTTTTGAAATTCTTTTCTAGCCAATTGAGAAAGAACAAAAATACTATTTGAAAGTGACACAACTTTATATGTAGAAAAGAAAGACTAGTGAGGTTCAGAGGCTAATTCAGCTGTTCGTTGTGTTTTATTCTTAGTGCTGAAGGGTGTGAATGAGCCTCCTCTTTAAAGATGACAGGTGAAGTGCATGCACTAAGTTCTGTTCAGCATTGTCCTGAAACATCTACAGATACAGCAGTAAGAGAAAGGGCTCAGCTCTGAGGTAGGAGACTAGCAGAGGAGGCTTCATGAGATGAGAGCTTTCAGTACAGTTCTGAAAGTAGATGGGAAGTGAAGAAAGTAAACTCTTGAGTGTTGTAGGGAAAGCCAATAGAAAACCAGTAAAAGCTCTGTGTTCAGTTTCTGAAAGACTTCAGCGGGTCAGTGTGCTGGTATTAGGGCGAACCGAAGTCAGGACCCTGGGAGCATATGTGTGGTGGTAACAGACACACCCTCAAACCTTCCATAGTCCACATAACTATTGTCTTCCTCTCTGAAGACAGAATTGGAGCTTGCTCTTCGGTAGTCTGAGACAGTTTGTGCTCTATACCAAAATCAAATGTGAGCTGAGTGATGCTCTAGTACTTAGGATCAAATGAGCCTGCTGGCCAGGCTATCCCCTCTTAAAGAGGAGGATAGGATTTCTGTAGAAACTAGTCAGAAGAGTGAAATGGTTGCCGGCCCCTATACAGTGCAGGGTACTGTTCAGAAAGCTGTATCTAATGCACTGACTTGAATTTACCAAGTTAGTGTAAATCTGTAGATCCGTGTGTAAATATAAATGGATAAAGTTCATGAAATATTTGAAACATGAAGGAAAGGGAAAGAGAAAAAGAGGAACAATAATAGTATTTTAAAGAATTAAAATGTGAGACCCATATGAACAACAATGCCAACCAACCAGAGCTTCCAGGGACTAAGCCACTACCCAAAGACTATACATGGACTGACCCTGGGCTCCAACCTCATAGGTAGCAATGAATAGCCTAGTAAGAGCACCAGTGGAAGGGGAAGCCCTGGGTCCTGCCAAGACTGAACCCCCAGTGAACGTGATTGTTGGTGGGAGGGCAGTAATGGGGGGAGGATGGGGAGGGGAAGCCCATAGAGAATGGGAGGGAGAGGGGTTAGGGGGATGTTGGCCTGGAAACTGGGAAAGGGAATAACAATCGAAATGTAAATAAGAAATACCCAAGTTAATAAAGATGAAAAAATATTAAAATGGGTGGTGCATGCCTGTTATCAGTACTTGGGAGGGAAGCTGCGGTAGAAAGATTGCAATTTCAAAATCAGTATAGTTTATATATCAAGGCCTTGACCATAACTGACTAAATAAACAGGAGAAGATCCACTAATTAGTAAATTTAAGTAATTAGACACCATAAAAGTGAGCCTGGATTAAGTTTAAGAGATGTAGTATATAACATACCAGTTATAGCTCATATATTTTTGAGAAATTTTGAGTGTATACAGCATCCCCCCCACCCCCATGGTAACCATATGAACTAATACTGCATGTTAATTCATTCCACAATGAATGTAATAGCTCTTGACAGACTTGTTATAAATTGAAATGCTGTCTGGCTATTGCACCTAACCTGAGCATGAAGCTTAGCAACAGTGGCCATAGCATGGTGTGTGCTGTTTACCCTTGTGATATTATGGTGGCGGGAGCTATAACTACCTATTGGCACAAGATAGCACTGTACTGCATCTTCTTAGCCTTTGAAGAGAACAAAATTCAAATTTGAAGTATAACTTCTTTGGAGTGTATTGTCTTCCACTGTTTTAAAGATGATAGTATTTAAATTGAACAGTCTTTTTTTTTTTTTAAAGATTTATGTATTTATTTTATGTGAGTACACTGTTACTGTCTTCAGACACACCGAAAGAGGCCATCAGATTCCATTGCAGATGGTTGTGAGCCACCATGTGGTTGTTGGGAATTGAACTCAGGACCTCTGAAAGAATAGACAGTGTTTTTAACCACTGAGCCATTTCTCCAGCCCTAAATTGAACAGTCTTAAGGGGACCATCTGCACACATATATCAAAATATGTTTACCTGTCACTCTTAAGGAGAAGGCTCATCTGTTATATACTCATTATCCCATTTTAAAAATGCAACACTTGTAAAAATAATTTGTAAATATGAAGTTTCATCTACCAACTTTAGAAAGTCTTTGAAGAATAACTAGAAGGTCAAAAAAAAGTTACAGGTGAAAAGGCAAGGATACGGGTATAGCCCAGTGATAGAGCACCTGTTCACAAACAAAAGAGCAAGAAAAAAATTACTCAAAATAAATTTAGTCAAAAAGTTGCTACCAGATCTCTAAACAATATAAACGAACATGGACAAAGACACTCAAGAACAAGACACTCAAGAAGTGGGGCATGAGGTGACTCAGCAACTTCACGCTCGTGTCACCTCGCCTGAAGTCCTGAGTTTGATCCCCAGGCATTATTTTCCTTGAGAAATCTTTCTCTGGCTTTTTTTTTCACTTTTAAATGTGAGTTGAGTTAGATGTGTGTTACACAAGTCCTCATCGTGTTGTATTCTACATGCCGTTACTTTTGCCATTGACAGTATGCTCTCTTATTATTTTCTCACTTCTCTAACACCATTTCTGATAAAACAACAAAAAGAGAAATGATTTATTTTGCTCATGGGCTCTTGGCTCCATTTTCTGGGCTCCTTGTAAGGATCAACATCATGGAAACAGGAGCATGAGTAGGAGAGGGCTCACCTTATGGACAGGAAGCAGTAAGTGAGGAAGGAACTTGGGAGCAGGTATAACCTTCAATGACACATCACCAGAGACTGACTTACTACATTGAAGCCTCACCTCCTAAAGTTTCCATCCCCCTAACCCCTGCCCTGTCACCACTAACAGGTGAAAAAATGTTAAGCTCATGGGGAAGCATCTTAGATCCAAACCATAGCACAGTGTACACTAAGGAGTCCAAGGTTGCTTCCCCCTTTGTCCCAGACTTTATTGTAGGTTTATTCTTTTAGTGGCAATAAAATGAAAATTGAGCACGTAGGAATTTCAGAGCTTCACTTGTTTCTTTTATTCACTAGTACATATACAGTACATCCATATGGTGGCAGTTTGACCAGTGTTTTGTTCCCTCCTTTAGGTGATAAGTCAGGGGTTGTGTCCCAATTGCAGTAACCTGTCCAGGGTTTTTGTAGTTTTTGTAAGGTGCTTTCAAACTAGTGACATGGTATCACAGTTAGGGCTTTTGTTAGGGCTTACTGTGGGAGGGTGCAGGCTGCCACACAGGCAATGGATGCAGAAGTATCTCACTTCCTTCCTTCAGTCTTTACCTATGAGGATAGAGATTGCATGCAACCAATGAGGAAATCACATACAGTTCCCAGGGTTTATTCATTGAAGCTTTCAAGGTCAAGCCATATTGTTTCATCTCCAACAAAATCTCCTTTTTGCTGTGGGATGCATTTGGTTCCATGTATTAGACACAGGATATGTAATGATTAAGACTGAGGCTAACTTGGTTTGGATCTCTGGGCTTTGGTTTCTTTAGCTGTGGGGTCCCTGGGTGTGCATCAGGAGTTCCCAGTAGGAATTTAGGTGTCTTGCTCTCCTTCTCTGACTTATCTTGAGAGAAGGTCTCTCATTGTATTGGAACCTTGTTATATAGACCTTTGCTATTGAGCTCTGGGAGTCTGTCTCCCTCTTAATGCTGGGGTTACAGGCACTGCCTAGCTTTTTATGTGGGACCTAGAGAGTCAAACTCAGGTCATCTTGTTGCAGAGCAAACATGCTATTAACCTTTTACACTAACTTTGATGGTTGAGCAGAAGTTAAAATTCATCTTTTTCTCACTTTTAAGTTTTATTTTGTTTATGAGTAAAGATGACCCTAATAGGCCTATAGAGAATGCCACTTTTAGGAGGTGTATTCTTGTTGGAGTAGGTGTGGCTTTGTTGGAGGAAGTATGACTCATTCACTTCCTGCTGCCTTCAGATGAAGATGTAGAACTCTCATCTCCTTCTCTAGTACCATGTCTGTCTGCATACCACCAGGATAATAACAGACTAAACTTCTGAAACTGTAAACTAGCTCTAATTAAGTGTTTTTCTTTATAAGAGTTATTGTGGTCATGGTGTCACTTCACAGCAGTAAAACCTTAACTAAGACAAGTGTCATGCCTGAATATATGTCTATAAATGACATGCATGGCTATCCTTGGAGACTACAAGAGAATGCTGGATTCCCTGGAATTGGAGGAATGGATGGTTGTTAGCTGCCATGTATGTGCTGGTAACTAAAGCCTGGTTGCTTGGAAGGGCAGCAAATACTCATAACCTCTGAGGTCATCTCTCCCCCCTCCCCATAATGTATATATGACACATGCAGCATACATGTATTTGTGTGAGTGTGGTCTCTGTGTACCACAGCATGTTTGTGGACAACTTTAAGTATCATCCCTTGCTTTTCACTGTCTGAGACAGGGTTTCTTGTTAGGCATTTGTATGCCCAACACCTGGTCTGTAAGCTGAGGATTCTCTTGCTTCTGCCTCCTACATCACCACAGGAGTGCTGGGGTTATAAAGGTGTGATATGGGTCTGGCTTTTTATGGGTTCTAGGGATGAGAATCAGGTCCTCTCACTCGAGTGGCAAATGTTTTATCCACTGAACCATCATTCTACCTTAAATTTCTTTCTTACAAAATTAATAGCAATAAGTGTTTGACAAACCAAAAGTTTGGAATAAAATCAAAAGATAATTCACAAATATATACTTACTATATGGCAAGGTTATTGTGATTTTCAGATTCTCAGTTTTCCTCTAACAACCTGAGAAAACAGGAAATGCCACCTCTCTGAAGTAACAGTGAACCATTGGAAACTTGAGGTTGCAACTACTCTAGAATTCTTGCATTGAATAACATGGCTGATTAAGCTACTTAATATGAAATAATAAAGACCAAGTCCTAGAACAGTTTTGTTTTTTGTTCTCTGAAAAGATGTTCATGGCTAAATTACATAAAGTGAATGCATAAATGGATTTTATTAAATGGATACATCACAATATTAAGAAATAGGACTTAAGAGGAACCTCTTAGATAAAATTCCTTATAGATATAAATTGGGTCTCAGGAGAATACTGAGTGGACAGCTAGCTTACCCACAGGTTTCCTGAGAGTCTGAGACTGTGGAGGCATCTTGTTTTGTCCAAGACAAAGATGAACTCTGGGCCTGAAAAATAGAAATTGGGTGGAGTTTGTATGCAGAAAGGTTAGACCTCCATTCCCTAGTATCATAAAAGACAACAGTGCCCTTGAGTTGGAAACTTGGGGTATTACCTTGGATAAAATGTATTGAAGAGGCTCCAGGAGAAGTTCACTACAAAGCAAGATAATAAAACTCTTTAGCTTAATCTGCAAACTCCCACCCAGAATTGCCCAGCCCATAACTCTCAAGCAAGGAGAATTTTGGAGGATTCCTTGAGACTCCAGAAAAAACACTTTTGAGTATTGACACTTGATTTTTGTAATGGAGGGGCCCAAGCTTAACTATCCTATTATGAAGCCCTAAGTTTTTAAGCTCTACTCTGATAAATTAAAAACTGATGACATTGTGCACAAGAGAAGGTAATTACAGTGCATGGCTTGAGTTTCCCCAAAGAATGGGACTCTGTAAAGAGTGCTCAGATTAGGAGACCAGACAGCAGCAGTACCTCTGATGCACCTCACAGGCTTGGCTATCACACCAAAAAGAAGTTTTATCTTTTACTCTTGAAAGAACTGTGTTTTCTTGGCTCATTTCTGTTATTGTTTCGTTTTATCATAGGGTTTCAAAAACAAACCAAAAAAAATGGGCCATATAAAACCAGACTTGATTGATGTTGACTTAATCAGAGGTGAGTGGGGAGGTTGATTTTTTTTTTTAATACACATACATATATATGTAGTCTTTTTCTTTCCTCTCCCATCTTAACAAAGTAGAGTCACCTGAGAAAAGGAAACCTCAATTGAGGAACTACCTCTCAATCAAATTGGCTTGTGGGCATGCCTTTGGAGCATTTTCTGGTTAATGATTGACGTGGGAATGCCCAGTTCTCTTGAGAGATGCCACCCCTGGGCAGGTGGTCCTGGATGTATGAGCAGGCTGAGGAAGCCAAGGGAAGAAGACAGTAAGCAGTGTACTTACTTCCTCCATGGTCTCAGCTTCTGCTCCTGCCTCCAGGTTCTTTCCCTGAGCTCTTTCCTCAGTATAAGGTGAACTGAACTCTTCTACTCCCAAGTTGCTGTTGGTTAGTGCTTCATCACAGCAACAGAAACCAAACTGGTATTTCCCCCCATCTTTCCTCCCTTCTTCTTTTCTTCTTCCCTCTCTCAACTCCCCTCTTTATTGTTCCTTCTTTCTCCCTCTTTTTTTTTTTTTAAGCTTCAAGATCAATCTTCGCACCTCAGCTTCCCAAATACTGGTATTGCAGGCTAGTTCATTTCACCTAGTTTGTTGCTATGTTATTTCGTTCTAGTACCATAGGATAGTTTTAGGTGTTGTCTCTATATTGTTGGCATAGTTATTTTCAGAGGTAACATTTCTCCATCATCATTTAAGTGTTTGCCCTTTCTTCCTTTGCTTTAATGCATGTGGTCATGTAGCTAGCATGGTCTTAGTAGAGAGGAAAGGAAGTTGAACTTGGAGACTACTGATGTATAATTAAGAGGAATGTATTGTTTGCCATTCAGGAGAGCCTTCCTGGTTTTGAACATCTGTCCTTGTGCCAGAGGTGAGATCATCTCAAAGTCTTGCCAGCATCTTAGCTGACCAGTTCATGTGCTGACTTTTATCCTACTCTCATTTCTAATGTAAGGTGACAAGTGACCATCTGTACAGTGCATAGACATGCTTCTTATGCATTTTAAATAAATGTTTACTTTTTGTTTATTGACTGCTTAAAGGCTCAACATTTGCCAAAGCCAAGCCTGAGATTCCATGGACGTCGCTCACTCGGAAGGGCCTTGTTCGAGTGGTGTTTTTCCCATTATTCAGCAGTTGGTGGATTCAGGTTACCTCTCTCAGAATCTTTGTTTGGTTGCTGCTACTGTACCTCATGCAAGGTAACTCAAGAATGGAATAAACTATGATGATTACTTTTTTCTGAACACAATAGGCGCTTACTCACCATTTCATATGGGTCTTTAAAGCAGGGCTTTAAATCTTTTCCACTTGCAGTTCTTCCTTAAGACTTTTTTTAATGCTACCTTAGATGTCTTAGGGTTGCTATTGCTATGATGAAATAGCGTGACTAAAAGCAAGTTGGGGAGGAAAGGGTTTATTTGGCTCACACTTCCACATTGTAATCCATCACTGAAGGAAGTCAGGACTGGAACACAAACAGGGCAGGAACCGAGAGGGAGGATCTGATACAGAGGCTGTGGAGGATGCTACTTACTGGCTTGCTCCTCATGGCCTGCTTTATTATAGAACCCAGTACCATCATCCCAGTGATGGTACCATCCACAATGGACTGGACCCTCCCCTATCACTAATTAAGAATATGCCTTACAGCAGGATCTTATGGGGACATTTTCTTAATTGAGGTTCCCTTCTTTCAAATAACTCTAGCTTATGTCAAGTTGATATAAAACCAGCCATCACACTAGATATATTGGTATAAAACTAAGTATAGAAGCCAAACATTTACTGGGAATAACTCAGAAAGAAGGGATGGAGAGTTGGCTCAGTGGTCAATAGTACCAGTTCAATTCCCAGCACCCACCTGGCAGCTCATAACCATTTCTATGTCTGTGGGCAGCAGGCATACATATGGCAAATACATGCAGCCAAAACACTCATACAAAATAAATAAATCTAATAAATTGTTTTAGCTGGGCGTGGTGGCCCCCACCTTTACTCTCATCATGCAGGAGGAAGAGCAGATGGATCTCTGTGAGTTCATGGCCAGATCCAATTTTAGTTACACGGTAAAACCCTGTCTCCAAAACAAAAACACCAAACAAACAAACAAACAAACAAACAAACAACAAGGAAAAGAAAATTAAGTCAAAAATAAATTTGTTTTAAAATAATTCTTTGGTAGGTCTGTCTATAAGCATATAATTTTACTCTGTATTATAGATGAAAGCCATCTGAACAGTAATGGGATAGTTGAGCATGTTTAGTTTTATGCCATTAAATCTTGAGCATGCACACATATAACTTTATTAAATTATGTATATAAATTTATTAATTTGAGAATTTTGTACACATATATTGTTAGGTTTGATTGTATATCTCCCTCCAACTCCCCATGGATCCTTTCAAATGCTCATCCAACCTCATATTTTCTTCTTTTTGTTCTGAAAACCTACTGAGTCCAGTCATTGCTGCCTTTATTGGCTGGGTCTGGGGCCACCCTTTGAGGATTTATCCAACAAGGGTCTTTGGTTTAACCACCATCACCACATCCCTTCTCCTACCCTTCCCTCAGTCCTCCTCCCCTACTGCACAAGAGCTTGTCTCCCCCCACTTTCTTTTTTTTTTTTTTTTTTTTTGGTTCTTTTTTTCGGAGCTGGGGACCGAACCCAGGGCCTTGCGCTTCCTAGGTAAGCGCTCTACCACTGAGCTAAATCCCCAGCCCCTCCCCCCACTTTCTTATCACATGTATTCTATCACCTCCTCCCATTAAGACTTCTTCCCTCTCCCCTCCAGACGCAGGGAGGAATTGTTAAGTCTGTGAATAGTTATGATTAAGAAGTAAAAAGAGGGTGGTGTTAGGATGAGAGAAAGAAGATGCAGGAATAAGAGGGAGAGTATGAGGTGTGGCTGAAGAGCGTGCTGAAGAAGGTCTTACAGTGAACCGGGTGGAGAAACACAAACAGCGGGCCTGAAACCTAATTAAGCAGCAAGCAAACCAAAGCAAAGCAATCATGAGACAGATCTGCCAGACAGAGGTTAAATAACAGAGGGTAAGAAGTTACAAGAATGCCTGAATACAGCTCCATTTTGTATGTGTACGTGCTTGCTTTCTAGAGTTTATACAGAATATTTCTATATTCATCGGGGATGTAGTTCATGAATAATCTGTTGTTATCATGTTGGGAACTGGTTCTCTTTGAAATTCAACCCTCGTCAGCATTTGCTGAGGATTTATCCAACAAGGATCTTGGTCCACTGGGTTAGTGCTAACCTTTCTGCACCAGAACTGTTTATATAAGATGAGAGTTAAGTTTTATAGATGATTTTGATATCACCTTACTTTTCATTTTTATTTTTTTGAAAATCTTACATTGTATATAATTTATATTGAAAAGAAGCAATGCTGTATGGTAGTTGAGTCAAAACTTGAGGAGTTGCTTTCCAGATACTCTCTGGCCTTGGGAATAATTTTCATTTGAGTCGAACAATAGTTCAGAACTATCTTCTTTGGAGGCTGGACAGATGACCCAGAAGTTAAGAGCATTTGCTGTTCTTGCATAGAACCTGAGTTTGTTTCCCAGCACTCAGTGCTGGGCAGCTCATGAAAACCTATAACTGGCTTCAGAGGATCTGACACTGTTCATGGTACACACACAGACTCTTTACATATAAATTAAAATGAGTCTTAAAACACCCATGTCTGCTGTACGTGGCATCTGGTTGTGCTATGGTGGAAGCCCTCTAGGGATGTCTGGATTTTCATGCTGCCAGTTTGCAAAATGTTTCCAGTAGGGTTATTTTTCACTTACCCAGAAGTCAAATGTTCTAGGAAATTATTTACTTTTATTAGTTCTTTTAGAAATGAAAGCTTGTGGAAGCATGTGCAGTTACTAGGGTGTGCTTTTTTGGAGCACACAACTGCTTTGCATTTTCAATCCTCTGCAGTTACAGCGATCGTTTTATATCTCATGATGCCTATTGTGAGCGTGAGTGAAGTGCTTGGACCATTGTGCCTTATGCTACTCATGGGAACTGTCCACTGTCAGATCGTGTCAACTCAGATAACAAGGCCCTCAGGAAACAATGGAAATCGGAGAAGAAGGTAAGGTGAGAGCTTAACTTGGAGCGTGGTGTGCTTTCTTTTTTGTTGCATATTTGACTAAGAAATGACAGTCGTCTCACTTTCTCTTGATGCTAAGAACTTATCAGTGTTTAGTTTCACGTGACCCTTTTTTAACTCAGCACAGGAGGTTCAAAAGGAAAATAATTACTTTCCCTTAGCATGTATTTTTAATAATGGTTTTAGAAGCCTTCTCTGGCTAGGGTGTGTAGGCCACTGTAGAGCACTTGCCTCTTATGAGCACATGCACGGCCCTAGCTAGGTTCCATCTCTACCATTCTCTGAAAAGAAAGAAAGGGAGCAGGGCAAAGTGGAAGAGAAAAGGGAAATAGTGTGATATACACCTTTAATCCCAACACTTGGAAGACAGAGGCAGGTAGATCTGTGTGTGTTCAAGGCCAGCCTGGTCTATACAGAGTTCCAGGATAGCCGTACTATACATTAAAGAGACCTTGTCTCACCAAAAACCAATCAACCAAGACGACAACAACAACAACAAAAGAAACCCAAACACTACCAACACCAACACCAACACCAACAAAACTGTAATATTTGTGAAAATTCACTATGAATAAAGGATTTCTGTACAAAGGGTTAGAGCTCTTTGACATTTTGACCTTTTTTCAAAAGTGTGTAATTGAGACCTGGCCTCATAGTACATGCTGTATCCTAGCCCATCGGAAGGTAGGACAGGTGGGTTGTTTAGCTTTCAGACCAATCTGGCCAATGTATGGCCAATACTGGTCAATATGACTTACATAGTAAGACTTTGTCTCAAAAACAACAACCCCAAGCCCAGTGCAAGTAAAAAGTACACTTGCTTAGATATTAATTCTGTTAAATTTCTGTTGATTGTGTGGTGTATGTGATGTTTGGAGTGCTGATGTTTTCTTAGTAGGTTCAGTGTTTATTTCCCAAAAGTGGTTTTCTCTTTCCTCAGACGACTTCTAATTTGTTTACCTAGGCAGCTAATAATAAATAGGACAGCAGCATTTGAGTCAGTGAAGTTCAACACAATTGTTTTTCAATGCTATTTATAAAACATTGCTTTTAAATTGAGATTCCTTATAACTTTAGAATTTTCTAAGGAAATGGTCATTGTACTGTGTCTCATTGGTATTTATAGGCAGCGTCTATAAAATAGTCAGGTCAATCATTTAACCAAGTAGAATGTCAGTGGAAGATGCTAGGTGCTGTTCCTGGTTGTTTCCTGATTAAATGTACTGTAGGGTAGACAGCCAGTGTTCTTGAGGAGGAATGTGATCTGCCTGGCTGGTGCAGAAGGAACCTGAAGAGGCTCATGGCCACACGTTGAAACTCTTTTCTAGTCCTGTTCTGGACAGCAGTTTCATTTTTTTCAATGGCTGAACAAAATAATAACACAAGGCTTTGATCTTGAATCTGTTTTGTCAAAAACTTAAATCAGAAATGTCCTATAGTCGTTTGTCCTCGGTATATGAAGCTAAGTATGTTTGATTTCAGAGAATAGTCTGTTAGCGTAATTTTCTGAAGAGATACTATTCCAAATAATCTATAATTATTGAAATGTTTTTTGTAGAAAATTACGAAAAACTGTAAATGGTGATGGGACCCGAGATAATGGAAATAACTCCCCTGATAAAATCAGAGCAGTAGAAACTCTGGACTCTGCACCCAGTGTTGGTGGTTTTTGGGGGACTCTCTTTGGCAACAGGTGGGAGTCTTATATTGGACTTTTTACTCGATTCTGTATTCATGTTATGATTTGCAGGGTCTGTAACATAATTGGGCTATAAATGTAAATGGTGTGAGCTTATAATTATAGCTTCATTTTTAAGGGTTCTAGGAAGACTTACGTATATTTTCTAATATATCTTTCATGTTATCTATAAAACCTTGTAATATATTCTCAACATTTATTGCATTTGATTTTAATGGCTTTTAAGGCCACAATGGCAAAAAGCCATCGGTTATAGGCCTTAGCTTACATTTTGACAGAAAGGAGAATTTTTAAAAAATGGGGGCTCTTAGAGCTGATGCTCATGAGAAATGAGATGTGGCAAGGAGCCTGGTGTTGGTGGGCCATAGGATAGACAGATGGATTAAAGACAAAGTATAACTCATTGTAATTATGCAGGTTGTGAGAGTACCAGTGTGATGACTCAGGCACTTTCCCCCCCTATATTAAGGATGGTGAATTAAAAAGTAAAGCTGTTATTTGAAGGTGAAGTATGTTTACATGTTGTTCTAAAGATGCTTTTATTCTCCTTGGCGAAGTGTTTGAGTTATGCTGGATATTGTGTGGTCTGTGTCCTAGGTGATTATCCTAGTCAGATAGGCATGCGAGTCTCAGGAAAGAACTGGTTCTGGATTATTGCATGCTGAAATGTAGCTTATCAGACAGAGTACATTCTGGGGTAAAACAGTCTGGGCTTTGAAGCATAGTTAGTGTTTAGGACAGTGGATAGAAGAAAGCAGGCACTGTGAAGCATTGATGACAGTGTGAGACAGGAGTGGACATTACACTGCAGAGGTAAGCAGAGAGAGTCATCCTTATGAGTGAGTGAATATTCTATTCTTGAATACCATTCCTAAGTTAGAGACCTGAACAATAAATATAATTTTCAAATTTTCTAAACTTTTAGAGTAATAGACTGTACTCAATAGAAGTGATTTCATGTAAAATATTACTCTAATAAAAGTAATTAGTAACTTTTTTTCTTTTTTAAAAAATAGGATTAAAAGGGTGAAATTAGTATCTAACAAAGGGACTGAAACTGACAATGACTCAGGCTGTTTCCATCCTATCATTAAGAAGAGACAGGGTCGACCAGAGATCAGAATGTGGCAAGCAAGAGAGAAAGCGAAGGTTTCGGATGGAGAAAAGTGCCGTAGGGTAAGATCTAGATGGGCCTAACAGGATCTTCTTTTGTCCTAGGTAAAATTTTTCTGTTCTGAGACTGTGTTAGAGACACAAACTAGATACCTGTAGGTGTAAGTTTGTCAACAAACCGTAAGTAAGTAAAGCCAGTGGTTCTGAACAAGGAAATACTACAGGCAGACGAGAGCTTGTGCTCTGAGATGAGTACTGATTCTGCTACTCAGCAGCCTTCACAGTGGGTGGGAAAGGACACGGAGCAGTGTGGAGGGACCTGGTTTGTTTTAGAGGCAGTGGTCAGTTTAGTAAGAGTTTGAGGAACTTCCAAGTCCACTGGAGATGGTTTGTTCTATGTCTAAAACTACACTTTTTTTTGTAGTTTTGAAACATTTTCTTCTTGAGCTGACATATTTAATACTTGTTGAGGTTTATTTCTAGATTTTTAAAATTGTTTTTAAATATGGTATTTTTTATTTATTCTTTGAAGATTTGATGTGAGTGTACAATGTATTTTGAGTATATCTAACTCCCTCCCTATCCACTGGACCTCCCCTCCCCCACATATTTCCCTTCTAGCTTCATAACATCTTCATCATTTCCCTCTCCCTTCTTCTTTTATAACCCACTGAGTCTGTTTAGGTGCTGCCAGTATGAAACTGGGTGTAGGGCTGTTTACTGGCATGTGGGTAACATACCAGGGACCAATACCTAAAGGAAACAGTCTCTTCTTCCCCAGCAGCCATCATTTGCCAGAAGTGTTACGGCTAGGGCCTTGGGAATCTCTCGTGCACACGTGCTGGAGAGTTGGCTCGTGCCACAGCTGTCGTGAGTTATCAGTGTAGTGGTCTTGTTGTATCAGAAGGCTCTTAGACTCTTTCTGCCCTCTCTTTAGCAATGTTCCTTGAGCCTCGAGGAGAGGATGGTGTGATATAGATGCTCCATTTATGACTGTATATTCCATAGATACTTACTCTGTACTTTGACGTGTTTGGAATCTGTATTAACAGTGTCCATTGGAAAAAGAAGCTTCTCTGCTGAGACCTGACAGCTGCACTCATCTGGGGTACAAAGATAAATATCTAGAAGGCGATTTTGATACTGTTTCCACTAAGCAAAATAGCAATTGTATGTTTATCTCTAGGGCCTATGACCTCCCCAACTATGGAATTTTGGCCACAGGTTTATAGTACAAGGAAAGAGTTCTCTTCCATGGAATAGGCTTTAAATTTTTATCAGAAAGCAGTAGGTTTACTCTCATAACATGCCCATATTGCACCAATAGGCAAATCTCATAAGACCAGTTGTTATTGTAGGTCACGGTGCTTACAGCTAGGTAAGTCTGTTGATGACTTTTCGTTCTTGGAAGCTTACCTAACATCTGGTACTATGAGCTAACCAGCAAGGAATAAACTTCCAGGAGTACAGGCTTGATTTCTCCAAGGCTTGTTTTTTCTTTAGTAGTAGGGTCCAGTTATCAAGCTCTAGTGTGCAACTAAGAATAGTAGCAATAGCATGTATTATTTTGGGGATCTTTGGGGAAGATCTCCCCAACCCCCAAGAACTTGAAGGGAGGAATGTCAAACCTGGCACTGAGCTCTTTGATAAGAATCTATGGCTTCTGGGAGGTGTATGAACATCCTCATGAAGGTTAACTCCATTGAACTCAGTCATATCACCAAATTTGGTTAACATTAAGATGCTTATAAAAGGTTTTCATATTTCTTCCCCACACATCTTTAGAGATATTTATCACCCGACCCACCACTCCTCTACCCTACTCTCCTGGTATCCTATCATTCCTTAAGCCATCACTGCATTCAGGCAGTGTTTTAAGTTCCTTACAAGTACAAACTGACTCCCTTGTCTACAACAGCCCTGTGAGGTAGGTACTTTATTTTATCATGACTTTTTAGATGGGGAAGCAGCCTCAAGAGAGGTAATAGATTGGCCCAAGGCTGCATAGCTAGTAAGCAGATGTGATTCAGGGGCAGAGCTGACCTGAGCTTCAGTGTTGGGGCTGCTGAGTTTGAGTTTCAAGTGCACAGTTTTCTTAATTTTGAAATTTTTAAAAAAAATGTTTAAATCAAATAATACGTAGATTTGCTAGTTTGGATATCATTTCCTTTCATCTCTTGATAACTTTTCTGTGAATTTTACTTTTAAATGGGCAATTTGCTGTAGTGTTTGTGCTGCCCCTTGCGAGATACTGTTGTTCTCTTTGTAGGAGGCTTATAGGCGTTTGGGTAATGGCGTTTCAGACGATCTGTCAAGTGAGGAGGATGGTGAAGCACGGACCCAGATGATATTACTGCGTAGGAGTGTGGAAGGGGCCTCAAGTGACAATGGCTGTGAAGTTAAGAACAGAAAATCAATACTTTCAAGGCACCTAAATTCTCAGGTAATTTTCATTTTTGTCTATAAAAACGTGGATGGCAACTCCAAAAATACTGAGTAGTAGAAGATATTTACATGCTTTCCTGTTGTTTGTTGGTTTGATTTTGGCAGGTAAAGAAAACCGCGACAAGGTGGTGTCATATAGTTCGGGATTCAGATAGTCTGGCTGAATCAGAATTTGAATCAGCAGCCTTCAGCCAGGTAAAGCACCCTTTGGCAAGAGCAGAATTTGAGGTAGCTTCTTGTGTAAAATGGCTTAATCTATTCCATTCTTTTGGTTCTCTGACATTTGTATAGTTTGCTTTCAGTTCTGTTTGCTCAATTTGAGATGATTGCTCACCTCTAGAAAGGATCAAAGTGAGTTTTTAGTTTTTTTTCTCTAATGTTCAAAGTATCAAAATGGGCTAGATAAATGTCTCAGTGGTTAAGAGCACTTACTGCTTTTTCAGAGGACCTGGGTTTGATTCCTAGCACCCACATGGTAGCTCACAACCATTCATAAACTCCCAATCCAGGGATCTGTTGCCCTCATTTGATCTCTGTGGCCTTCAGGGCACCACGCTTGCATATGTTGCATATACATGTGTGTATGCAAAACACTTATAAATAAATCTTTATAAAAAAAAGTATCGGGGCTGGGGATTTAGCTCAGTGGTAGAGCGCTTACCTAGGAAGCGCAAGGCCCTGGGTTCGGTCCCCAGCTCCGAAAAAAAGAACCAAAAAAAAAAAAAAAAGTATCATAGATGATGCTCAGAAGCTGATTGCTTTGGGTATGGTAAGAGTCTTGCCTCATAAGCATGAGCCCTGAATTTAATCCCTAGAATCTATGCTAAAAAGAAAAGGCTGGTCATGGTGGCACATACTTGTAATATCAGCAACAGGGAAGCAAAGACAGTTGGATTTGTGGAGCTCTGGTCACACATGCATGTACATACACAGAGGGAGAGGGAGGAGGGGAGAGGAGAGAGAATGAGAGTTACTCAGTTGGTTTTTAATTTTTAAAAAATATTTATGTGTATGAGTATTTTGTTCATATGTATGACTTGTGTGCCTGCAGATATAAGAAAGCATCAGATCCCTTGGAACTAGTGTTAGGAGCCACCACATGGGTCTGTCCAGCCTCTTTCCTCTCTGCAAGAACAAGTGCACTTAATCATTCAGCCATCTCTCCAGCCAGGTTCTTAAGTGATATGGTTACTTACTACTCACTTAGAGCTGGGCTTGGCGGTACATGCCTTTAATCCCAGGAGAGGCAGTTGGATCTCTGTAAGTTCGAGGCAAGCTTGGTCTACATAGTGAGTTTCAGGACAGCCAGGGTTACAAAGAGAAACCCAGTCTCCAAAAACAAACCAAACGACAAACAAATAAACCACCACCACCACCAACAACAACAACAACAAGAAAAACAAAACTTATTTGGTATATGGAGTTTTATCTTTTGTGGGGTCGATACTTCTGAAGACAGACTTTAGCAGAGGGACCTCTGAAAGACAGGAACAGTAAAGAGTGATTGTAAGGGCGCAGGGCACATCTGAACACATTTGAATTAGGTGAGCATGGTGGTGTGGTTTTCCTTTGTTTTATCCCCAGGCAATTGGGGCCATGGGAAAAGTTTCATATTTCTGTTTGTACTGTTGGGGTATTGCACTGTCTCTGCTTTTCTGGGACTGGTTATCTTTGTTTGAACATGTCCTGGCCCCGGTTGGGGATTTGGCTCAGTGGTAGAGCGCTTACCTAGGAATCGCAAGGTCCTGGGTTCGGTCCCCAGCCCCGAAAAAAAAAAAAAAAAAAGCGCCATCCGGCCAGTGTGAATGAACATGTCCTGGCTGGGACCTGGACAAAACTGGCTCTTCTGTCAAGCTCACAGTGTCTCAAAAGGCTTAGCCAGGCCGCCTGGGCAGATTCTCAGGTGTGTCAGGTGCTCAGCACATAGCACACCTAAGCTGAATAGTCGAATGTTTTGTAGTAGCGTCTTAGAGGGAGTTTTTTAAAGTCCTGCTTGTTAGGTGTATTAGTCAGATTTCTACAAAGGCACAGAACCAATAGCATGCACACATGCACACATACATATATGTATATGTAGATATATGTTTGTGTGTGGGAATTATATAGGGTATTTGTTAGACTAGCGTACATGCTAGGGTTTGAATAGACCTTCAGTGACTGTTCTTGACAGAAAGGCTGAGAATCTGGCGGTTGTTCCGTCTACATGTCTGGATGTCTCAGCAGTTCCATTTTGGTGCTGGATCTGAAGGCTTGTTGGAGGGCTTCTGGTCTTCAGTTTGTGTTTGGATCCTGAAGAAGTTAGATCTAAGACCAGCGACAGCAGCAGGATAAATGGACTTGATAGTGAGAATTAAGGTAAAAAGGCAAAAAGCAGAGCTTTTTTTCTTCATGTCCCTATACCTGGGCTGCCATCAGATAGCGTGGCCCAGGTTTAGGGTGGGTCTTCCAGCTTTAAATACTGGAGTGTCCAGCAGCATGGGTTTTAGTTGATTCTACATGTAAATCAACCTGACAGCCAAGATTAGTCATCATATCAGGGTCATTGGAGTTCGACATTTAAACACTGAAATGCATTTAAACATTTAAACATGCATTATCATGTTTATTGTATGAAACCTTGGGAATTAACAAATACATGATGATCAACTTATGAAATCTTGCCAGCAATTACCATGAAGACTTTGTTCTGTGTTTTATGTATAACTGTTATGTACTTTCTCCTTTTTGTTTTACTTTAAAGGGTTCTAGGTCTGGTATGAGCGGTGGCTCTCGGAGCCTTAACTTGTCAAGAAGAGACTCAGAAAGCACCCGACATGACTCAGAGACGGAGGATATGTTATGGGATGACCTTCTCCATGGCCCAGAGTGCCGGTCATCTGTCACCAGTGACAGTGAGGGGGCTCATGTAAATACCCTTCATTCAGGGACCAAACGTGACCCCAAAGAAGACGTTTTTCAGCAGGTATATGAGGACAATGATTAAAATGGTGTGCTAGTTAGTGTTTGCCAACTTGACAAAAATTATAGTCCCCCAGAGGAGGGACCTTCTAATTGAGGAATTGCCTTGATCAGATTGGCCTGTGGGCATGTCTGTGGGACATTTTCTCTTGATTGATCCTTGATGTTAAAGGGTACTGTGAGCTGTGCCATGCTTAGGCAGGTAGACCTGAGCTATAAAAGAAAGGTACTGAGCAAGCCAGCAGGCAGAATTCCTCTGTGGTTCTGTTTCAGTTCTTGCCTTGAGTTCCTGTCCTAACTTTACTCAGTGATAAGACTGTGACTTGGGAGTTTTAACATGAGATAAACCTTTACTTCCCAAGTTGGTTTTCCTCAGTGTTTTACCATGGCAACATGAACAGAACTAACCCAGATAGTTGATACTTATTCTAAATGTAGCATTTGTCAGCCACGGTACCATGTTATTTAACTTGGCAGCAATCTTGTAAGTGTACTGTTAGTACCTAGTTTAAGGATGCGGGAATTGAGCATAGCTTGTAAGAGAGGAGAACTTGCAAATACTCAGCAGTTGTCTTGACATGAATTCTCTCCTTAATACTTTACTCATTTTCCTTAAAATCTTTACTTTTTCTTTTCTCCGGGTGGCATTGTTAGATTGATATTGTTTTATGATTTCTTGAACTTCATATTTCCTAAAAATTATGCAGAAATGACATTGCTTGTGTCTCTGGTAAGTACAAATCAAGTGATACTGACCTCAGGTTTGTTTTAGTCTGCAATCACAGATTCCTTAGAAGGTATATGACCTATTCTACATCTGTAGCATTTTTTAGAAATCATGTTACGTGCTAAAGCAGTTTTAGGAATACTGTGAAGAGGCTCGTATGACGCATGACAAGAGTACGCCTCCTCAGGGCCAGTGCACCTCTGCTGAGGCTGGCACTTGTGTCCCCAGTGATGGTGGGGAGAGGGTTGGCAGTTGGTTCTCATGGCAGTCTTTTGGGTGGCTAATAATCTTTAGTTTTTATTCTTTTGTCTGTTTCCAAACCACCTTGCCAATAGCAGTGGGTAGGTTTTTTGACCAATCTCCCTGTGAAGACATGGTTTGGGGTTAATGTTGGTGCTGCTGAGAGAAACCATTTGGTTCTGTTTGCTCTAACAGTTTCCTCTCGTCATTCCTTACCTGCTTGCTGCCTATGTCTCTTGTTTAGCCACTGCTCTGCCCTGCTGCTTTTGGAAGTGCAGCCTATGTGTGCCTCTGGACCTTTGTTTTAGGCTTAATCTTTTTTATTCTTCCAGGAAGGTCTCAGCTGGAGTGCTGGGTTAATTTGGAATCCTTTCCTGTGACTCCTCAAGCACTCTTCTTTTCTCAGCATGCTATCCAGTGACTTTAATTATGTTTCCTTCAGTAGTCTCTAAGCTCATAGATAGCAAAGCCATGTATCCTTTTGCCCTGTAGCTCAGGTTAGCCTGACATTTGCTATATAGCCCAGTTTGATCTCAAACTTTGCTAGTCTCCTGCCTTAGCCTCCAGAATACTAAGACTACAGGCATGCACTCCTGTTCTTCAAGCATGTTCAGCAGCAGGCATTTCATAAGTATTTGCTGGATATAGTAAAATCAATAAATGTATTGATTTCATTGATGTCAGTGAAATCAATAAATGCTTGGCATCTTTACATGGTAGAAAAAGAAGTACTCCCTTTCCAGAAGCTACCTACCATATGTTCCTGTTCTAGAACCGTCACTTTAGTTTGTGGACACAATGATATTGATGATACAATCTCTGATTTCAGAGCTAAATCAGCTCAAGGTATGGTAAGGATCACTTGGAGAAAAGGCACCTGAGGTGATGCTTGTCAGTAAGACAGGCTCAGCAGAGGAGTTTGGGAGCTGTTGTCATGGTGACTGTCAGTTCTGGCTTTGGATCATCTATGCTTTTCCATGACCTTAAAGCCCCAAAACACCCCAATTGTTTATGTAGCCTCTAAGGCTTTAGGGCCTCTTTCTCCCTCACTTCCTGTTACTCCCGCTGTGGTCTGTGGTTCTAGAGGTCCTTTCCTTAATACCGTGCCAGCACGCCATGTACCTTCAGAGAGGCAATGACCTTGAATATCCTAGCTCTCCAGATTAGACCTCCACACAAATGGTTCTCAGGTGATGGGCTTTGAGATAGAGAACAAACATATGATTAAACTGAACACTGGAGTCTGGGCCCAGGACAGAAGGAGAGAACTAAGGAAAGATGGAGTGGATGGGAACAGTTTTATATCTTTCTTTTCTTCCTAGAACCATTTATTCTGGCTTCAGAATTCAAGTCCTGCCTCTGAGCGAGTTAGTGCGATAATCTGGGAAGGAAACGAGTGCAAAAAGATGGATATGTCTGTGTTAGAGATAAGCGGCATCATCATGAGCAGGGTAAGAGTGTGCTGCTGACCTCAAGGACGAACGACTGTCTGTGAGGACCTCTTTATCAATGAAGACTTGTGCAATGGCTAGTTTTACATCAACTTGACACAGACTAAAGACATTTGAGAGGAGGGACCCGCAATTGAGAAAATGTCTCCTTGAAGTCAGGCTACAGGCAAGCCTGTAGGGTGTTTTCTTAGTGATTGATGGGTAGAGTCCAGCCCCTTGTGGGTGGGGCCATTTGCTGGTGGTCCTGGGTTCTGTAACAACACATGCTGAGTAAGCCATAAGGAACAAGCTAGTAAGCAGCACTCCTCCATGGCCTCTGCGTCAGTTCCAGGTTCCTGTCTTGTTTGAGTTCCTGACTTGACTTCCCTCAGTGATAAACTGTTACTTAGAAGTGTAAGCTGCAGTAAATCTTCTCTTCCCCATGTTGCTTTGGGTCTTGGTGTTTCCAAGTAATATTACAAGTATTGGTACACCAAGTAATATTAACCCTAACTAAACTTGTAACTTCACTTTACACTTTGTATCATCAGATGCTCAGGTTTGCCCTGCAGCCATTCCTTAGACTGAATCCTAGTGTGTAGCGAGTCATAAGTCTGCTCACATGGTCCTCTGTGATTGAAACCAGGGCTCCCACATGCTTAGCCCTAATGCCAAGCCTCATCTTTCTCTATTTGTATTTGTTTTAAGATTCATCTTTAATATTCTAAGCAAGCATCTTTTTTTTTTTTTTCCTTTTTTTTTTTGGAGCTGGGGACCGAACCCAGGGCTTTGCGCTTGCTAGGCAAGCGTTCTACCACTGAGCTAAATCCCCAACCCCCATCTTTAATATTCTAAATGGTATTTGATAAATACTTTTTGTAATTCCCTTTTCCTGTGTAGTACTAATGGAGATTTGAAATTGGATTGCAGGTGAATGCATATGAGCAAGGTGTTGGCTATCAGATGCTGGGGAATGCAGTCACCATTGGCTTAGCGCTTTTCCCGTTTTTATATCGACTCTTCCGAGAGAAGAGCTTTGACCAACTAAAGTCCATTTCAGCAGAGGAGGTCCTGACCCTTTTCTGTGGTGCGCCTCCCGTCACACCTGTTGTTATTTTGTCTATAATTAATTTTTTTGAAAGATTGTGTCTTACGTGGATATTTTTTTTCATGATGTGTGTGGCAGAGAGAACATATAAGCAGGTGAGTGGATAGGCAACATTTGTTACCTCTGTATCCCTTTGCCACTCCATTTAATTGTTTTGTTCCTTTGACTTTGAGACTTGTGCATTTAATGTTCATGTGGCTGACTATTTGAAAAACACATTATAATCTGAAATCTTTAAAACTGTTTAAATATTCTTCCTGTTCTTTGGCAATTTCATATATGTATTATTTTGGTCAATTCACCTGTCCGTACGCCCCCCCCCCCCCCCAACTGTCCTTCCACTCCTGCAGAACCCTCTCTTCTTCTCCTCAAGTCTTTCTGTTTTTATGTTTTCTAAACGACTCCGTAAGGTTGTACGTCTGAGTTTGAGTGTGGGTAGCTGACTGATGACCAGTGTATTTTATCTGTAGCATATACAGTGGCAAGGTCATCATGTTTTTGTAAAAAAAAAAAAAAAAAAAAGGCCAAGTAAAGAAATGGATGTAAGACTGGTGAGTTATGGATTGAGAATTTACTATGTTGGGGATGTGCAACAAGGAATGGAAATTTAATTCTAGAGTCAGCCAGAATTATGTATAACGTAGAGGTTGTGAATCACAGTTGAGGGTTCATTAAAAGTTCCAAAGAAAGTTCCTTGCATGCATTGAGGATGTGCCATGTGGATGAAGTGCTTCACTGTGGGGTGGGCTTTGAAGTGAGCACCGCTACTCTGAGGAGCCGGTGGATCTGACTTTGATTTTGTTTAACTTTAAACATCCCAGGGATACTGCTGACGGCTATTGAGCGTGTACCTGGACAGATACACATTTTATTTTGTGATGTTTTTAATTTCCTTTAGAGATTTTTATTTGCAAAACTCTTCAGCCATATTACTTCTGCCAGGAAAGCCAGGAAATATGAAATACCTCATTTCAGACTTAAAAAGGTGGAGAACATTAAAATATGGTTATCACTGCGCTCCTATCTAAAGGTGAGCTGTTTTGATTAACTATGATATATTTGTAGGGCTATGGAAAATATATATGTTGATGATTCTTGCCACAGTTTCTAAGTAGGCAGGGATTTCTGGTCACTGGAAAATGATTCGGTAGCTGAACAGGCTGGTTGGATGCCATGTGAGACGTGGTGCACTGCAAAGATAATAGCTGTAAATGCATAAAGGGAGAGGAAAGAAGACCGTTTGCCTAGGACAGAGCTATGGACCGCATGCTTTTCTGACTGGGAAAGATCCTAGCTGAAAATACGGCAGTGAATCAACCTCTTAATTTGAAAAATATTGCTGTTAGTGTTTTAGATTGGTACCTAAACTGTTAAAATGCTGTGTCAGAGATTTCTCACACAGGTGTTTTTCACATGAATGTACAAAACTCACAGCTAATGGTGTAAAACTACTGACTGACCATGTCCTAAAACATCAACATGTCTTCCTCCACAGAGACGGGGTCCACAGCGCTCAGTGGATGTGGTCGTGTCCTCCGTCTTCTTGCTGACACTTTCAATAGCTTTCATTTGTTGTGCACAGGTAAAGTTTCCTATCTGTGTTAATGGAAGTGTCCACTTGGTTTTATAGCAGGCTGCTGTGTGCTCAAGCGTGTTTTAAATGTGTCTTCATTCCTTTTACTATTTTAGATACCTGTTATATATGTTATCTTTTTGAAGTGGGAATGTTGATGTCCTTGAAAATTCTTAGATGTTCAAAATTAGTTAAGATGGCGGTTTTTGACTGTAAAGCCGTGACAGTCTGATTATTGTAATTAGGGATTCACACACATCCTTTCTTCAGCATTGTTAGCGCTCATCCTTGGGGAGAACTTTCTTATTCACTTCCTGTTCATCTGTTTACCTAGTGGAGGATACTCTGTTATCTGATTGTTTTGATTGTTTTGTTCCACATTTGACTGATGTGGACCCTCTTGAAGGCTGTGTCCTGCTGGTAGCCCCCTTTATCTTCTTTTAAAAGCACTTTTATTCTTCCTTATTGTTAGAAGTTACAGGCTTGCTGGACATGGTGGCACATGCCTTTAATCCCAGCAGCTGGGAGGCACAGGAGGCAAGTTTGATGCCAGCCTGGTCTACAAAGTGAGTTCCAGGACAGCCAGGGCTGCACAGAGAAACCCTGTCTCAAAAAAAATAACAACAAAAAAGAAGTTACATGCTCCTCACACATCTTCCCAGCTGGGTGTTAAGTGTAGCAGTCAGAGAACAGACTTGACTGTTTTCAGTCCTTCGAGACAGGTAGAGGCATTGCCCAGTTTTATTAAATTTGCCATTAGCAATTTGGATTGTGTTTGCTGTTGTTGACACCAGTGTTCTCGGGTTATGTAATTACATTGCACAAGTCACATGATCAGTGCGGGTTGCCTTTTGCTCCTGATGGAAGTACACATAACCCATCACGATTGTGAAGTTGCTTGTTGCCAAGTTTTGCCATCTTGCGAGCCCCTGGTTACCTGTTTCTTATCTAACCTCATAGTCTTACTTTTGGAGTGCCTCACTTATTTAAATGTATAATAATTACCATAACTACAAATACTGTAGCTTCCTGTTTGACTCATGTATCTTTCTTTTCTGTCTTTCATTTTTATTAATATTCTAATTGGTCTTCTGTTTACTTATACATTTGTTAATATTGTCTGAGTGGTGACCTCAGAAATGAGCTAAGTGTAAAGTCTAATGAAATTAGTATAGTCTAATTTATAGCTTCCTTGGTAATGACAGGACTTTGAAAAAAAGATCTATTTTACGTATATGAGTGTTTGTGTATCACTTCTGGAGTCCCAGAGAGGGCATTTGATCCCTTGAAACTGGAATTACAGACAGTGGTGAGCTGCTCTGTGGTGCTATGAATTGAATCCCTGTCTTCTAAAAGAGCACCCAGGACTCTCAACCACTACAAAATCTTAGCACACTTTATTTCATTTACATGTTCCTTTGTGTCATTATCTGTTATTTCAAGTGTAAACATATTTAAGACCCCAGATGTACTATTACGTCATATAGCCAGCTATTTCTTAGACACACCTGTTGCTCCCTGTCTGTCCCCGGGACAGTCCCTGCCCTCCCTGAGTCACATCTTTTTAGTGCTCAGTCAGTGCCACTGTGTTGTAGATGAGTTCTTTCCCAGTTTGCTCATTTGAAATGTCTCCTTTTCTTTTAGATTTTTAGCCAGGGTCTCATGTAGTCCAGTTCACTATGTAGGCAGGGATGATCATGAACTTCTGATCCTCCGGCCTCTACTCCCCGAGTGCTGGGATTATAGATGGGTGTCCCACTTCCAGCTCACTTACCTTTGAAGGCTATCGTTCGTTGGTAATAGACCCCTAGGTCGCCTGCTAGCTGTTTGTGTTTCCTTTTCAGGACTTCCAGGATTCTGTTACCCATTTCTTTTCTTTGAGATCTCATTATTTAGTCCTTGCTGGTTTGAAACTCCCTCTGCAGGTTAAGCTGGTCCTGAATTTACAGAGATCTACCTGCCTTTGATCATAGGCCTGTGCCTCTACACAGAGCTCTGTTGTCTTTGGATTTCCATATTTTACCTTGTGAAGTTGTTGTTGGTCTCACTGATGCTTTATGAAAAAGAAAAAATAACTGTTTTCTCTGGCTTAAGAGTCAGAGTGGTTTTGTTTTGTAGGCTGTGATCCTGCTGTGATTGTGTAAGGAGTGTCTTTCCAAGGGGCTCAGTAGCCTGCTGCCAGTTGGTTCCATCCTGGTTCTAGCTACTTGACCACAGTGACCCCTACCCAGACTAAGCTAAAGAGCTTTGCTCTTTCAGAAATCGTGGTCAAGAAGCTGAGATATTGGTGACAGGTTTTGGAGAAGAAGGGTCATTGCAGCCAAGGGTATCATTTCAAACCAAGGCTGGCATTAGTGGAAGCTCACAAGGTCCTGTGGGCCACAGCGTTAGTCAGGAGGGAAGGAAAGAGGGGCAGCTGCTTGGCCACTTCCTGCATCTTACAAGATCTGCACTTGGCTTTCTCAAGAGTTCTTATATAGTTTTTCAAGAAATATCCTAACTTTCTTGGGCTTTCTTAAAAAAAAGTCAGTAAGTTTTAAAGTAAATCCTTAAGACACACAGTAGGCCTTCAGTGCAGACGTGTTCCTATGCTCTTATCTGAATCCTAAAAAAGTCAGGCCTTCAGGTCTCTACTCAGACTGGCCCGAGGTCTTAGACAGGCGAAGGTAGAGCAGCAGTGCTCACCTTGTGCCTGGGAACACTGGTGACTCAGGGAGTGGAATTCCTTGTTTCTTACCTTGCTCCTTGGAGACCCCTGCAGTCTTTTATGAACAGAAAAAAAATGTAGGTAACTTGGAGAAATACATAATAGCTAAGTAAGTAAATAATACCTTATGAACATTTAACTCCTCTCCTTTGAGGAAACTGTAGATTGCTGGTAATGTTTTAAAATTGACACAGGAATAATTCAGTGATATTAATATAACTATTGAAAGTGCATTGAGAGTGGGTGGAGGAGCACCTTCATAGAGGCAAGGGGTGGGGGAGAGGAGAGGGGGAGTGTGGAGAGGTAGGTAACCGGGAAGGGGGATATCATTTGAAATGTAAATGAATAAAATGATTAATTAAAAAAAAGACAGCTAATGAACTTTTCCTGGTCCTTTGATAGGTTCTTCAGGGTCACAAGACATTCCTGAATGATGCTTACAACTGGGAGTTCTTGATCTGGGAAACAGCACTGCTGCTTTTCTTGCTTCGCCTGGCCTCACTGGGCTCAGAAACCAACAAGAAATATAGCAATGTTTCCATCCTGCTTACTGAACAGGTACCGAGGATTGCATCAACTTGGCTGTATGTAGTGTTGATGTTGAGGATGGGCTGAGTCGTAACTATGACTCACATCTTTTGCCATTCTGTAATTATCCTTTTTACTTTCTCTAAAATGAGTGTAATTATCTTTTTTACTCTACCTAAAATGTGTGTAACACCATCTTCTGCCTAGGCCTGGAGAATGGCTTGCTAATGGGCTGAAAGTACATTGTTATACTATAGAGCTTTTTTGGTTTTTTGTTTTTGTTAATAAGGGAACATGTAAATACATACTAAGATTGACAGATGTTTCTTGTGAATATGGAGTGATAATAATGCATTTTCTATGTTAATTTTAAGTTCAAGTTTTCCATAAACATTAAGTAAACACACTTGGGATAATTTGTTTTTGTGTTTTATTACTTTTTGGCCTTAAAGTCATAGTGGATAATTGTTCCCATGGAGAAAAAGAAGGAATTAATAATTTAAATAGCTATCTTTTTTCTTTATACCTAAATGCTTCTTGAACATTACTTGGGGGAGAGTGGTAACAGTGAGACATAGTGTTTTAATTCCAGGAATTAGTATGCTGATTGTTACAACTAGAATTTTTTTTTTATTATTTTGATAAATTGTTATTTCAGTGATTGTTTTATTTTCTCTAAGTAGCTTTTCTTTACCAAAGATGTAAACAGTGGGGGAGGAGGTCATGCCCCATAGCTGCTGAGGCCATAGATCCTGGACACAGTTTACTCCAGAAGATGACCCTCGAACTCTGCCAGCTTTTACACAATGTGGGGTTTGTTTTTTTTTTTTTTTTTTTTTTTCTGTAAAATTTACCTTACTCTCTTTTCTTTATCTTAGATTAATTTATATCTTAAAATGGAAAAAAAGCCAAATAAGAAAGAACAGCTCACCCTGGTAAACAATGTACTGAAGTTGTCCACCAAGTTGTTAAAGGTAAGCGGCCTCACCGCCCTCTCCAGGGTGAGTTCCATAGTCCTTAGAGGATGAAGGAAGTCATGGCCAGAACTGTCAGAAGCTTCCAGGAACAAGGTAGGGAGAGTGGCTTCCATTACCATGTTGGGCTGCCTAGTCAGAAAGAGACCTTGTTTCTTCTGGAGGAGGCTGGAAGATCACTGGCTTATTCTTGAGGATGTCCAGTTTAACCAAGGAAAAGCAGACCTCTGATGGCCCATGGACAGGGTTTTGTCTGGATGTTAGTGCTTAGACCTGCTGAGGGGACCGTCAGCACAGCCAGGCTTCCTGACATTTGTGTCATGCCCACACATCTCAGGTCAGGGATGATGCTGGAGGTACAGATGTTCAAGCCTTACATTCCCTGTACCCCATGATTGCCTCCTGTCATTGGTGTCTTCAGGCCTGTTCCCAGCGGCACTGATATCCTAGTGCTACTGGGCCTGAGAAGCTGCTGCTTGTCTCACTCATTGTGGTTGCTTAGGCTGGAGGTCCCTGAGGCTCTGGAAGTCTCCAGAAGGCTGCCTATCATGCCGAGCCCAAGGCCTTCAGCCTTTTTATCTCTGGCTGCTAGGCCTTTGTACCAGATATTCATCTACGAAGCCAAAAGGCCAGTGCGTCTCTGTGTACAGGGCCTCGGCTCTGGCTGCTGGTAGGCCAATATTTTTATGCAAGATAGATGAAGTAAATTAAGTTTGTTTTGAATTAAGTCATTAAATCCATGTTTTATTACTTAGAAAAGATATCCGACCAGTGCTAGGCAGTATAGGTTCTGAACACTGGCATGATGGTTTTGGATTAGTGGGAAAGAATTTTCAGTTTTATAATGTAGGGTCTGATGATTACTCATCTCTTTTACTTTTTTTGGGTGGGGGGAGTATAACTACGTACACATTCATTGTGTAGGCCAGAGTGGACTTGAACTCACAGAGACCTGCCTGTCTCTGACCCCCAGCTGCTAGGATTAAAGACAAGGTTAGGCCTTGGAAAGGTTGGTGGATCTCTCACAGATTTCTTTGAAAGTAGCTCTGGGATATTAAGGGAGAGCCATAAGCAGCATCCTCAAAAACCTGCATGGTGCAATGCTGACTGTTGGGAAGCTGTAGGTCACTTTAGTCCTTTTGTCCTGTAGGAGCTGGACACACCATTTAGACTCTACGGACTGACCATGAACCCCTTAATCTACAACATCACAAGAGTAGTCATCCTTTCTGCTGTCTCTGGGGTTATAAGCGATCTTCTAGGATTCAACATCAGAGTAAGTGTCAATACCGCTCTGTAGCTTTTGTCATTAATACTGTGTGGACATGGAACCAACTCTTGAGGACATTTGACCTGGTGGTTTACATACAAGCTGTTCAGCTTAGCTTTCCTCATTTTACAAAACTAAAAGACTTAACTTTTGGTTAAACTAAAAATCCAGTTTTTCATGTCAGTAGCATGGTCTGGCTGTTACTGTGACCCAGGGGAAATACAAGAATGACTGAAAACCTGCAAAACATTAATAGTAGGTGCCACTTTTGATCTGGAAGTATTTATTTTTCCCCTTCTATTGTCAGAATTATTTATTTCTGCCTATATAAAGGGTTTTTATAGAAATAGGTTTGAAAGTTCCTCAAAAAATTAAAAATAGAACTACCATATGACCCAGTTATTTCACTCCTGGGCACACACCCAGAGAACCCCATTCACTACCACAGCGATCCTGACACCTCACTTTATTGCTGCTTTAGTCACTGCGGCAAAGAAGTGGAACAAGCCAGCTTGTCTACAACAGATGGATAGAGAATGAAAGTCTGTCCCACATGTAAAATGAATACCATCGAGCTTTAGAACAGTGAAATTGCAAAATCTGGAGGAAAATGGGTGGACATAGAGTGTACAATATTAAATAAGGTTACACAATCTCAGAAAGAAAAAACCCTGCCTGTTTTCTATCCTTTGTGCGTACTAGCCTAAAATATATACATGGCCACGTGTAAAATCAGGCAGACAATGCAGATACAGTGTAACACGCAGAGAGGAAAACAGAAGGTGGATACTCCTGATGGAGGAGAAGAATGTGAAAGGACATCAGGTTCTTCTAGTGTTAACTTTGTAATGGATCTTGTGTGTATGTGTGGTGAATAAGTGCATAAAAGTACAGTTTAGGGAACTAGAGAGATGGCTCAGCAGTTAGGAGCACTTGTGGCTTTTGCAGGGGACCTGGGTTCGGATCTTGGTACCCACATGATGGTTCATAACAGTCCTTTATTCCATTCCAAGGGATCAGACTCTGGTCAGGCATGCATGTGGTACATAGACATACATGCGGGCAAAACATTCACATAAAATAAAAAGAAATCTTTAAAAATTAAGTAGTGTGGGTTGGGGGTTTAGCTCAGTGGTAGAGCGCTTAAGGCCCTGGGTTCGGTCCCCAGCTCCGAAAAAAAAAAGAAAAAAAAAATTAAGTAGCGTAAGTGGAAAGTTCAAAACCATAATTGATAATGAAAGTGCACAGTCTAGTGTGATACAGCTCAGGATATGCAGAAAGTCATTGAGATGTAGACTTTGCATCCACTAAGCTTACTGTGTGATTTTTTTTATTTGCAAGTTTTTAAAAATTTTAATAAAACAGTAAGTGGTTTTTTAGTTCATAGTTATTTGAATATATATCTAAATCCCACCTATTTGTCTTATAGCTAACTGTTTTTTTGGGGGGCGTGGGGGTGATTTCTTTTCTTAGCTGTGGAAAATTAAGTCCTGAGCTGAGATGTGCGCCTGGACTCTTTTCTTGGCTGCTGTCATTGCTCACCCACTGAGGACAAAGATGGCTCACAGAAACCAGTGACCCCACCTGCAGGCTCACGTGCAGTCTAACTCAGCCCAGACTAACGAATGGAGTTTCTGCACATCCTTTCCCTGGGCACGTGTTAAAAACCTGCACTTTCATGGTTCTCAAGCAACATGAATAGTCAGCAAACTAAAGCCTGCCTCACAGAGACTCGGGACTGTTTCGTGAGTCAGGACATTTATCTTGGAGCCTCCGGTACTGTGCTAGTTATATTTACTGTAAATAGTCTTTTGGGTAACCATGGCAGATGCCCAAAGCATGAAGCAACTATCTTTTATTGGAAATATGCAAATGCAGTACTTTTCTATTATAGTCTATGGATTGGGGATTTCTCTATCAAAAGGAGAGAAACTATTTTAGGTTGAATCCAAATAAAAGAACTTTACTAGAAAATTTCAGTTTCTAGGCTTTTTTTTTTTTTTTTTTTTTTTTTTTTTTTGCAGGGAGGGTGGAGGAATGCAATAACGTTTGAAACAAATTTTGAAACAAATTTTTGGAGAAAATCTTAATTTATGATTTGAGGTGAGCCTGTAAATACAGGTGTTGGTGAGTTTTCAGCATACCTGTCAGATGGCACGGCCTTGCTCACGGGTTGCCTGCCGTGGAGCAGCACGTACCCAGCCTCTAGTACAACTTCAGGTCCTCAGTGTCTAGCGACTGGCCATACTCTGCCTCAGATAGAGCAGTTGATAGTGACCCATCACCCATCATAGACTCCATTAGTGGAACAGTGGCATTCTTGATCACCAAGCCCTGCTTTGAAGAGGTCTTGAGGAAGACTGGAAGCTTGAACACCTTAATGGTAAGACTTTGTAGAACTCGGTTATCTCCTATACCACAGTTATCATGGAACTGGTTTTACATTTTTTTATGTGTATGATTGTTTTGCTTGTGTATATACTTGTGTACCATGTGTGTGTCTGGTGCCTGAGGCCAGAAAAGGGCATTGGATCTCCTGACACTGAAGTTACAGATGATTATGAGCTGCCATGTTGGTGCTAGGAATTGAACTCAGGTCTTTGGCATGTACTCTTAACTCCTGAGCCATCCCTCCAGCCTGGGTTACACATTCTCTGTGCAGGAAAATTGATGAACTTAAAGATGAACTTCCCAAATCTACAGATTGGATAGATCTTTCTCTGTTCAAGTCCTTGACCCTTCTTAGTATCTCAAATTTCTTACTTGTTAAGTAAGTATAATAACTACCTAATAAGGTTATTATGGTTTAATGAGAGTGTAAGGTCCTTAATAGTTAATTCCACTGTAAATATTATCATTATCTAATCTCCTTTTAAAAATCTTATAGATTCATAGCCGTGAAGACACAAAGTATAGGTAGTGGATCAGCAAGAATATTCACCCATCACAAGAGTGTGTGTGTGTGTGTGTGAGTGTGTGTATGTGTGTGAGTGTGTATGTGTGTGTGTGTGTATGTGTGTGTGAGTGTGTGTGTATGCTCACTTATGTTCGTATAGGGAAGGGGTTGTGCATGTTTAGAAGTCAACAAAGCAAGTCTAGTGTCCTTTATCAGTCTCTGCTGATTTATTTGAAGCAGAATCCCAATTCTAGTGCTCTTTTGACCACTCTGGAAGCCAATGATCCTCCATCACAACCCCAACCCCCACCCCAAAGCTGACTTGTTATGTGGGTCCTGGGGTGTAAACTGTGTTCATTATTGTGTAGAAAGTGCTCTTAACTGCTGAGCCATCTTTTCAGAGGGACATGTTCTATAGACACCTCAGGCTTCAACAGATGCTTCACAGAAACCCTAGCTACTGTTTTCCTAAAGGAACAATTGTCTCAAATTTAAGATTAAGTTTTGCAGAGTTGAAGTGTAAAAAGCAGGGTCTGTTTTTACTTGGAAACTTTTCTGTAAATTCTAGTAGTTTACCCTGAGGGTCAGCATGGCCTATGATTTTGGTGTGTAATAGGCTTCTACTCAAGGAAGGTAAACGTGTACACAAAGGCAACTGGTACTTGTCAACTTTGTAGTCATTTGTTGCTCATTTGCTGTTTTAATATCCAGTCACCAAAACTGAATTACAGACCAGGCATTTAAACTTACTCTGCTGAAATATTCTAAGTCATATAAAAGATACTTTTGCTGAATATAAGATTTTAGGCTTAAAAAAGTATTTGAATTCTGGGCTTTGTGTGCTACCTTCAGTCCAAACCCTCAGGAGGCAGAGGCAGGTGGATCTCGGGTTTTAGGCAGGCCTCATCGATACAGCAAGCTCCCTCGTCAGCCACAGAGTAAGACCTTGTTTGAACAACGAAGAGTTGTTCCATTGCTCTCTGGATTTCATGGTTTCTGACTAGAATTCTTTAATTTTTGTTCCTCTCAAATGAACCTGATGTTTAATTTTGACTACTTTTAAGATTGTCAGCTTTACCGCTGAGTTTGTGCAACTGAATATGTGTGTTGATGCAGTTTTCTTCCTGTTATTTATGTTATGGTTTGTTGGACTCAAGGAGTCTGGGGTTTATTGTTTTTGTATATTTTATAGGTCATATTTTCACATGATCAAATTACAAAACGTTTTTGGCATTAAAGTTTTTTCTACATTCCATTCTGACCTGTCTTCTTTTGGGACTCAAACCCATGTGTATATTAGGTTATTGAACCTTCCCTTAGCTTCCCAATGTTTATGCTTTTTCAGAAATTTTAATACTTTTCTTTTTGTGGTACCTCCAAGTTCTCTTTCCTGTTCTGCACTAATTTGGAAATGTCATCCAGTGTAGTATTGTTTAATTTCTGAGACAAGTTACCCTCCAGCTCCTGAGCCCTGCCATCTGTCTGTTGGGATTACAGTCATGTTATATCGTGTCTGCTCCAGCTATTATAGTTTCCATCTCTACTTAAATCATTTTCCCCCACATAATATATTTATATTTGCTATCTGTGTCATTTGGGCATTTGTTTTTATTGTGTTGTTTTTTCATTTAAGACAAGTTTCTGTTTTACATACCTGGTAACTTATTGGCTGTGAATTTTACAGTGTTGGAGAATAGGGTATTGTAGTGTGCTTTTTTTTTTTTTTTTTTTTTTTTGTAACATTGAGCTTTATTTTGAAGTGCAGTTACTTGGAGACGGTTCAGACAATTCAAGGATTACTTTTAAGCTTGGTAGGTGTGCCAGGAACAGCTAGACTTAGGATAACTTTGCTGCTAAAGCAACATCTTTCAATGCGCTGTGTTTTGTCTTCTGTGCGTGATGAGGTTTTCCTGCACTGGTAGTATGATCACAGCCCTGTGTTAACTGTAGTGTGATCACAGCCCTGTGTTAACTGTAGTGTGGTCACAGCCCTGTGTTAACTGTAGTGTGATCACAGCCCTGTGTTAACTGTAGTGTGGTCACAGCCGTGTGTTAACTTTAGTGCCAGTTTCTCTTCCTGATTCTTTTGGAGGTTCATGTGGTTCGGTATCATATGCTTGTGCTACCAGTACCCAGCTAAACCTGCTTTGTCTGGTTTCCTTTTACATGCTGCTACCTGTATGCAGTCTTGGGGGTTCTCCTTGTTTAATTCTATTATCTGTGCTGCCCTTCTCCAAAATCTAACATCTGCTTCTAATTAATTTTAGTTTTAAGGATAGACACATTTTCCTCAACCTTAAAATGGTTTTAGACCTTAGGCAGGTAAAGGTTCCGTGTCTAATCTGGCTCAGCATTGTAGAATTTGAATGAGATGCAGTGCTTAGCCTTGGACATTTGAATACTTGTTCCCCGTAGGGTGGTGCTGTCTGGAGAGGCTGAGGAGGTAAGGCCTCTCCTGTGGTCACCTCTCAGGCCCTTGTCCGTCAGTGCTGTAGTTCTTTCCAATTTGACCTTCTCTACCATTCTTCTCATTGCTTTCCACATCATCCCCTCTGCCTCAAATGTGTATTTTTACCTATCACTGGATAACTACTGAATAGCTCTCAGCTTTTAGTTCTTGGTAGGGTTCTCTATCATAGCCTTAATTATCTGTTATATCACTGCAGTCATTTCCTTCATGTGTGTCAGAAGTTTTTGCTGATTTGTGTCTCCTTCCCACTAGACTATAAGCCTCTAGAGAGCAGCTCCTTTACGCTTCAGAATGCAGAGGACTGGATTCCCTGACAGATGCTTAGCATATGTACACTGGATGAAGAACAGTCACTCTTGTGCACAGACCAGTGTTTCATGTATCCCTGTGTAATACCTAGTTATTTAAGCTTTGATTCCCTAAAAGGGCTAAGGTTTTGGTAATACTACATTATTGAAAAATAAAACCAAGATTCAAAAATAGAATTAGGCTAATTGGATAGTAATAATTATCAAAGAATAAGAAAATTACCTATTGATTTGTTTTTAAAAACGTTTTCCTGGGGAAAGTCATCCCTCCTAAAGTTGCTAAGGAGGTATGCTCCACAGACCTAGACATGTTAAGTTATGGTCACGACACTATAAGCTAAACAAAAGTTACATAACCATGTGCTTGTCTAACTGAATATGGTTTTCTTTCAGCAAGAAAAATTATAAATAATGGGGTCTCTCACAGGTGTCAGTTTATGGATTCAAGCATTTTGTTCACTGGTCTATGTGAAGCAAATCAACTTTATTTTAAATTCAACTAAATGTTTTGAAGTTTTAGATGTATATATTCTTAATAGGCCAATGGGTCTCATTCTCATACATGATCTGGAGTTATCTGAGAACTCATTGATTTATTACACACATGGTCTAGTCTAGTAATTTATTTTACATTTCCTACAGTCACTGGTGCCTGTACTGAGCCACGAGATTTGAGCACAAACATGCAGTATTATATCTTTCCTGTATAATACACAAAACTCCAATAAGGTATACTCAGGTTAACTGGCGGTTGTCCTTAGGACAATATAAGTTTCTTGGTTTGTGAATTTTGGCATATTTCTTTTTGACTTTAATGTATAGAATATAAAGTGGGCATGCATCCGTAGGGTTGTGAAAGCAGAGTTTAAGGCTAAATTAAAGCATTTGGCTGTGTCTGTAGTTTAGATTGTGAAATTTAGACTTTCCTGCTAGATCAAATTCTTCCTAAGCATTCATATACTGCCTCATACTTAAGGTTGCTTGTGTGCTTTGAGACCAAGTAGCATAGCACAGGTTCAGCTCTTGTATCAATATGGTATGGTGATTGAGAGCCTGTCTAGTGTGTAGATGTGCCAGATGAAGTCAGCTAACTGCAGATGATAGCCCTCCCCAAATGGTAGCGTACTGATGGCTGACAAATACTACCAGCAGGAGCAGAAACTCACCCAAACAAATGTATCTGCTGCTGTTTAGAAAGCTGGTGGCTTTTAGGTGTGGGACATGCCAAGGCATAAAGAGTTGCTGTGATGTAGTCCCACTCCGCAGTGGACTGCTGTGTCTTGTCAGTCAGTGCAGTTGTTCTTTGGTCCTGAGAGCAGAGGGTAGGCTAAGCTCCAATCTGCATCTTTGTGGAAGTCACCAGACAGAGCCTTACAGAAATTAATGTATTTTCTGTGAGAAATGGACTATAAAACATGTAACTCCATTTGTCCAGATGTTTACAAAGCCTTTGGCTTTTTCTGCACATAAATAGTATCTTGACTATTACTTTTTTGTTTTTCTAAATCTGTGTGACAGCACACCCAGAAGGCATGAAGGACCTTTTGATGGACTTGGTTGTCTACCGTGAGGTGGGGGGGCGGAAGGGTTGGTGGAAAGTTCTTACTTGCTGATCCATCATCCATCTTGCTGCCCCAGTTTCCTTTCATTAAGTGAAAATATTCACAGGTGAAAACAAGAAGCCAGATGCTTTCTGGGTTCAAGACCGGACCTAGAGGTAACCCTGCTCAAAACTGCTCAGCTTTAAGGATGCTGTAGCTGTCAGAAGACGTCCTGCCTGGTGACTCCTCCAGTGTCACAGAGCTGCTCGGCTGCTGCTTTCAGCAGCTTTCGCTTTGAAAACATTTCCACTGTGGGCCTAGAAAGGGAATGGGACTTTATTTTTAGTGTGAATTCTGCAATTATAGGAATTTTTCTCTTGAAGAATCTTAATTAACCAGAGTTTTGAAGTAGGACTTAAGCAGTTTATATACTAAGTGAAATGAAGTCAAGTCTACACACTTAATTTTAAAACTAAATCAAATGGCTTTAAACACTGAACTGCCATGGAGCTCTGACCTAGCAGTAAATGGTCATTAGTCGATTGAAAATGTGTAGTAACTGAAGTCCAGTGTGTACAGTGTCTTTCCTCCCTGGTAGTGAAGAAAAGGAATATTAAAAAAGCATTAATAGGATATTATTAATGCAAAACCTTTGTTCTTGCAATGAAATATGAAAACAGGAATAATGATAGACAACCCGACAGGCTTTATCCATGTTAGTACTGGAGAGACACTTCCTTGTCTTTCCCATTGTAAGTCCTCGATGACAGGGATGACGGTGGGACAAGGTTCCATAAACTGCAAGTCTACATGGTGCTGACGGTTAAAAAAAAAAAAAAGCAAGACAAACTTTTCTTTCTTTTTTAATATCTATATAAAAAATAACGAGCGATTTACAGATCTTTCTCTAATCAGAACCTCAAGTGTATATATAAAGGTACTGTACAGATATAAACATTTACAACCAGTACATCCATATTCTGCTCAGCACTCCAAGGCCACATTGCTAAGTCAGTATATAATCAGTACAGTGACGTGTTACTTAGGAAGAGCCACATCATATTGACAACATGACATCAAAGTTATGTCACAGGTTAACAATAAAAATAGGATTTGTATCACTAATTGTGAACTATAGGGAAAATAAATCATTTCTGTGGTACTAAATTCTTAGTATCAAGCCTCCTAATTTGCGCTATTCAAGTAGTTTTGAGATGGGTTCAACACAGTTCTGGATGGAAGCATGTGTCATAAGGGGCCAGTACAGTTGTCACAGTGGAATTTGTCAGACTCACAAGGTAACAGAATGAGTGTTTAGTGTTTAAATACTCCACAGATAGACAGTTCTGAGAAATGTCTGTATTTATAGATGTTTCTGAATGCTGCGTCAGGGAGCTGATGTCTGGATCTATTGTATGAGTTTAAGAACTGTCTCCAACTTTCAGCAAACATTTTTATTAGACTTTAAAAAGAACTCTGAAAACTTTGTTTTTAAATAATTAGCTAAAAATTAAAGTTTCAATACACACAGTCTATACCATATTAGTCCTGACTTGTGGAGGAAGCCCAAGACAGGCTCTGCTTCTAAATGCTGACGCTCGCATGCCTGCCCCTCCTGACTCCTACGTGGCAAGGGCTGGTGCTTTTTCTGGCCGTGGACTGTAGAACTGGTCTCGTGATCAAGTCCCTCACTAAATCTATGATATTTTGGGTCTTCAACGATATATTAAAGACTAGTGATTAATATTCAAAATCTCCAGATGTAGTAGAGCTTTTCTTTAAAGAGAAACAAGCAGTGCTTCTACATGCTCTTGTACTTCCCCCAAGGCTACCGCTGATCTGAGACACTGTCACTACATAGGCGATGGCTAACATGGCAGGAGGTTGTTAATTCTGTTGCTTACAGTACGTTCTCGTTTGAGCATTCAACTGTAAGGAGTATCTTTAACAGTTACTTTAAACACCTTACTTAGCCGTAAAAAAAGCATTTCTAATATTTGACCTTTCCTGTAATGTGATGTTTGTGAATTGCATTTTTAAACTAGGATGGTCAGAAGCTGTGAGAAGAGGCAAGTGCCCACTTTAATGATGAGCTAACAATTTCTTCCTCTGCAAGGACTCACATATTCCCGTCTGTAAACATGCAACATGCTACTGAAAACATCTTCAAGCCAAACTGAACTGTTTGATCAGAATGGGAAGGATAAAACAGACATGATACAGTAGATAACTTGGCACAAACACAAAGTGAGTTGTGACCACACTGTTAAGATCATGTCACTGCTGAGCGAGCGGCCTGTGCAGGGCATGGCAGGTGAGCCCTTGGATGCAGCTCCTTCCTGAGCATGAGGAAGGGCAGCCAGCCAGGGCCAGGTGGGTCTTGGCAATCTCAGAAGCCCTTCATGCAGCCTGGCTACCTGGTATTGAAGAATTTCTGGGGGAAAACCACAACTCTCCACCTTCAAAGAATTCTGTGTTAGTCAAGATTACAACTTAATTTTCTTTGTTTTATACGAAAGGTCACAGCTGTTTGTCAGCCATGCCAGCAGTGCCTGTGACTTTATTTGCACGTGGCACCCTCCAGGGTCCTGGAGTGATGGGTGCTTTCTTGACTGGAGAGCTACTCTCAGGTGCGCCCCCTGCACGCTCCTTGCCTCTGTCAGTGACCTCTGATGCTTTGCTTAATGCCATCTTCTCTCCCGCTTCCTGCGTGAGCGGCTTTGCTGAGGTCTGGACGCTTTCTCCTGTTTTGTCTCTACTTCTTTCTCCTGTGCCTGGCTTCCTTCCTTTCTCCTTTTCAGACACTACCCTACTAGCAGTGTCACTAGTCTTTTTGGATGGGAGAGACGCTTCATCAACTTTGCTGCTCCTTTTCTCTGGAGACCTTGTTCTGTTTTTCCCCAGCTGACTGAGCTTCAGATCTTTCCTGCTGACCCCTGACTTTTCTTTCCCCTCTGGGAGCTGTTCAGGGCTGTCACTAGAGAGGCCTGCTGCTCTTCGGCTCCCAGCCTCTGATAATTTGCCTTCAGTGTTTGACAGGCTGTTGCCTCCAATCTTTTGCTGCTTCCTGGGGCTAGAAGACCGTCCTCTGTCTTTTCTACAGGGATCTTGTCCAGAGCCCGCCTTAATGGTGACCTGACCTTTATTTTCTCCTTTCCTAGGGCTGAGTGACCGGTCTCTAGATTTTCCTTTGGGGTCACTTCTAAGGGGCCTGGGAATCTTTTCCAGATGTTCCTCTGAATGTCGATTAACTGACTTTTTGGGACTAGCAGATCTACCTCTCCGTGTAACACCATTTTCTCCTTTAAGTAGATTCTTGTCACCATGCCCATGACTTCTGGATGGATCCTTCTTACTCACATTTTTCTGGATAGACTGATACTTCATCTCAGGCTGGCTTCCATTTAAAGTGCTTTTCTTTTCTTGTACAGTGTCCTTTAATTCTTCTGCCTTTTCACATGTCTGAACTCTAATCAGAGAGTCTTCAGTTACTGGCACATGAGACTCTTCAAATGTGGCAGCAGAATGTGAAGAGGGGAGAGGTGGTGGCTGTTCATCATAAATGACATTGGAAGATGAAGGACTATAAATATCCCAATCACCTAAAAAGTGATTGAGTAGAACAGTGTTAGATCCAAGGACTATAAATAGGAATAGTGAGTTTGAACTGACAGCCATTTGAATATGTTACTGGTCGCATAGCCCGAGGAGTATGTTACATAGCTTATTCACGTTTACACTGATCTCTGTAAAGGCAGATGCTTATAGATATCTGCTCATGTACGGAGGGGAGATTTGTGTCATAATAATTTTTCATGTAGGTACTATAAGACATAATACGATCTGTAAATTCTTTACTCATTTAGCCAAATAAGATACAAATAATCAAAGTGGACCAAAGTGCCTGATCCAATAAACTTATTAATTAAACTATTATTACTGTTTAACTTAAGGATAGGCCAAAATTACTAGTGAAAAACACCAGACTGTGGTAACCAAAATGAGGTTTATGGGCACTTTCTTGTTAGGCTGTCAAATTTAATGTCAAAAGGAGACTGAAAAAGTGCAGAAGACAGAAACAGATGTATTTAATAGCCTCATTTTAATTAAAAGGAAATGAAAGAAGTGATTTAAAAGACATGCAAATTTACCAAGTCTTTTTAAGGAAAGACCAAGAAAAGCCCTGAAAGCCTTAATGTTGCTCAGGTTTCACGAAGGAGCACAGACCGGAAGGAGCCAAACCTGAAGAAGGAAGAGAAAAAGCCTAGGACTACGTGAAAACAAACCAGTACAGTTAGCATAGATGTCCCTGGGGACGCGTGCTGTGTGAGCAGACGGTGGAGGATGACACAGCCAGAGGGCACAGCTGGAAGGGACTGCAGGAGGTTATGTCTAACTTACCCTGCAAAAGCTCTGATGGAGAGTTGGGCAGGGGAGACATATTAAATGGGCCTGGTGCTGCCTCTATTTCTAGGATCATGCATTCTCAAAACACTGTGATGGTTCAAAAATGTGTAATGAAGCCCAGGGCATTCACGATCAGTGCAGGACATATTACCTTACGTTTACCTCCCTGGCCCCAGGTAGTGGGGCTATGGCAACTTATTTTGGTAAGTGACTAGAACATCCTAAAGGTCTTCGGCATTTATTCATTAAGCAAAACAGTATCTAGGGCTCAGAATGTCTTACTTTTTAAGAAGATAACTTTTTTTTTTTCTTGGCAATGTGTAACTAGCCAAGGAGGGGAATAAAGCTGGGATATTCTGATATATCTAATTGTTTGCCTCTAATGTTATTTATTATAGGCATGTTTCTCTACAAATGCATTTTAGATGAAATAAATATAAAATATATTCTATACCAACAAATACACTCTGTGGAAACATCACTTGCACTATGTAACTTTCTTTGGGGGTTCTGGTGTCCACGTCTGAATTAGCCAACATTATGTCCGCCCACCGCCTTTGCCAGCCTGAGTGTTTAGCTCTTCTGCTTACCATGATCAGGTATCAAGCCAGTTCCTGGCCTCAGAAGGAGGAGGACTTTATTCCCGCCAGCCTGAATGAGCTCAATGGCTCGCGTGTGTGTGATGCCTTGTGTAGGTTCCCCATTGATTTCCACGATCTGGTCACCAACCTAGACAAGGAACATTGGCAACAGCTGAGGGGGACACAATGCATAATTTGATTTACTTGATTTTATTTTCTGCACGGGAAACTTTTATGTGGCTACCGTCAGTAGTTTCTGAGCATTTGAAACCAAGCATTAAGTTCGGATTTTCCCACATCTGTAAGGCCGTGAGACTGATCCCTAGTATTGTTAAATAAAGCAAAAAACAAAAACCAGAAAAAACCTTAGTTCTCTACCAAAAGTTAAGTCCCCAAAAATGTGACATTTCTGTCTAACCCTAAGTAACACTGCAGAGTGGCACGTAAGTAGCCATCTGTAAAGGGTGCTTTCACACACGAGCTAATCTTGCTCTGTCTTCTGAAGCTGGGGCAGAGGGTTGCTCATCACTGAAGCTTCACAAGAGACTGGCCATCCTTTATCGCCAGCCTGTTCTACACATGAGTGAGGCTTTAGCTAAATGATATCTTTTAGAGATTAAAATCTAAGGAAGTTAAGATTTTAGAATACATTAATATAAACAGTTATTTAAACCAATTACTGGATTGTTTATGGTAACAAATATAAAATCATTTTCCTGGGAAACAGAAAACTAGGACTCAAGATAGCACAGAGCTAGTGTCATTTACCAGAAGTGTCTATTTTAAAAGAAAATAAAAAAAAAAACATGGTGAAATTTAACAGTAAGAAACATGAATAAAGATGTTCGTGTGGTTTTGAGATCCATATCAACTGAGAGTATTGACTTCAAACAATGAGATATTACTGAATATCAAAACCCCAAATGTTTGTAAGATAGACAATGTGTAAGTGATGTGACAGAAGAGACTCAGTAAGTATTTGATGGCTGGAGTGATGGCTCAGTAATTTAAAGCACTGACTGTTCCCAGAGGACCTGGGTTCAGTTTCTAGCACCTACAATGGCAGCTCACAACCTTCTTTAATGCCAGTTCCTGGGGATCAGACACTCCTCTCTGGCCTCTGTGGGTCAGGCAAATGCATGTGAGCCACTGGGGAGAGGCGGGTGAACATTTTTGCTGAGATTCTCAGTTACTATAAAACCATCAATAAAATGTTAAAAATACGTTTGAAAGGTTGAACACTCAGCCCCATTTTTGTATTACTGAAAAATGAGGAAGAAAGGAAAGAGAAATGAAAGGTAGACAAAAGGAGTGATTAAAAACACCCATAAAACACAAATCCGAAACAAGAACAACACCAACACCCACATATATCAAAACTAATGCTTACTGGATGGGTACAGCCTGACCTGACAGAAAGCTTACTGGGGAGTCCAGGCATGTGCTTTACTTTTTCTAGATCAGTGGTCTCATTTTCTTCACCTGTTCAACGAAAACCAGAGTCCTACCTCCCAGGGTTGAGGAGAGTCAGTGCCACGCACTCTGACTACACACCAACCGCAGAGAAGCGCAGATTGGAAGTACTTTTGGGAATAATCTTTATGTGGGATGTCGGGGTTCTGAGGCATAAGAGCTTGGGAGGCAAAGAGGAGCGGCTTTGTTTTAAAAGGGAGTTCCCATCTCAAGGGCATTCTGTCTCCTGACCACATGGCACCTCCTAGTGTCTCAGAACCAGAGTTCTCCTCCAGGTAGACTGTCTTGGCCTGGTATTTCACAGGTCCCAGAGGGGTAAGAATTACATTTCTTCTCTTTATAGATTTCCCAGTCTCAGATATTCAGTAATGCTTACAAGCAGACAAAAACAATTATGTAAAAGGAAAAAAGCTTAAAATCAAGCAGAGTAAGACAATAAAGGTTATAGGACAGGAAACAGAAAGGAAAGCAATTAACAAAATCCTTATTGTCCAGAATAAATGGAGCAAAAACCCCTTGGTGAGTGATAAAAGAATCATTTTCCTGAGGAAGTATAAATAACAAAGTAGAAAAGAAATTCCAACAATAAATGAAAATCAGTGTGAGCACGGCCGGTCCGTCTTAGGAGAGAGGTCAACGGCTTCAGTCACATTCTGTTAAGCCACAAACCTGTATGTTTTAATATAAATAAAACGTAAATAAAACATGTAATTGAACAGGCTCACCACCAGGTGTCATTTTTAACTTAAAATAGGAAGGAAAGGGAAGTGGAGCTTAGGCTTCTGTTAGGACAGCAGGGCTGTGTGCCCAGCTGTGTAAAATCCAAAGGGAAACAAACCCCTCTGGGGAGAGGCGGGTGAACATTTTTGCTGAGATTCTCAGTTACTATAAAACCATCAATAAAATGTTAAAAATACGTTTGAAAAGTTGAACACTCAGCCCCATTTTTGTATTACTGAAAAATGAGGAAGAAAGGAAAGAGAAATGAAAGGTAGACAAAAGGAGTAAATAAAAAAGTCTGTAGACTCAGCTAATTGGGTAGTCAGTTGAGGCCAGCCTTAGCAAAACAGCACGGCCTAAAGAATGGTTCTTGATTCTTAAAAAAAACAAAAAACAAAAAACATGTGGTGGTTGCAGCTGGAGAGAGGCTCAACGGTAATGAGTAATACAGGTTCCCAGCACACAACCCTCTGTAAGTCGTCTCAGAGGATCTGCCACCCTCTTCTGGCCTCTGAGGGCATTGAATGTATGTGGTACACAGACATACTTGAAGGCAAAACACCCATACACATAAAATAGTCTTCTAAAGCAATCTTAGTACGTCTAGCATGAGGATTCTAGATTAAAAACTGTTAAGAAGTGAGACCCTTCCAAAGGAACTCCAACCCAGATGATCTCCTCAAGGGGCCTGGCCTCCCTGAGCCTCAGTTTTAAGTCCATTGTCACTGATCTCACAGACTAACAGCAGCATAGCTGAAAAGACGCATTGGAAGACACACCCTGAGTGCTGGATCTGACTTCCTGCTTGCAGTGCTGGGAATGGAGACCTCAGGTATGCTAGGCACATGCTAAAACATCCCTCAGGACTTGGTCCAGCTTCAGACCAGTAGGTTTACAGATCCTCTGCTGACACACAGTACCTTCTTACCTATAAGCTGACATTTTCTTGATTTCTAAATTATACATTGTTGCTGTTCCCCTAGCCTTGTCTACCCAGTAATAAGTAAGGGCTGAGAACAATTCTTAATTTTCTAAGAATGTCAATATGTACGAGCTGGTGAAATGATTCAGGCAGCCAAGCTGACAGACTAAGGGATGGGAATCAAGCACCAGTTCTCACAAGTTGTCCTCTGACACACATCTTGACAAGCATGCCCTCACTAAATATGTCCATATACTAAATAATTCTGAAGGTTCACTGTCTAGATTATCCATCCTTTTACCCTCGTGGCATCGATAAACATGAAAACTACTCATCTTAATTTAAAAAATTCCACCCAGAAAAACATTTATGTGACTATTCAAGGTGCCATATGAAGTCCTGAAGATACTTGAGTTGCTAATCTGAGACTAGCAAGGGAGGAGGGTGGCTAGAGAGGTGGAGGACCTCCTCCCTGGGCATCATGTAGAAGATGTCTCTGAACACTGACATGTTCATACTAGACAGATCTAAACCTAATGTGATAGTCTACCTGCTTCTGTTTTCAAAATCTAGAGCTTATTTTTGAAATGAAAGTAGATTGAGTCATGGGACTTCAGCTTCTGGTGCACTGCAGAATTAATTACATATTATTACCCGCTTGGCCTTCATTTGTATGAGGAATTAGTAGATCTCAGAACTCTATTTGGAACCAAAAGAAGAAATGTGAAATACTTCAGCAGGAGAGAGCGAAGAGGAAGGAGAAGACGGGGAGAGGACCAAGGAAACCAAGGATGGCACATGGACTTAAACTGAGGCTCAAAAGGAAGCTGCGTAAGGCTACCTCGCTACAAGATGATGGAAAAAGGGTTTGACTCCATCCTCCTCATTCTTAAAACCGAGCTCTCTTCAGTTCATTAAACTATGGGAGAAAGTGCTACATCAGCTGGTGCCGATGGCACGTGGCCCACGATGTGTGGCTCTGCATTTCTACCTGCCTGCTTCTCTGTTCTGTGCACTAGGTGTAGGCCCCACTTCTGCCACTGCTGCTCTCTAGGCCTCTCTGAATGATGTCATCTAGCACAATGCCTCACTCATCCCTTCTGTCTGGGTCATGTCACCACCCAGGGCCTGAGAAGTACACTTGCACAGCCACCTTAGCACAGTGAAGACTTACACCAGCTGACTGCCAAATTCTTTCTCACCTGAGCCTATTATCTTTTTTTCTTTTTTGGTCATACAGACAAGATGAGGTACCCAAGGCCTCCTTTGTCTTTGTCCCTCACTCACTGAACAGATACTTGTGAGTCATCTAAGCTGGTCCTTCCTTCACTGGAAGGTGACCTCTTCTGCATATTTTGTCTTCTATCCAGGAGGTGACCACTCAAGTCATCCATGCAAGAGTGACAGCCAGCTCTCTTCTCCAGCACCTCTGTACTGACAACCACTCCGTTCTCTCCACTCCTGCACACAGCCTAAGACACCGCAGGGCTCACCACCAGAGGGCAATCCCTGTTATGTGGGTTACCTCTCCCTCAGGTCCCACCACTGATATGCATCCCTCAGCCTCGCTCCTGAATTGTGCTCACCTCCGAGCACCTTCATCGTCATTCTCTGACCCTCGCACATGCCGGGTCACTTTGAGGAAGGACTGGTATCACCCTTGCACCAGTTCCCCTGACACAGGCATAAAGCCTAGCTTAAGGCAGACACTCAGAACAGGTTATGAAGTGAGTGATCAGAGTGAGGCACAAAGCTGCACTTGCCAAGAAGCTATTTGTATTCCTAAAACTAGGTCTACTCATGTTGCCCAAACTTGCTCTGGTAGCTGAGGATGACCTTGAACTTGTGACCTTGTCTCTACTTCCCAAGTGTGGAAATATCAGCTGTGTACCCACTCACAGTGTGTATGTGCTGCCAGGGCTGACCCCAACGCTTTGTTATAAACAGGCCCACTACTGACTGGGCTGCACCCCTTCCCCGAGGCTTTTTGATTGTTAGACTTAAGAATAATTTCTCTAACCATCTACTCAGGTTAAAAGGTTCTTTTGCTCTGGTGCCTACTGAAAACAGAAGAAACCCAAAGATGTCTAGAACTTAAAATCTATACTGATTATATAACTATCAAATTAACTGATTTTTAAAAATCGAGGCAACAATTCCTTTTTATGTAAGATTCCTCTTTAATATCTAGAGAAGGAGACAGGTGGAGATCTATAAGTGGTTAAGTCTCCAGTGCCTTGTACAATGCTGTTGTTGCAAGGTTGAGAAAGTCTGTGACCCAACTCTAGTCGTTCTAATAACTATAATGGTTGGCAGGGCCAGAGTGTTTTCTGCCTCTATAGGGATCTAAGTGGAAAAACTCCCTGGACTTACTATGTCTTAGAAGAAACTGTAGAGTCCTTTGGTCCTGCTATCTTCCAGACTTGTAATAAGATAGAAGTGGTCTGATTTACTAATCCATCTGCCCTGTGCTGTGTCCTATGGACACACAGACAAGCCGTGAGGCTCTGAAACCCTGGCTGGCTAGGAAAGCACATGTGGCTGCAGAAACCCCTTTCTTACATAGGCGGCTGCATTCCCATAAAGCAGTTACTTCTGGAACTTTTCAGTCCAGAGCCAAAAGTGAAGGCTGGGAACACAAGTGAACTCACGTGAATTCTGCCGTCTTTGATGGCAGGCCCGTCCTCAGCAAGGCGAAGGATGAACAGCCCCATGTTGTACTCCTTCCCTCCTCGGAGGCTGAACCCAAAGCCTCGAGGGCCTCTCTCCAGCTCCACAGGGTAACACCCAAGGCTCTGGGGGAAGGAAGCACAACAGAGTGTTCTCATGCACTGCTTTGGCTGTGCCTTGCAGAGAGTCTGCTTTCATAGCTGACTTAGAGAAATGGTGTATACTCTTGACATGCAGTCCTAAGTGGTAAGAAAGGAATGCTAGTTTGGGCTGCAACTTAATTTTTATAAATTCAAATAAATTCATTTGAAAATTATGCCTTCTTCTAGTTGATCAATGTTCAATAGAACAACTAAAAGAACAGTTTTTAAAAGTACCCACTTTATAGAGTTTTTTTTTTTTTTAAATTTCCCTGAGAAACAAGCACAAGCCCCCCTTTAATTAGCTGTACAGTGCTATGCACTGGTACATACTGGGCTCTGATCTCTGTCTGAATGGTGTAGTGAATGACAACCACATTACTAGTTCTGTAATGATTAGTAACTTTGGAAGCAAATGGATCGGGACAGATTTGCAATAAAAACACTGACATCAGCCATACAGAAACCCAAACCCCAGCAGCAGGGTGTCTGTGTTTACCTGACTGTGCCGACTGCCCACCACGGAAATCACCGCGGTGTCCGGCTGTGCAAGGTGCTTGTGGTCAGACCAGGAGTGTCTGTAAGAGCTGCAGACATCTTTCCCAACTTCACCTTCTAGGGCAGTTCTGTGAGAGAAACCAAGTTACGTCCTACACTGAGAAAATAAGAAACAGTCTAAAAAGCTCAAAGCTTTTAGTCTAGAAGTCTCTCGAAGCTTAGCCTTACCATTCTCTATCCTGACAAGATGCTGTAAACTGATGATCTCTAGAACCTGAACTGCTAGAAAATGACTGCTCACTCCCTCCAGGGTAGGTTAAAGACTGAACCCCATCCCCTTCTGTCAGTGGTGTTTTGATGAAGTTGCTCTCAAAGAAAGCTGTACATAAAATAACTGAACCAGAGGCAGCCACTGTGACCTTGTCACCATGAGAAATGGAGCTTCTAGAGCCCCAAGGCCTGGGAAGATGTTGAATTTGTGGAAACCTAGTTTCTCTTTTACAACTAGTATTTTTAACAGAGGAAAGAAATCTATTCAAATTACTGCCTGAGTGTAAGGTAGTTTGAAAAGACTGAGTCAGGTGGGGCTGGGCCTCCCCTACTAAAGTGCTTACCAGAGAAATAGGCTAGATGCTGCCCCAAGGCTGACTAGCTCACGGTACTGTGCCTGGCATGGGGGCTGGGAAGAGGGGCGAGGGTCTGGAGGGGCAGGAGGCACTGGGAAGGACTATGAGGATGAGATACGCAACAGCTTTCCTCCAGACTTGCCTGTCTGGCTTGTGTATTCCTGCCTGGGAGTGGGAGAGTAAAAGGCAGGGAAAAACCCAAAACCTGAGAATAGCCACACCTGTCCCCAGGTATGTGGGTGGCCTGCGCCTGTCCCATGGGTCTGTGCTGCAGTGCTGGGCTCTGCCTGGCTGAGTTTGTTCCTGATGGTGGACCATGATGCTCTGTTTAAATGAGAAAACAACAGAAATCAGAATCTGCACTTGAAAACATGAAGACCAAGTGGATTTTAAGTAAACAACAGCGGTGGTTAGGTCCCAGCGTTAGGGCTTTCACAGAACTGCAGTTACTTCCTAGAGGTGGAACAGTAATGATCTCCTCCCTGGCTTTAAGTAACACTTACGTTTTAAGAGAACAACAGCCATTTTTTATTTTACATTTTCAGCCCTGCCTCTTTGATAACATGGAAACCAGAACTGCGTACATTCAGTCATGTCTGTATAGAGGACAGCTCCAGCGGCTCCTGTGCTCTCGGTGCCCAGAGCACAGAGGCCACTCTGCAAACTATACACATCTGGGATCTTGCATTTTAACCAAGGAAGTTATTCTGCCTGACACTTAGCATCAAAGATCACAAAGTCATCCAGAGTGTTGAAAAATGTTTATAAAGATTCCCAGTTTCTGTTTTCTAAGAGCATGGATGTGTGTGGGGCAGGGTGGGAGTGGAGTGAGATTGAGAATCATTTGTGTCCATGTCATTCTTAACCGTTTGGGTAACTACCTGCAGAACCAACCCAGGCCTACATTTACAACTAGGTGGATATCCTGGGAGATGACAGTCTACAGGGAATCTCAGACTGCAGAGCCATTAAGAAACAACTGAGTGTGATGGGGGTGTGCATATCAGAGCAGATGTGTGGAGGTCAGAGAACAACGTCAGGAGTTGGCTTTCTTTTGACCATATAGATCTCTGGAATTGAAGTCAGGTTATCAAGCTTGGTGGCAGGTGCATTTACCTGTAGAGCCATCTTGCTGGCCCATATCATATTTTTAAAGCTGAAACTTTTGAATATTTGACTCTACACAAATACCAAAATGTAGGATATTAAAATATCAAATATGGAGAGCTCCACTAAGGAACCACATGCATCAATTCTGGAGCAAGATGGACAGGGGTTAAGCCGAGTCCCATTGTGTACTGTGTGTTCTTGAGCACTTTCCTTCTCCATGCTTCTGTCTGTGTCATCTGCAGTTTGAATCTGAGTCACCCTTTAGGGTGCACATGAGTGAGTGTGCAGATGGCACTTACATGTTTAGAATACAACTGTGGGGTTGGAACGAGAATGGCGCCTGTAGGCTCAGCTACCCAAATACGGGGTCCCTAGTTGACCGTGCTGTTTGGGGAAGTCTGGGGGTGTGGCCTTGCTGGAGGAAGTGCTTCTCTGAGATTAGACTTTACGGTGTAAAGTCACATGCCATTCTCAGTTTGCCTTTTCTGCTTCTTGCTGTGTTCAAGACGTGAGCGCTCGGCTTGCTGCCGCTACCACCCCGCACCATCGTGCACTGCACCCCAGCAACTGTAAGCCCAGTCGCCCTGGTCAGGACGCTCTGTCACAGTGAGCAGTGAGCCCCATGTGGAATTTCTCTCTTCAAGTGTATAAACATCGCCTTGTACGCATGGTAAGTGGAGGCTGATTTAGATGAGATCAGTCTAAAGAAGCTGTTGAGTGAATCCTGGAGCATAATGGGAGATAAAATGTCTGATATCAAAGATAAGAGGTGGACATGGTAGGAAAACTTTGGGTTTTATAAATCATTATTCTTGGGCTTTATGCTCTATAACTCTTCAAAATGTATTTAAGAATGTCTTGCAACTGGAAGCCAAGAATATTCCTAAAGGCACAGGCTAAAGAATAGGAGGTGGAGAAGACAGAAATGTAATGTGGTCAAGCCTGGGCTGGGCAGCTCTAACGCTGCTTTGCTGCTGGGCTTGTGCTGACATGCGCACATTAGATGTGGACATATGGCCTTGGACAAGTATCTCACGAGGGAAACTGGAGAGAAGGAGGCTATTAACCTCCTCCTTTATACTGGATGTGTTTCTCTTTTATAGTGTAGTAGTCACAGTTTTACCTAACGAGTTTAGGGTGTTACAATTTGACCCCCTAAGTTTTTCAAAATATTAAAGGAATTATGTATGTATTTATTTAGTTTTTGAAGCAGGATTTCACGTAGCCTAGGGTACTTTGGAACTGTTATCTAGCTGAGGAAGACCTTGAACTTTGACCTCCTAAGTCCACCTCCTGAGTTCTGAGAGCCCATACTCACTTTGTATTGTACTGGGTTTTGAACTCAGAACTTCACCCATGCTAGGCAAGCATTTTACCAACTGAGCTACATTTCCAGTATTTTTTTCTTTTCTTTTCCCTTTTTTGTTAAGACTTTGAGATTATAATGCAATTACATATCTCCCATATACTCCTCCTTGTTCTCTTCAAATTCATGGTCTCTTTTTTCATTGATATTGCATGACAGAGAGAGAGAGAGAGAGAGAGATCAGAAATGATTGGACTGTAAGACCCATTTAACAGGAGGGGAAGGAAGCCATGCCTGGTACTGGAAACCCAGCTAACTATTCAGTGCCAGTGAAGCCATGGTTAATGGAGGAGAATCTACAGCCATTAATTTTAGAACAGCATAATCCACAATAACTTAAGCATTTGCCCTCTACCCACAGGTAAGCACAGTCTTCACCCCTCATCAAGGAAACTTCTCTTTCAACAGATGGAGCCACCACAGAAAACCACAGCCAATCAAAATGCAGAGCTGAGCAGCCCAGTACCAGTGAATGCATCTACAACACACACCCGTACCCAAGGCTCAGGGACCATGGTGGATGAGGGGTGGGAAGATTGTAAGAGTCAGGGATTGGTTTGCTGTGAGACTGTCCTAGCAATGTCAGAAGTTACATAAAGTATCAACACGCCTGCCCAAACGTGGGCTGAGAAAGGATGGCGCCAACTGACTGGAGCTCATGAGGCTTAACCCACATAACTAACTACAGCAACTGAAGGTCTCTGGGAGTGGGAGGAATAGTCTTCCCCAGGGAAGAGCATACCCAATTAGTTATCCAATACCAGACGGTCATCCTGGAAACATACATACAAGTGACATTATACAGACTGAGCAGGTTGTATCTCGTGGTTTTCTTGTCACCAATTTTGAACCAATTCTCTCAGCTCCTGGGCCTTTAGTTTTAACACAACCCATGAAACAGGCCAGTTGTTCTGCTTTAAATCTTAAGGTAAACTTTCTGTCACATATAAGATTCTAACCAAATTTACCACCTGGAATGAGCCTCCGACTTCACCTCCTATTCAATGTGTCAGGTTCTATGTGGGATCCTTCCGGCTGCTTACGCATACTGCGATCACAGTGTTTTCAGTGTTGGCCACACTGCATACAAACAAGCTGATAATGCCAAGTGAAGACCATGAAATAAGGGCTCAGGAAGGTGTTTCAGTGGAGGTAAAGATGGCCACTGTGGTTACAGAAACACTTTTACAACACTGAGCCAAATGGTATGTTGATATTCATTGATTGAGTAAGTAATTCTGTTCCCAGAAATTATCACACTCTTTTATAGGATACACAGAGAAATGTGTGAAGCAGACAGGTAAGATGAGGTTAAATACCCATGGGAAACTAGCAAGCTACAATGTGGATATACTGTAAATGTATAGAAAGAATGCTTTAAGAACAAAGCACAAAACAGCAAAGAGAATATAAATGAGTCAGTCTTCGTCAGCATTCCATGGTTTGTGCATCAAAGGTAAGGAATAGGAACGTGCAAAGACAAATGTCGCCTGGGAGACAAACACGTGAAAGCTGCATACCTAAGGAAGATCTAGCATTCAGAATATGTACACACACACGTGCACACACACGCGCGCACACACACGCACACGTGCACACGCACACACACACACACACACACACACACACACACACACACACACACACAGGATTTGAACAGCCATTTCTCCAAAGCACAGGAAAAGATGCTAAATTTAACATTACTCATTGTAGGGACATGTGAGGCCAAGTACAGTGGACTATCACTTCACATCCCTTAGAATGGCTAATATGAGAAAACAACCTGAACCAGAAAATAAGCGCTGTGGAGGATCCGACACATCTGGAAACCTCCCTCGTACATGGCTGATGAGAGTAGAAGATCAGGTAGCTGGCTAAAGGAATCATCTGGCAACTCCGCAAAAAGCCACACAATATTACCTGACAATTTTAACTTTAGGAAAAGTTCAAGAACAATGAAATCATTCATTGTAAGAAAAACATGTACAGTAATTGACATAATTCACAATAAAAGGAGAAACAAATGTCTACCAAATGACTAATTGAAAAGTAAAAGGATGTATATGTAATATGGACTTTGCATTATTACATATAAAAGGAATGAAAAAGACTACAATGAAGTTAAACCTTAAACGTTTGCTAGAGAAAGAAACCAGATAGACAAGGTCACATACTATATGATTCCACTTAAGAAAAACGTCTAACAAATGCACAGAGGCAAACAGCAGATGTATGGTTGCTGAGGGATGGTGTAAGAAGAAAATAAGTAACTTATAATGATTATGGGGTTTCTTTTAGGAGCTAATAAAATGTGACATTAGTGGTGATAGTTAGAAAACCTTTTGAATAAACTTAAAAAAAATGACCCCCCTCCCCCAAATAGTCCTCCAGAATAGTACCGGATGGCATGTTGTGATGAGTTTTATAACATGTGAGTTTATTTCAGTTAAAAGAAAAAAAGAGATGGCATGAGGAATTGTAGAATCTTTGAATTCTGGGAAACAACACGAATCCCATAGTTGTGAGAATAGGCCCAGAATAGCGCTCTATAACAGAATCATCTACCTATACAACCCAAAGAGCACAACGCACACACCAGACAGTGCACTTTAAAGGCGCACATGAGAACAAACACACGAAGTACATTAGAAGGGAAACCAGAGTGCAGTGTGTGGGCAAGTGGGAATAAACGGAGACCTAATGGGGAGAGGGCACAGACGATGTCTGGTTCGCCCCAGTGTATGTTCTTGGTGGCTATGGTAACTTCATGGTAACTTATGTCCATATAAAAACAAAAAGGACTTGACAGACCATTAGGAGCGATGGAAAAGCTATAAAGTGAGCACAGTACTTAGTGCAGCCAACTCCCGCTCCAGCCTTGGGACCAAATTACTGTGGCAGAGGCACAGGGTGGACACAGGTCCAAGTATATGACACATGGCACTTGCCTTATCCTGTCTGTGGCAAAGTAGTCCCTGATATAAAACAACACCGAGCAAAGGGAAGATGAAGGGATGGAGGAGACACACTGTTCTCCAGGTAACAAACCCTTTCCTTCTCACGGTGAAGGCTGGGGTGGGCAGGAGACAAGTATCGGTAAGGGGCCATGTAACTTGGAGGAATGGTGCGGATATAATTTCTGAACACAGCTCAAGATTCACTTAACTGTAAGGCAGCTGGTAAGTTTTACACCGAATTCAATGAGAAGCTTAGAAAACAAATTCTATGAAGGAAAATTTTAAGACAAAAGGGAGACTTTATATTATTTCTTGAATAAAATAGAGCATTCTCAAGGTTTTCATAGTTTAAAAAAATCCAGAGTACAATAAAATGACAGATAATCAGTGACTAAGATTTCTGTTTCATTTCTTCCTAGTGGTGACTGACACGATCCTGTCCCTTCATTAACATCTGTCCAAAACATTTGGCTGAAATGTCAAAGGTAGTTTTTACTCTAAGAAAAATGAGCCATTTTGGACAACCTTTTAGAAAAATTGACCGTCAGTAATAAGTGATAGTCTTTGAAAACACCTTGTTCTCCCGCCACAGTACGCAGGTTACTCAGGTATGTGCAGTGCTTGTCAGCAGCAGCTGCACTTTAAGGACGGTGAGAATAAGCAGTCAGGAAAAGCTTACCGTTTCATAGAAAAGGCTTGTCTAGACTTGTTCTGTATGATACTGCATTACCAGCCTTAGGGGGCCTGCAGTCTGCTGCTCCTGAACTGAGCATCCCTTCTCCCCTCAGGACCCCTGCGCGCCTGCGCGAAGACAGGCAGGAGGACACACCTGCACACCAAGGCCATGCCAGCACTGGCTTTTGTGACATTTGAGTCACAAGGAGGGAATGCTCATGAATAAGTACGTACCACAGTGCCTTGGACAAAAAGAAGACTTACACAATACCGTAAAGGTAGAAACATGTGACCAATCCAATAGGAACAAAAGAGGAAATATGTGGAGAAATGCACCTGGGCATAGTTCTAGTTCTGGGAGGCTGGCGGGAGATCACTTGAGCTCAGAAGACCAAGTGAGACCAGACTTGACAACACAGCACCATGCTGTGGGGCTGGGGTTACAAAGCACCTGGAAAGTGACCTTAGGACCATAGAGGAAAACTGTAATGTGAATAAACAAAGTATGAGGAACTTTAACTGCTATCTCTCCTTTCAGCAGTGCTGGCGATCCAACCCAGGGTCTATGCATATCAGGCAAGCATTCTATTCTATTCCTGAGGGAATTTTATGAGAGGAGATGAGCCTTCCTAACTCTGCCTTGTCTTCTCATTATCACTACAAAGTCAGGATGGATGAGATGAGCGTTAAATAGTGGCCGCTCAGTAGTAATGAAAGAAGAGCAGGCAGTTCAGAGAGTTCCTCCTTAGAAATCCTCAGTGACTGACAGGCGTGTTCCAGGGCGGCCAGAAGTGCTCTACACCTTACTTAGGAGTGATTCCTACGCGCTCCATTCCTGTTCATACAGCATCTGCCCAGAACAAACCTCCACTCCCAGAGAAAGTCACACATGGCATGGATCTGGCACACCAGCTGTGCTGTCAATAGAAGCTCCCTCTGAAGTCTCTGGAGGATCTCCTTGCACTCAAGCTGAGACATAAGACATCGATAAGATCTGGAAGTGTCAGTTCTGGACACCTGCTTCTTGACACATAAACGACCACCATTCACCAGCTAATTTTTTGAGCAGCTGACAACTTTATAGTAAATTGTCTCAGGAGATGAAGTAGAAAGCTACAGAATAAGACCACAAGCACATTAACAGCTCTCATACACCCTGGGCTTGGGCTGTGTGCTGGGTGAGTTTGTGAACAGCCCCATAGATCCATGCGTTTGAATGACTGGCTCCTAGTTAGTGGAACTGTTTGTGAAGAATTAGGTGAATTCTTGCTGGAGTAGGTGTGGCCTTGTTTGAAGTTTTAAAAGCCCAAACTAAGGCCTGCTCTCACTGTCTTATACATGAAGTGTAAGCCCTCAGCTACTGCTCCAGGACCTGCCTGCCTGCCTGCCTGCCTGCCTGCCTGCCTGCCTGCCTGCCTGCCTGCCTCCCTGCCTGCTGCATTCCCCTCCATTACAATGGACCAGTTCTTGGAAACCACAAACAAGCCTCCTGTTAAGTGAGTCCTTTTATACACTGCCCTGGTCATGCAGTAGAACAGGGACAACAGAACAGTAACTGACACAGTAAAACACGATCTTGGGGAGGGTGGCCTTGTTCTCACCTTCTTCAGCAACCACTGTCAGCGTGACGGTGACCCCAGCATCTTTGATGAGCTGAACAATATTATCATGGGACAGGTCAACAATGGACTGCCCATTCACCGCAGAGATGTGGTCTCCAACTTTCAGTCTTCCACAACGATCAGCTGGACTTCCATCTATGACCCGGCCAATTTTATGAGGAATAACTGTGGCAAGAACCCCAAGTTTTCCAGTTTAGATACCTGCTAGTAATGGATTTGTTCTCATCATTATTTAAAAGTTTACATACTAACATCAAAGAAAAGGCTCGGAAAACAAAGAGAAACAAGTACAATTATCCTGTCCACCCCTCCCTGTCCACACAGAGACTTTTTAATGTGGTTGTAACCACAGATATAAGCTTGTTGCTGTTTTCTACTTACTAGAAACCTTGTTCCAGTTTATTTAGTTTTTAAAGCCACTAATCTTTTTAACCTTATTGACCTAAACAGCTTCACTAGGACAGTGGAGAGAGAGAGAGGAGATATGGATGGATGGATGGATGGATGGATGGATGGAGAGATAGATGGATAAATGGATAGAGATGGATGGATGGAGAGAGATGGATAGATGGATAGAGATGGATGGATGGATGGATGGATGGATGGATGGAGAGAGATGGATAGATGGATAGAGATGGATGGATGGATAGAGATGGATGGATGGGTGGATGGGTGGATGGATAGATGGAGAGATAGAGAGATGGAGAGAGAAACTAAATGGCATCAGCCACACCAGAGGTGAAGGTGTGATGAAGGAAGAAAAGAGCCAGAATGAGTAGGGAAGAGGGAGACACAGGAGCATATGATGACAGTCCCAGAAGCTGAGCTGGGTCTGACAGGTCCTTTCTCGGCAGACGGCAGGGAGGGGAGTGCTCCTGGGTTTGAGGGCTCCTGGGAGAGCATCACAGGGCATATCACAGTTCTCTAAAGGGCACTTAGAGTCCTCCTGAGTTGATATTGGTTCCACATGTGTCCTTCAGATGTCCCTGTGAACAGTCTTTCATAGTTTTCTTCTTTTCAGATTTATTTATGTGTATGGGTGTTCTGCCTGTATGTATGTATGTATGTATGTATGTATGTATGTATGTATGTATATGTGTGTGTGTGTGTGTATGTATGTATGTATGTATGTATGTATGTATGTGTGTATGTATGTATGGGTGTGTGTATGTATGTATGTATGTATGTATGTGTGTATGTGTATACCATACGTATGTTTGGTACCCTGGAACTCAGAAGAGGTGCCAGGGCCTGGAACTAGAGCTACAGACAGTTGTGTGCTGTCATGTGGCTGCTGGGAACTGATCCACTTCCTCTGCAAGAGCAACAAGTGCTCTTTCCTTCTGAGTCATCTTTATAGCCCTTCTTCCACCTTTCTTAGGCAAATACCATGCAGGGTTTGTCAAAGCCTCCTCCATACAGTTGGCCCAGGAATCCCAGTCCCACAGCAGCTCCTCCTGGGTCTTCTCCCTGGCTTCTGATTTGGAGGTCTGTATCTCACTAGGTATCCTGGCTCCAGCGTGGCCTCCTCCTGTGACTCAGCTCTTCCCACTTGGACCTGAATCCTGCATCTTTTTCCTCTTTTTATATCATTATTCCAATTTTTCTAGCTAAGGGACACTGTTAGCTATCACAGCTGTGTCAGTTTTTGCTTCCCTCTCTCTGTCTCTGTGTCTGTCTCTCTCTGTCTCTGCCTCTCTCTGTGTCTGCCCCCCCCCCCCCTTCCAGGAGAAATCTTTAAACAAATACAGGTCATTTCATGCTAAGACTTGATAACCAGTTAGAAGTCCAGGTACAATGAAAACAAATGACTGATCTCTAAAATGAATCGTATTTCTATACAAAAATTAATTTGTGGGCTCGGAAGAAGGCTCAGTTGGTGTAAGCAGGCAGACCTCCGTTTAATTCCCGGAACCTACATAAAAGTGGGCATAGGGATAAGGGTACATGATTAAAATCCCAGTGTTAGGGATTCAAGACAGGAGAATCCCTGGGGCTAGCTAGCCAGCCAACCCAGTCTAATTGGTGATCTCCAGGCCAATGAGAGACCCTGTGTGAAAGGAGGCGGGCTGTGTTCCTAAGGATTAGACCTCAAGTTGTCCTCTAGCCTCCACATACACATGCACACATGTAGACGTGCATAAACATCTTCCCAACACACAAACACACTGGCATAAAAATTAATTTGAGTCTTTAGATCTTTTTAAAAATCAAAAGTTACATAAAAATAAGGTGTGACTATCTAGTGTTAAGGCTCCCTGGTTTTCTTTGCATGCAGCTGTGACCACCTTGTAAGTGTGGAGGGCCTCAGGGATGCTACTGCAGCTCTGGGTTACTGTCTAAGGGTCTGGCAGATTGGGGGCGGAGGGTACTGTGTTGTTGTCATAGTTTAAGACAAGTCCCTAGACATTCAGGGCATCTTGTCAAACAAGGTATCATTCAATGTGCAATCAATGACATTCGTACCAGGAAGCGAGTCTGCAGTCTCTGAGTTTTCTAGCCAAGGTCAATACTCAATACTCCTGAGTTCCTCATGACTACTGACTGATATGAATAGTGACAGTAATTTTAGATGGCACTGTGAATTAGGTTTAATTTCCTGTGTAAAACACTCCTTACTAGTATTTCTGAATCATAGCTGGGAGTGTCCTATAGACATTTAACAGACTTTCAATTAGACTGGAAAAATTATTGTTGGTCATGATTTATGTCCTTGACTTTGCTAGAATTATACAGTGATAGATTTTATTTTTAAATTGGGGACAATTAATGTAGGAAACAAGTGCCTTTTAGCACAAAATGAAATCAAGCACTTAGGAGTCGATTTTCCTTGCAAATAGAGCAATTAGAAAAATGCAGTGTATTCTGGACCATGCCCTCCAGCAAACATTCTGAGCTGGCTCACTATAACAGGTGACACATTAGAAACATGTGGCAAATCATATGGTGGCCCTGTTGTGACATCCTAAATCAATACCTTAGTTCTACTTCTTAGAAAAAACTTACTTACACATAGTGTTCATTCAAAATCTCCTAAGAAATCATTCAGCAACTTGGCACACTGCAGGGTTTGCTCAGACTTGGTAAAGCACCAAACAGAGTTAATCTCTGAAATCTCAGAGGTTCCTGTTTTTACCATGTGGGCACAGCAACAGTAAGGCTCTGTAGGACAGTGGCATGTGACTTCCCACAGAGCTTGTCTGGGTGATAGAAGTGGTCAGGTTCTTAATGTCTTTGCACTTAGAGGAGAACCACCCAAGTATCTAGAACCAACAGAACCCTGGACTGGGAGGTGTGTCCCGGCACAGTGTCAGGTCTTGCCTTATCTTTGTTAGTACACAGTGACATCTACCATAACACCACCTTCCCATGCCTGTCTACACCCATCTCTGCTCAGTCTGGGTGTGCAGCTCCTCAGGTCAGATGAGTGCTCCTTAACATTTACTTTCAGTAAAGCAAAGACAGTAACAGGAAAGGCTCCTCTTTCTCAAATAAACCCTTTGCAAGCAGAACTGAAAAGCATATGGCAAGAGTAACAGTGACACGTCTGCAGCACTTCAAAGTGAAGTGAGACGTGTCCTTTCACCGAAGCAGGGCTTTTCTAAGCAAGTGCTCACTGCACCAAGGCTCACTGCGAGGATGCTGGCCAGGACTGCCTGATCTTGGACAAAGCCAACAGCAGGGAATTTAACGATGTCAAAACTGCTTCCAGAGATACTACTAGAAACTCTTTTTTGAGACACATTTACCTGGGAGAAAAGGTGATCTATGTTGAACAGGGTTCTGAGACAAGGTTCATAAAGGAAGAGATAGGTTTTCTGCCTTTCCAACAGTGCATCCTCTCTTGTAAAGCACACTCTGTCACTAACTGCACTAACTGGTCTGCTTCTGGGAATGGAAGCCCCCATCACTTACACTTACCTAGGGTTCTTCTCTCTGAATGAGACAAGTGGTATTCTACGAGGAATGCTCCAGGACCCAGTACTTGTGACATTATTATCTAGCAGTTAAGTGAAATTACCAATTCTCATTTTGTACCTTGACTTAAAACTTTGGATATTTATAAAGAACTTGGCAACCATGTGAGTCTAATTTATGCTCACACTGATACGTAATGAGCTTCAAACACTCCTTTCCTGCCACATGTTAGTTTTGTGCCTGTCTTATATCTGAACTGGGTTTTCGTATCTCATTATTATGTACTGATAAGCATTTTGAAGGTCCTAATGGAGAAGGTTGCTGGGTTCTTGTGTGTCACTGCCAAGACCAGCTATCCTGAGGCTAAGCCAGGAAGATCCCTTAAACCTACAAGTTCAGGAACAGCCTAGACAGCAATGATCAGATGCTGTCTCAAAAACCCAACGAATTTCCCCTCTCCTCAAACTACAGGCAACGCCTTAGGTAAGCGGTAACAAGAGCATAGTAGTCGCAGTCCTCAACCTTAATGAGACAAGGGCGTCAGCACCGTCCTCTGTTTATAGGGGAAACCACAGCTCTTGCAGGGTAAGTAACCTGTCCCAAGGTAAGTCCATCTGATATTAAAGATAGAATAGACTTGAACAAAAGTTTGTCTGATTATGAAGCCTAAAAAAATTAATGAAATCATTTAATTAGGTGAAATATTTACATACACAAAGCCATCAAAATATCTGTGTTTAAATGAATAAAAACAAAAAACTTAATATAAACAAAAAATATAAAAAAGGTTTAAGCATGCAAATAATCTATCTTCTTATTGAATTCACCTATATCGCTTTGTTTTATGGTGAATACTAGATTCTCATCTTTTGCAACAGTAGGAAGAGAGAATTTTTAATATAAACTTGTTCAGCATTTATCACATAGTATAAAAATATTTTACTATATTTATTAATCTGAATCAGGGATTAGATTATTATATGGAATTAAAATGACCAATATGATTTCTTTAATAGTTATTAGTTTTGAAAAGTCTGACTTCCAAAGATGCTACATCAAAACTAACTCGTTTCATATTCTGACATAGCTACATAATTATCTTCACGGCAACAGTGACAGTTCTAGTTCCAAGTGTTACCATGGCAACTGCTCTGGGAAACTGGAACAGTGAGCAGTGACCTGATACTACAGCAATGCTCATCCACATTACAGCACCTCCTCCCTTTACATGCATGTATTAACTGTAGCAAGACTTCTGCAGTTTTCTGAAAATGCTTTCTTTTATATTTCTCCTTTTTTACTAAAGTCTTAGTCACCATTTAGTTTAATAGGATCTTCTACCCAAAAAATAATCAAATCCACTATCAAAGGCAAGAGCATATTCTTATGTGGTCAAGGATTTTTATTGTTCTGACTTAGAAAAAATAGTTATTAGATAAGCATAATACAGAAATATCAGTGTGCTTTTTCTTACCTGATATTCAATTGCACTTCATAATCATAGTTAGGGTTCTTATTTTTTAGAAACTAAAGATAAGGAAAACATTTAATGCGCTGAATCCTATCAGCCTTGTGCTTGCTATTTTATCTGTCTTTTATATATATTCATCCATCTCAGATGCAAAACTCTATTAAACATTGGCTCAGAATATTAATTTTTAAAGGTTCCAATAAAATCTTACTTTTCAATGAAATATATATGAAAGGCAGAAATGCCTCTTATCATTTAGCAAGAATGATCCCTAGTTGGAATACAATTATTATTTATAACATGAAATATCCAAGGTATAACTGGGGCAAAGTTTTCTATTTCCCAGTTTTATTCCTTCTCAACTGCTCTCAGAATTATTTCATCTCTAATTTAGAAAATCAGTACCCTCCCAACTTAAAAATTATTATTTAAAAACATTTAAATTGTACCTTTTTCTAAATTCATAAAATTAGATCCCTGGCATATTTCTTCACTATTGGTAAAAACAGATTTGGGGGGGGGGTGGAGCATTTGAGACGCCAGAGAAATCTGAAGGCTGAAGGGTTTAGACTGACTGATTTTGGAATTAAAAATGTACTGCTTTAAAAAGATAAATCTAAGACAATTTATACACAGGTCTTAATTCATTTACTAAACCCAGAAAACTGGACGTTCAGGGAGAGAACAGGATACAGCAGCCCTTACCTCCTGGGGGCGGCTTGCTTTTAGAGGTGAGGATGACAAAACCAAACCCTTCATTTTCTTTCCTCTGTAAGATAACATCATAGGACTCCTGTGGGGCAGACCTGGTTGGAAGCTCTGTCCGATTTAGGCGAGGAGATCCACTCTGTGAGAAGGCTTGAGGGCTTTCATCCTCGGGTTGTTTCTCTATAATAACATCAGTTTCAATATTTATGGAAAATAGTTAGTGTAGAAAATAGTTAAGTGCTAGGTAAGTAGTTTAGTGCTGGGCTATACAATAAATTTCACTTCTAATAACAAAGAATAGAAATGTACTATGTTGTCCATCCTCCCTGAGAATCTTGGGGCTAATTAAAGTACAGTGTAGGCAGCCGAGGGTCTGACTCCTAAATACTTAAAATATACAACAGATAAACTACATATGACCCAATGTCATTTCACTTTTGAGAGAGCTCTTCAAAACCTCTACAAGATCAGTTAGTTAAGAATCATTGAGCCCAGTGAGTTAGCTCACCTGGAGAAGGCATTTATCATCAACATGCATACAATAAATAGAAAAGCAAATAACACCAAAACCAAACAAGTTATTTTTTAACAAGCGAATTATTAGAATTGCTTTAGTTCGTTGATGGTTATAAAGTTTCAACAAAAGCAGATGATAGAAATGACACAGTAAATTTTATTTTAAGTTAATGGTGATATAATTTAGCCCAGGGACTGATGAGTACCGATGTCTGTGGAGGTGAAAGCTCCAGAAAGCTGCCCAAGCCATCTGCTCTCTACACACAGATGCCTCTTACATAGGTGTTCATACTGAAGCGTCTCGGGTGGTAAGGTCAGCTGAGCTCACCATGATATCCCACATGCAGCAAGTTGTTGGTGTGAATGGCCGCCCCGGCTTCTGGGTATAAAGTCATATGAAGTCCCCTACAAAGGGCAGTAAGCCTATACCTTTTGCTGCTATTCAATGACATACAAGCTCTGATTGACTTGGAAAACAAGAGAACAGAGGAAAGGCTTGTTTCTGTGGCAACCTGGTCAGCTATCACTAAGAATCCTAGTGTACTACATTTCTTAAAGACACATTTGTAAAGTCCCTTTAGCTCTATATTTGCTTGATGTTAAGAATATTTTAGCTCCTGAGAAAACAACTCAGTTAGTAAAGTGCCTGGGCCATACTGGGGAGGCAGAGACAGACAGATCCCTGGGCTTAGCCTGGTCTGTAAGAAAGTTCCAGGCCAATGAAATACTCTGAAAAAAAAAAAATCAGAGGATGCTTTAGCAATAACTGCCTACGGTTGTCCTCTCTGTACACATGGCTCCCACTAGAGGCATGAGCACAGGTACATTTAAAAAGAGCAAGGTTTAGAATCTAAATATAATATACCGACATCCAGTTATCACTGAGAAAACAAGGGTAGGGTTTCTTTTCCTACTGGAATGAATTAGCTAGGTCTCTAATAATATCAAGTGACTAGAAACGTCATGGCACATCTCCTGTGATTCTTTTCAGGTTTTTACTGACCCAGCACAACCAAGGCGAAGAGGCAGCACCGCATGAAGATCTACAGGAACCTCCATGGCAGGCCTTTGTCACACTGCTGCTATCTAGCTCAGGGTCAGACCAGAGACTTCACACATGAGAGCATGAGGCTCAGCCCCCAGTGCCGGCAATTAACACTTACTAAGATCTACTTGTCAGGCAGTCTTCCCTAGGTGCTGGAGTGATAGGTGACAGTAAGTAGATCAAAATCCATCTCTCCATAAGGCTTAATTTCTTGTACTACTAAACTGTCTGTGTGTCTGTCTCTGTCTGTCGTTCCCCCCCCCCCCCCCCCCCCCCCATACCCCTGGCAAGAATTCACTTATAAAATCCTATTTAGCAGGACATGGTGGCAGAGGTGGAGAGATCTCTGTAGGGTAGCCTGATCTACATAGTGAGTTCCAGGCTAGCCAGGGCTACCCTGCTTTAAAAAAAGCATCCTATTCAGTAGTCACAAAGGTGTGGATAAGAAACTACAAGATCTGTTCATATTCTATTGTCATGGTTTAGACGGTGGGCTCTGCAGTTCAAAGTTTAAACCTAGACCCATTATTTACTGCCCATTAACCTTTTTGTCAATGACTGCACATGATAATAAGCACACTATAGTCTGAGAGTCCAGAGAAAATAACCAATGCGTTTGATACACAATAAGCAGCAAATATTAAGTTATCTTCCACCAAAACTTGCCTTTTGAGTACACATACATGTGTATTGTGTGGCACAAACGGAGACAGAGGACAACTTCGTACATCAGGGTCTCTCAGTGGCCTGGAGCTCACCAAGCCAGCAAGCCCTGGGGATCTTCCCTCTGCCTCCCAGCAACAGGATTATAAATCCTGGCACCATGATGGGCTTTTTATGGGCTATGGAGATAGCACAAACACGGGTCCTCCTGCGTGTAAGGGAAGCACTTATCTGGCTAAGGTATCTTTCCTGGCCCTATACCAAAATTTTCTAAAGAGAAACATTCTACTATTTGTAAATATTTGGGATTTCATCACGATCAAGCTGTTTGATATGTTCAGGTAGAGGCTATCTTACTATGATAAAAATAACTATTTATTTTAAAAATTTAAACCAATACTCCCCTTCACAGTAATATATTGGTAAAACTGTTTAATACCATAACTTAATGTAGCAAACCAAAATTTATTTCTACTTTGGAAATCTATTTCTGGATCTTTTACACTAAAAAGCTTTCTGCAATTGGCTCTGAATTATCCCAAAAGTGTCAGCAAATACACTGCTGAAAGAGCTTTACATACCTCCATAGAAGATCTTCCTCCTCACAGTGAGTAACACGTGGCCATTTCGAGCAGCAGTGGTCATTAAGTCCAAGACTTGCTTATGTGATTTCCCTTTAACAGGAATCCCATCAATACACATCAATTCATCAGCAGCACGGAGCCTACCATCCTTTTCCGCTGCTCCCAGGGGAATGATGGCCCCAATATATATCTGTAAGATAGCATAGTATGGTTTGGTCTATACAGTTCACTAAGATCAACTGAAGACCTAATCTATGAAAAGACAAACTTCAGAAAGACGGTATTTTCAGAAAGTACAAATTCTCCAAAGTGGTCCTTCAGATACCCACACTGTGTTATGTAGTTCTAGATCCCCAGGTTGAGTCCAAGGAAAATACAAAGTTGCTTAAGAACTTACAAAGCACCCCCAACTTCTCTATACTACATATAACAAAACAAACAGACATGCTTTAAAAAAGAAAAGTGTGTGTATGGGTTCTACACATCATTGTCCACACCATCAGGGTCATTCTTATGATTCTCCCATATATACCATGGTCAATAATGCAAGTTAGGGTCATATAAGCAAGAAATATTTCTTGTTCCTAAAATGTCAGAGGGCACATGGAGGTTATGAGTCACTGTATGGGATAGAGCCCTGTGCCTGCTGGACCCAGTTCATTCTGTTCTCCAGCAACTAGAACCCTGTAATTTTATGGTTCTTTTAGAACTACTAACCTTGATGTTTAGAAGAGAAAGGTTGTTCACAAGTTATTGAGGATAAATTCTTAAATTGTCTAAGTGAACATTGTTATTATTGACAAAATAGAAAGCAATAAAAAATTCATATTCTATCAAAACCAAAGTATCTGACATTTGCTTTGAGAACAGCATTGGGCCTTAACCTCTATGTCTCCAATGATCAATGTCATTGTAAGCTATATTATTAATTATAACATTTATATGCTATAAATATGATACAGCACTCTGAAATAGAAGCCTTTCATATTTAAGGGACTACATTTCTAAAAGTAACAAAGCAGGACTTCTATATTATATATAACAAATATAAATGTCCTCTACACTGTATTATTTCCCTGACATTTAACACTAAGGCAAAAAGTAAAACCAAACTCACTGTGTTTGTTTTCTAAATTAATCCACATAAAATTCTGGACTTCAAATGCTTTATAAATATAACCCTTGCATCTTCTAGAATTTTAATTATTTTATATTTTGCTAATGCTAGAGCTAACAAGAAAACAACAAAGTGTTAAGCGTCCTGCCAGTTCTATGGAGTAGTCTGAAGACTAGGTATTGTGGTAAAGCACATACTGGATTACAGGGTTCTGAGACAGAATTAGTCCAAATAAGCTTTTTCTGACTGCTAGACACAAACAGATCTATCACTGAGTCACAATTCTAGTTCCAAATAACCTTTGTTTACTTAAAAAGGACAGAAGAGAAGTAATTGATGTTAAGTTTAGAGCTAAATACTCAGTTTTAAATGTATGGTTTGTTTGTTTATTTTTCTGAGGCAGGGTTTCACTGCACAGCGTGGTTATCCTGAAATTCGCTCTATAGACCAGACTTGCCTAAACTCAGAGATATGTTGATATATGGTTTTAAGCTTATGTCACACTACGTTAACTTAAGAGATAATGACATAGAAATATGGTATCCATATCAATAAAATTATTTATTAAAGGAAAAAAGAAATCCCAGTACACTTAAGGGGAGAAGGAAAACAAAACAGAAGCTACCACTGAGAGGTCTGATGAGTCCTCCTTCCTTAGGCCTACTTCTCTGAACACTAGGTCCCTAGTGATGGATGGCACTTTTCAGGAAAGGCATGGGACCTGTGGAGTTTTACAAGAGGAAGTGTGTCACTGGGAGGGGTTTGAAGATTTATAGCCATGCCCCACTTCCTGTTCGCTCTGTGCTTCCTGCATGTAGATGGAAATATGATCTCTCAGCTTCCTGCTCCAGCCACGTGCTCCATGCCTTTCGGACATTACAGACACTACCTTGGAAACCGCATGCCAAATCCTTCTCAGCTGCCTAAAATGTAACTAATACAACCTATATTCCACAACTCTCCATTCGAGACTACTAACTAGATCCATGGGCTGGGTGTGATGGTTACACATTTAATTCCAGGAAGGGAGGCAGTGGCAGGCTGCTTTCTATGACTCTGAGGACAACCTGGTCTACAGAGGGAGTGAGTTTCAGGCCAGCAAGGCCATATAGTGTGACACTGTTGCAAAAACCCCAACCAAACCAAACCAAACCAAACCAAACTCCCATCACTATCCAGCAGTGTGCACTTACAGACTGGTCAGGTCCATCTCCTCCCAGCACCCTGAAGCCAAACCCCGATTCTTGTTTCCGAAGAAAGACATCTAGGTCTTTGGTGTTGGGTGCTAAGGAAAATAAGAATATGTAAATAAATTTATTTTGAAAGGACTAAAATAAAGCTCAATATTTGATAGAAAAACATTAGAGCATTCAAAAACTATAATCTCAGAACATCTGACATGTGAAAATGTATATATGAGGGCTTATAGAAATTCCTGCTTCAAAAGTTAAACAAAACTGTGTCAAGACAGATCAGGTTACTATTCCCACTCCCAGGCTCGTGGTATTATACTGCCACTAACTTCTAATATTGTCCAATCAATATTGCAACATTAACTTCAGAATCAGCCAACTGAAATTGAAAATGATTTAAGTGAACATTTGACCAAGGTACTTTAAATCCTAGGAAAAGAGAGCCCATAAAACGCCTTATTTCTACTCATAAGCAAACAGCTTTGTCTAAGAAAAACTATTTACTTAACCTAAATGTGTAGAATGTTAGAATTTTTAAAGAAAAAGAGAAATAGGTATGTACCCATTTTCTAGGTGGGTAAACTAAAGGCCTGAATAAATCACTCGATATCTTCCAATAACTGGTAGAACTAAGATTTAAACCCGGCTTGACTCCCCAGATGCCAGTCTACCCCCACAATCTTGTCCCCAGGGAGCTGGGTGCGAGGATATTTATTCAGAAATGTCAATTTTATGTCTAAGATTTTGTCTCCAGGAAAATATTAGCTTTATTCATAAAGAAGATGAATTTACTAAGAAGAAAAAGAAAGAGAAACTGCCAAGAAACTACATAAAAAGTAAGTGAAATATGGTGTAGAGTAACTTCCTGGCAATTCTTTAGAAGCAATCTCTTTGGATAAATACTTCTACTCATATAAGTTACACACATATACACATACAGTAATAATAAACTAAATTTAAAAAAGAAAAGGAAGAGAGTCCATGAGTCAAACTCATTTGTCTTATAGAGGGCCCAAAGCCCCTGCAGAGTTTATACAAGTATTAAGAATATATCAGACAATGAATGGACAGCCTGAAGAGAGGGGTCTACACATAGATTAAATCATTGCTCTGTAGGCTTGTGGCTGGTGTGGTCCTCTCCTTCCTGAATACGGCAGACAGCATGGAGATAAAGACGGACAACTAGTCACACGTGAAGTCAGTTACACATGCCATTCCCAATGTCTACCCCCTTTACAATGCAAATAAAGTTCGGTTTCCCAGTAATTTATTTCCTTTATTCACTTTACATCCCAATTGCAGCTCTCACTTCCTTCTCTATTTCTTAAAAACAAGTAAAATTTTAAAAACCAAGCTTAAATAAACCTGAAACTTTCCTTCAGAAAAGATGTATCATCAGTAACTAAATTAGTGCAAAGGGATACTTCTTAATTGTATCCTTTGTCCTTCTCCTCCCAGGTGACTCCTTCAAAGTCTGCTCTGGTTCACGCTCATTACATACCACACTGATCATCTCTACCCTCCAGCCAGAAACCGCTTTCTAGCCACAAAACTAGCACTCTTTCCCCCATAGCTAAGGTATTCTGTGGTTCTCTTTTATCCGCCCAGTTCCAGCTTCCCTTTCCGCTGTCCAGGGTCTGTTGCGCTCTTGCTCTGGCTTTCCTGCCAACTGCAGCCACTCTGCAGGACACAGGCCAAGGAAGCCAGTGTACAGTCTCCCGGCTTTGTCTTCTTCTTTCCTCTCCCCTCTGAATAAAGCACTGTCTGATGCCATACGCCTTCCATGGTGATAAACTGACTGCTGTCTACTCTGCATCTTTCTGCCACTGTCCTGGCTAGGCGACGTCTGGTCCCCATCCTCTGGCTATGAGCCCAGCATACTTCCGTGGCACCATTCTGCTTGTGGTACACATGCTTATTCCATCATGTATTGTCTGCTCCATTTGGATTTAATAAACTTTTTACAAGCAGTGTGTAGCAGATGTGCAGCTTGGTTCACGTGGGTCCTGAATAACTGGACTGGAGGCTGTCCCAAAGCTGTTGCCTGCCTGTGGGATATGTTCTTCTAGCTGGGCTGTCTTGTCTGGCCTCCCTGGGATAGGATGTGCCTAGCCCTACGGGCACTTGTACCCAGGTGGAGGGATGCCTAGGGGGACCTCTACCTGCTCAGAAGAGAAAGGGGGGGGGGGGAATGAAAGGAAGCATTGTGAGAGAGGATGAGAGGGAGGAGGGCTGTGAGCGGGATGTAAAGTGAATAAAAAAGATTTCTAGGTGTAGGTAATTTATTTTTCTCTGTATTGCAATTTACCTAACATGGTATCTGGTGGACAGCTTGTACTTAATCCATGGTTTTGATAAAGGAATGAACATACTCAGCAAAGGCTCAGAACGACATTGAAGTGGGAATGAAGGGATACTATCTCAATGTCCGTGTAAAGGGTGGGGGGTTCCAATGTTAAAATAGTGCAGATGATCTTGCTACACTCCCATGACGTATTTTACAGCTACTTACGTTTATCTTCATATAAAGTCTTAGATTTCAGGTAGACTTCAGAAGGATCCAATTTCGGGGATCCTGATCTGATTATGCTGGGTGGAAAAGGCATAGGCTGGGGAGTAGGCTCATTTATAGTCTCCAAACTTCCTGAAGTTTCTTTTGTATCTGTTTTCTAAAATGGGAATAAAAGGGCTTACTTAGTATTTTAGAAATAAGATGGTTGGTTATTTTGCAGCACCATGGTGTAAACTGTGGTGTAACAGAATTGTAGGCAGCAGAGTTATAGAAGACTGAGCGTATATCCACAGACTCACTCACACAGCCATGTCTATGTGGTCACAACACACTTACCTTACATTATTTAAAGAGTTTATAATGATTCAACTGGAGGGCTCTGGTTTTATGTTTAGTCAGTCTCACCCTTTCCTTCACCGCCAAGACACGGAGACTGGAAGATGACGATAACTGAATACAAGGTAGCTCTAAAGGAAGCAAGAGGGAACACCCACCTCCCACTTACTAACTTTAATTCCCAGTGACAATGTTTAAGACAGTATTCGTCTTAAGACATTGGGTTGGAGCATTGTGGCTCCTGATGCATTGGCAAACCTCTACTGGCCAATGCAAATCCATCTAGGAAGACATCCATTTTGGCCAGTCAGAAAAGGGAAAACAAAATACAAATATAACTTTCTCAAAGCAGTCAGGCAAAGTTATTTCTTTATTTATCACCATTACCATTGCTTCATGGTGTGATTTACGGTGTGAGTATGGGTGTGTATACGAGGTCAGAGGACTCCTTTCAGGAAGTCAGTTCCCTCCTTCCCCTGTGGGTTCCTCCATCTAACTCAGGTTGTCAGGCTGGCAGAACACGAACCGTTAATCATTGAGCTATCTCACTGGCTCCAAAGTGAGTTCTTTAATAGCAAATTTAAATACAAATTTCAAAAAATAGCCTAAAATGAAAAGTTTGAGATCAGCTGTGCTCTCCTGAATTTTCGTTGAGAGAAAGAGTCATGGGACTATAAAATAACTAACACTGACTAGCATGAAGGGACAGCAGTTTATACAGAGTACTGAAAGGTGAATCATTCCCAAGCACTGATCACATGACCTAGACTCAGTGAGATGGCAGCAAGGTGACAGAACCACCTCCCATCCCCCACGTATTCTAGGATTCTGTCAGTGTCCCTAAGGTCACCAGAGACTGAGACTTCCATCATTGTCTTCAGTGTCACCACGGCTGAACGGAACTGATTGTAACATACAGAACTAAAATGGTTGCTAGAGGAAGGAATGGAATGTAGAAAATGCAGTGCAGTCTTAAGTGACTGGACAGGAAGAACTATTCACATGAACCTAATGACAGAGAGCCCATAAAAAAGCAGGCTCTAAATGGCACCCCCTCAAAGTCTGCCCTGATCCACTCAACAGGAACTTCTGCAGACTTAGTGTGTCGGAAGGAATTAACCCATTTAATACTATGTGGTCTTTCCTTTAAAAACATGATTTTTTCATAGAAACCAGCTTTCTATTCCAAACAGGACAAACCAGTAACTAAACTGAGGTTTTAAGTATAATTGTCTTTATATCCATGTAAGTACCCACAAATATATGTTATGCCTAGTAGAGTTTCTTCCACAATAATAGTGCTACTTAGCACAACCATTTTTTTTTAAGATTTATTTAGTTGTTATATATACAATGTTCTCCCTGTTATGTATGCCAGAAGAGGGCACCAGATCTCATTACTGATGGTCGTGAGCCACTACATGGTTGCTGGGAATTGAACTCAGGACCTCTGGAAGAGCAGTCAGTGCTCTTGACCTCTGAGCCATCCCTTCAGCCCCCAGCACCACCATTCTATTTTCTCCATACGAATCTTTAAGTAGGCTTTTCAGTTATTCAAAGGAATAACAAAGAAGACACAGTTTTAGATCCAATACTCTTATCACTTGATAGAAGAAGATTTAGCTCAGAAGGCAACAATTATTTTGGAAAATTTTGTTTAGTTTCAGGATCATCTAAGTCTGGGCTTTATAATCTCCATGAAATTATGATCAACTAGTGTGTTTTCTCCCTGGGCACCAGCAAGAAGATGTACTAATGACTTGCCATCTGTCCTAATAGCCAGCTCCTTCTTCCCTGGCTCCTCTCTAACAACTAAAAGGACGTTTACGCAGGTTCTTCAACTGCCCACTTTAGGACTTGGAGAGTAGGACCACTGGTAATCTGGGCCTCCAGTGCTCTTCCAGCAGCAAACCTTTATCAGTCCAGCACAGCCTCCAAAGTGAGTTTCCTACCAATGCCTGAGGTTTCTGATCTAAGTCTAGGGCAATATGATTCTCTCTGATCCTTCACAGCCATTTTCATAGCAAGGGAAGAAGGCAGCTCTTTCACGGTGTGAGAAAAACAATAGAGGACCACCATAGTACTCACCATTTTGGCAGTTTTAGTTGGTGAACAAGGACCTAAGATTAAAACAAAACCAAAATTTAACAACAGAAAATGCTCCTAGACCAAACATTAATAATATTTATGATAAAACTTTAATTCTACCTAGTATCAACTATGTGTCAGGCAATAAACATCTATTATCTTCAACTTCACAACACTCCTGAGGCAGAAATGCCAGAAACATTTAATAGTTGAGGTTCCTTAAATCACAAAAACAGTAAGCAGAGAGGCAGAAAACTGACATCAACCCATCTAATATCAAACTATGGCTTCTGTATTTGTTAGAAAACACTCGAGCACTCATAAAGATATTTCCTTTAAAGATATGTTTATTTGGTGTGTGTGTGTATGTGTGTGTGTGTGAGTGTGTGTAAGTATGTGTGAGTGTGTGTATGTGAGTGTGTGTGTGTATGTGGTCTGTGTGAGTGTGTATATGTGTGAGTGTGTGTGAGTATGTGTGTGTGTGTGTGTGTGTGTGTGTGTGTGTGTGTGTGATATGTATACTCTAGCTTACCGTCTGCTTAAGCTACTTCATACCTGGTTCCTCTGAAATAAACTAAAAGGGTGTTTACAAAGGGTTTTCAATTATCCACGTTACGACATGGAAGATAGGACGGTTAATAATGTGCACACATGGAGGCCAGACGAGGTTACTGGATGTCTTCCTCTACCACAGTCCAGAGGCAGGTTCTCCATCTGAACCAGAGGCTCACATTTTCTCAGGAAGGCTAGAAGTCAGTAAGCCCCACAAGCCTTCCTTCTCCACTCCCTTCTGAGCTAGGGTTACAGGCATGGATTGCCTGGCTTGCCCACATCTGAATTCCACTGAACCACCCTGTCAGCCCTATCACAAAGATGTTTTTTTAATTGGCTTCAGCTATATCACTTACAGAAACATCAAAAGGAGTCAAAAACATGAGAATAATGAAAACCTCCCCCAAGACATAAAGTAATGTTGTACCTCAAATATAAAATCTAAGAATCGGGGTGATAAGGGAGAAAGCCTAAATACTAGTCATTCAATGGCATGGACTTAAGAAAGCCTGTTGAAATACAACTTTGTAGTCAGTCCTTAGAATTAGATTCATAATGTCTAGCAAGAGTTCATGCCAGTTGATAACCTTGAAAAATGAAAATTTTCATATTTTTCACATAAGCATTGTGAGATTTAATTAATATAGGCAGATCATACAACTTAAGATACGAATCAGGTTAACACCTCCCCGATGCTTTTTACTCATACACGAAAATGTTAGCATTTCAAACCTCTAGTGTAGTACAGCGTTCCCAACGAAACACCGCAGACTAAAGTCAATTTCTATTATTGTTATCAACAGAGAGAATGAAATTAAGAGGATGTATTTTATTTGATATAGCATAGTACCATGACTTTCTCTAATCAGTAAAATTATAGATTAAATTTTAAAAAGACTACCATGGGGAAGAATTATATTCATAATGGACATGAATGAAACCACCAATAATCAACACAGAGCTTAAAAATATACTGCTGCTGAAACATGTAGACGGAGCCTTAAGGAGAATGCACTCTAACTGCCAGGGAAATCTGCCTGGCATCTGAGGGAGGTGATGCTTGGAATGAGAGTTACCCTTGGGTGTTACTCACCTCCTCTTAAGATAAGCAACGGGACATCTGCACCTACTGGGAACTGTTTCAGTACTTCTACGACTTGGAGATGTGTTAAATTCTGCACATTCTGATGGTAAATTTCTTTGATGATATCCCCTTTTTGAAGGCCTTGACACCACTGGCTATCCAGTATCATTTTCACCTTCTGCCCAGTTGGGCTATCGGCAATTGCAAACCCGAAGCCTTTGGGACCCTTAACCAGCGGGATAGTCACTAGTTCAGGCTGGGAGCTGCCTGATGAAGCCAGGGATGCTCTTTGCTCATTTGAATCTGATGGGCCATTGAGACGATCACTGGACAAAAGTTTTCCTGATTTTCCATTCTGATCCAAAACCATTGCTCCCAGTTTAAAATCCTGAGTACTCATGCACGCCTCTCCCTTTGCTAATGATTGTCCATTGATAACAGGGGTAGCAGCAACAATGTCCACAACAGGGTCTTCACTGTCGTCAGGAAGTGCATAACCACGGCATAAAGTAAGGTTGACATACTGGTTGACAGGTACCAATTGAAACATCTGGACAACATCTGCATGGGTGTGACCAAGGACACAGTTGCCATTGATGTCTACAATAACATCACCTGATAAAATATAATCATGTTAAAATATTAAAACCACCAAATGAGTTAATCTTTTTGTTGGGGGAAAGGGAAAAAACAAACTCTGAAACTACATTTGAATTCTGAAATGCTCCAATTGTTCCTAAGTGTTGAAAAGAGATTTGCAATACATATATTTGCTAGTTGTGACTGTGCTCAAAAAAGAATACATACAAATACCTGCATCTCAAGATTTATTTTTAGGGACTGGAGAGATAGTTCAGTGGTTAAGAGCACTAGCTGGACCCAGAGTCCTGAGTTCAATTTCCAGTACCCACATGGTGACTCACGACCAACTATAAAATGATTTGATGCCCTCTTCTGGTGTGCAGGTGTACATGTACATGCAAAAAGCACTCAAAAATGAACTTTGAAGAGATCTGGTGTGTTCAGGGTGGTCATCCCATCTACAGACACCAAATCCTGAAACTATTGCTGATGCTAAGAAGCGCTTGCTGACAGGAGCCTGATAAGGCTGCTCCCTGAGCGGATCTACCAGCACTTGACCAATACAGATACAGATACTCACAGCCAATCATTGGACTGAGCCCAGGGACCCCAATGGAAGAGCTAGGGGAAGGACTGAAGGAGCTGAAGGGGATTGCAACCCCATAGGGAGAACAATATCAACTAACCGGACCACCCAGAGCTCCTAGAGACCAAACCACCAACCCAAGAGTTCGCATGGAGGGATCAACCAAAGGCATACATATGAATATACAGAGGACTGCTTTATGTGGCATCAGAGGGAGGTGAGGCCCTTGTTCTGTGGAGGCTCGATGTCCAGTAAGGGAGATGCTAGAGGGCCAAGGCGGGAACCGGTGAATGGGTGAATGGGGGGAGGAGTACCCTCAGAGAGGCAAAGGGGAGGAAGGAAAGGAAGATGGGATGGGTGTTTTGTGGAGGGGTAACTGGGAAGGGGGATATCATTTGAAATGTAAATGAATAAAATGATTAATAAAAACTAAGACAGTGTCCTCATATATATAAAATAAATACATTTTAAAACAGATTGTTTTTAATATTCTCATTTACTTGTTCTGAGTGTGTGTGTGTGTGTGTGTGTGTGTGTGTGTGTGTGTGTGTGTGTGTGTGTATGCCAACGTTTATGTCACATGTGTGCAATACAGACAGGACAGACAAGGTGCTGGGTTCCCTAAAGCTGGAGTTACAGAGAGTTGTCAGCTACTGGGAAGTGAGCAACTTGGGCTCACTGAAAGACCAGCAAGTGCTTTTCACCACTGAGACATCTCCTAAATGTCAGATTATTAATTATCTTAACAACAAAGTGTTATAATCTCAAATTTTGAGTCTATCATTTAAAAACCCTCCAAGTTTTATTGTAATTGTTAGTGTACTTTCCAAGTCATTACTAAGTGGCTATTCAAAACTTGGGAAAGTGTGGGTATTTAGCACACACGAGAAAATAACTCTACTGGCTCCTAGTGTAAACACGTTACTCTTAGATTTATTCTAATTTCTTTTTAAAGAGGAAGATTAGAATGACATTGACCTGTCACCTACTTTACTTTAGGATCTTTCTGTAGATTTCTTTCTTTTTAAGTTTGATTTCAAATGGCAAAAGCAGCAACAACAACAAAATCAAGACAAGCAATGACTATATTTTTTAAGATACTGAAAGGTGAGAATAATTCTTATAAGATTTAATTTTGTCTTCCTCTTTTATAATATTATGCTCATTTTATAGAATTATTCCACAGAATTTCAACAGTTGGAAAAATTTTAAAGCAGCACCTTGACTTTTGAAATTAGGTACCCAACAACAAAATTAAAGAAAATTTCATTATCTCATCTATTTGCTTTTGTTTTATATAGTTATTTAAAAGGTTAGTGACAAACAAAGGTGCTTTAATTTGTTCTTACTGCACTGAGACTTCAAAGAAGCAGGGCACACGGTGTTGAAATACCTTACATAGTTTGGGCTGGAGAGATGGCTCAGTCCTCAATAGCGTTGGCTGCTCTTCCAGAGGACCTAGGCTGAATTCCCAGCACCCACATGGCAGCTCACAGCCATCTCTACCTCTACTCTCAGGGGACCTATTGCCCTCATCTGGGTTCCTTGGATCTCAAGCACATAGAGCACATACAGATATTCAGGCAAAATATCCATATCCATACAGAAAGTGTTTTAAAGTACTCTATAGTAAATAATCAATCTTCTCAGATACAACCAAATATTACCTAAAGATACAACCAAAGTATTATCTAAAAATTATATAAAACCAAATGTTAATAGAAATGTGTTTTCTCTAATAGTTTCTTATTATAAAAACAGTCAGCTTCAAACTAGTAATGTATTTAATTTGGGGATAAACTATTCTAATACAGGAACCTGAAGATTCAATGATATAGTTTATTCTCTGTGACACACGCACACACTAATTTTTTAGTGATCACTACTCTTTAGTAATTCTGACAACCTTCTTACCTGGTGCCATTTTCCCATCCTGAGCAGCGGGACCGTCTTTGAGCACATTTTTTACTTGTAGAAATTCATCAGGCCGATCTCCACCTATAATGGTGAAACCAAAGCCCATTGTGCTTTTTTTCAGTGATGCTCGAACAAGGACACCTTTAAGTTGGGATGGGTCCCGGGTAAAGTGTGCTCTTTCCACATCTGGGTCAAAATAAGAATCAGATTTAAAAATAAAAATTACACCGAATAAACTGTATACAGCTAATCTTCAATATGTTTGTATAACTTAAGTAAAAATAATAATAATAAAAACCCTAAAGGAAAGGGAATCTCAGTAACTCTGAAGATGCGCAACAGTTAGCATTTGAGTTAATACACTAAATCCTTGGGGGGCAGGGTGGGAAGTACTCATTAATAACATCTTTGTAAGATTTCCTGTCACCCAGGAAATCTCTGCTTCACTCTGTCTCTGTGCTTTCCCTCACCAGACTGCACTACAGCTGCCTGCCTGCCTGCCTGCCTGCCTCCCTCCCTCCCTCCCTCCTTCAGCTTTGCCTTTTGTCTTTTCAGTTATTTACAGTCAGATGAATTCTGAAAATAATAAACGGAAATAAACTATCAAGTTTACATTGTATCCTGCTCTGAGGGGTGTAGTGAAATCTTGTGCTACCTTGGCTCATTTTGTCTGGCACACGAAGCGTCCTTGCATCTGGGTATCTCTGCTGTATTTACTACCATTTGGCAACTGCTTATCAGCCATTTGGTTTTGCTGATAACTTGTGGCATCACAGTACCTATCCAAGTAATCCTTGTTTTACTTAAAGAGAGCACCAGGGCACAAGAGTAGTATGATTCAGACATAGCAAACAGAAACTGTAAAGAGTTTCCACTGGGTGAAAAGGTCAGAGGTTAGAGAGTGATGGATCGGTGCTTACGGGCACCAGGTGCTCTTGCAGAGGACCTGGGCTTACTTGCCAGCACCCACATGGTGGCTCACAATGATGGCACTGCACATATGTGCTGCACAGATATACATGCACATAAAATTAAAAAACTGTCTTTTTAAAAGGTTGAACTTATCAGAGGTATGTATACACAGGAAACACAGTTTATGTGAGGGTTAATGCTCTATATAACTTTAGGCATCTACTGGTAGTCTTAGAATGTACTCTCATCAGATAAAAGGTGACTCCATATTCACTTATGCTCAATGATGAAAGTTATCATTTATTGATCATCACCGCGTAGCAAATCCTTACACTATAGGCACTTTATATGTGCTCTACACACATTAACATAAACGTACCCTCCTCCTGGATACCTTCAACGTCTTGAGATACCTTCGAGGGGATGTACCTCCAGAGGAGGGTATTGTTCTTATTCACAGATGGGAAAACAGAGGCATAAAGATTCTAGGGAACCTAACCATGGTTCCATAGTGAGATTCACATCTGTTCTTTAGCCAGCACACTTAACCACTATTCTAAATGACACTTCTCATTACATATTATGATCATTATCTATCAGACTATGACTTCCTGGGGATAAGAACTGACTTAATCTCAAATAATTTTGAATATATAGTGACTAGTGAAGCATGGGACGTATGAGAAGTGCTCAAAATTATCTATTAAACTGAACATGTCTGCTAGACTACATGGAAAGCTTAAGGTAGGCACCTATGTATGGAAGAGAATCTAGAAGAAAGAACTGTATTTCTCACAGACAAAAGTGGGTCATACTGTATTCTACAGCATAAGTAGAGATGTTTGGGATAATGACACATAAAAGAAAGGAAGGAAGGAGACAAGGGAGCATAACACCAATAAACCAGGGCAACAGTCTGGCGGATTTACTTAGCACTGACTACTATTGGTTGGTGGAGAATCTTGAAGATTAACGCTATGTATTTGATGTAAGAAGTTAGCTCAGAAGCTATAATGACCTATAGAGCTAATGCTGAGCCTGCTCTAAACACAAAGAAACAACTTACTCTTTAAAATCAAACCTCAAATTCATACAATTTCATATTTGTTATTTAGTCATGACAACCATCTTAGTATTCTCACAATATTCAGATTATTTTGTAAAAAAGATTATATCTTTTACAGAGGCAAAGCATTCTTTGTTGAACTTCAAAGATTCAGCAATAAAAGGTTCAAATTCATTTTCATTAACTCAACATAAATATTTCGCTTTTTCTTAAAATGAACAAATAAGTTCTACCTGTTTTTGCGGAATGAGTTTCAGCCTGTCCTATCTGCTTTTTCCTTTTCGCTTCCTCCACTGGATTTTCAAACTGAGTTTTCTGGTTGAGGTGACTGTAAAATATAGAGAAATGTGCAGTTCAGGTTTAGATCAAAGAGTTCTATTTATTTTCCTAAGTAACACATGGTGCTACTCTATCATAAAGGCTAAGGAGTATGTTTCTTTAGAATTGGATCACAGAAAGGCTGGGAGAGAGCAGGAAGGCCAGAGGATGACTAGAGGTCAAAGGTGCTGAAGCTTATGTTAGCACTTCTCCACAAACCCACCACTGCAACAACAGTTTACAGAACTACCTGAGAATACCAGCGTGGAAAGTCTCTAGGGCATTACCTCAGTACATGACTTCATTACCTCTGCATAGATTGGCCCACAGTAAATTCAGCACCACTGAAGAAAATGACTTTTTTTCTCATATTACAGAACAACTCTGGTTTTACACTTTCATTTCTTCACAATTACATAACAAATTAGTTAAGTAAATGTAACAAATTTAGTGGGCCTTTGTGACTGAGTCCATTCACAACTGTCTCTTCGAAAGCTTAGAACTCTGGAGAAAAGCAGAAAAATAAAGAGAGCCTTGGGGCACGGATTACCCAATAGCCCTCAGTAATCTACAGTTCATGTGTTACACGTGTTACGGTCTACATGTTAGCACTGATATGATGGCTAGCCACTTAAATGATAGTAACTTAAAACTGTGCTGTGTCAAAAGAACAAAAACTAAAAGTGATGTTTTAAACCATGATGCGGCTACAGGATCATATTCTACCATGGAACAGGGCAAAGATATTTTAGCCAAATGATATTTTCCACTAAAACCTGCTTTAACAAGAAATGAAATTACCGAACACCAACAATTAAACATCAAACCATGAGAATTTCAGGATATGATTATATAGATCAATTATTATACAATTTATATCTATATAAACAAGGGCACAAATAATGTTTCCTTTGCTTCATGTGCTATTATGACAAAAAATAAGGAAAGGAGAAACACAGTAAGTCAAGCAGCTATTATAGCAGAGGGTGTTACTGTTCTCTGTCCTTGGACGTTATATGTCTAGTGTGCATCATGTGTGCTGGTGGAGGGCAGAAGTGAGCACTGCATCTTGTGGAGCTTGAGTTACAGGGAGCTGTGACCCGCTAGAGCCGTCTGGAAGAGCAGTTCATGCTCTCAACTCATGAACCATTCCTCTAGCCCCACTCTAGTACATCTTAACTTTCAACATATGAAAATCTTAGGGGCTGGGGATTTAGCTCAGTGGTAGAGCGCTTACCTAGGAAGCACAAGGCCCTGGGTTCGGTCCCCAGCTCCGAAAAAAAAAGAACCAAAAAAAAAAAAAAAAAAAAAAAGAAAAGAAAAAAAAAGAAAATCTTAGCATTCTTAAGAAAAAACTACCAAAGAAATTAAAAAGCCACCCTCCACCTAGAAAAACCAATGAAATACTCTTTATTATTTGTAAGCATATATTAAGATAAATGGATTTATTTGTCTAACCATGGAATAAGGACACCCTCTAAGCAAAGAACTTCCTGAGTATGGGAGGAGGATATTATAGATCGTCAGTAAAAAGTTCAGAATGCAGCTAGATAAGCATTATTAAATATCTAATATATAATTTGCAATGTCATCTGCATTACAATTTTGTGTTTAATACCTAGACTTTAAAAATTCATCTCAACAAATTCATGAAGAATATTAAGACATGAAATCAGCCATATCTTTTGATTGTTGCCTAAGTGTATTACAATTCTTATTTTTTTAAGATTTATTATATATATATATGTATATATACACACACACACACACACACACACACACTGTCACTGTCCTCAGACACACCAGAAGAGGGCGTCAGATCCCATTACAGATGGTTGTGAGCCACCATGTGGTTGCTGGGAATTGAACTCTGGAAGAACAGTGCTCTTAACAGTGAGCCATTTCTGCAGCCCATGTATTACAATTCTTAATACAACACGACTAGGACAATATTTCTCAATATGAAAATATTTCCTGTCTGCTGAGATATCACAGTGGCAAAGCTGCTTGCCACTGATCCCGGGGACAAACATGGTGGAAGAAGAGAGCTGTTGTCTAACTTTTTAAGCATGCTGTGGCATGCCCTCCACCCTATTATTAAAATGAAATATTTCTATAGGAGGCTAGGAGGCCTCCCACTAAATTTTAGAACAATTTTCTTTTTAAAAAGATCCATTTCAGAATCTCATCTTCTTAAATACACACACACACACACACACACACACACACACACACACACACACACACACACAAAGCCCGAAAACCGCCACTGCAGCTAGTGTTACTACTACAAGATTCCTGCCAAAAGCAATCATGGTGCCATCTGGTCTGACAATCTAAAAGAGCCAAAGAATAGCCATTCAAGTAACAGCTCTTTATCTCCACCAGTAAACGCACTGCAGATTACCACAGTCGACATTCAGAACCCAGTCAGTCTGTGACGGAAGCCACACTCTAGCTCAGCTGACTAGATGACTGCACGCTAATGCGCATCTTGAGTCCAGTCTGTTCTGGTAAATCTAATGAATTACCCTCCTGTAGAGGAGCTTGTTCTGAGAGCAGCTGTGCTGCTGTCACTTGCATCTCAGCAGGTCTTACACACCTCCGTGACAACATGGAGTGGGTCACTTCAGGGTGTGCCTGATAGCTCTTCAGGGCTGTGTCCTTGCTTAATGGGAACCAGGTCATTCAGCTAGAGATTCTCTAACAGGCAAGTGACTTTCACCTCCTGACCATGTATTCACATTCACTGGGAATGGGAATAATGAGACTCAGAAATGCTCAGCAGAGTCCCTGGTAGATAATAGTTGATTGAAGCCCAGTTTAAACCAGCTAAACTGCAAGGCGAAGAAAAATCCACATAGCCCCTCAGGTTGGCCTCCAAATCTGCCTCTACCTTGAAAAACAATAAAACAAGTTCCTTCCTTCAACTACAAGCGTCTCAGGGGAGATAACAATACCAGAAGAGCTGTTGAGTACTCTGCCTATCACACTGGAGTTAGCAGTATATTAATAACACAAGAGAAACAAGATTAGCAAAGATTTTTCAAAGAAAGCAAAACATTGGAAACAACATGGCACATTATATACCCACAGATAACTCCAAGTTCTTTAGGATACACACAGGTTTTTAAGAAGTCACTTCAAGCATCTCAGAGATGCAGTAACAACCTACATATTACAGACCACAATGGGGGGAGGGAGTCAAAGTTATTTACTTTAGGGATAATTACCAGGAAATAGCATTGGTTTACAACTATTAGTATTGACAATTAATCATAAAATTACAATTTTTTTAACTTCCTATTTTCCGGGTAATAGTATCATTTTGCCTTTGCAAATAAGGTCATTAATGTCAGCTCTTATTCTTGTATCCTTTCCCGGGCAAACATCCCCCTAATCCCTCCCCCTCCCCTTCTTTATGGGTGTTCCTAATTACCTACTGAGATACGCTTGGCTATTGAAGAAGCCACTGAAACTTTAACTGTGTTTGTTCTCTGAAAAATGAGTCCTCAGCTTTCTAACTCTGAAGCATTAGTTAACCAAGGTTGGTTTTTTTTTTCTAACAAAATTCAATTGTTTGATTCTACCAATAAAGAATCAGGACCTAGATGCTGGGGTAAAGGCCTGCTAGGTCAGAGGCAGAGAAAACACTCAGCTAAACTTCGTCCTCAGCAGCTGTCCCAGAGTGAACTGTCTCTCTCACATGGTCTCAGAAAACCTCCTTCAAATGGAATGTCCTCCCTTCCACTTCCTGTGCTTCTCTCTCTGTCCGTCCTCCTAAATCCTCCCACTCTCTATGGTTTTTCCTTAATAATCCTATGTTTACTTCCTCTCAATTGGTTGCTTGCTCCATCTTTTGACCTATGATTGACTTTATTTAATCCTGTTTACAATATTCAAGTTGAAAGTTCTTGGATTAAAGGTGTGTACTAAGGCTGAGCCACACCACAACTAAAACCATTTTTTTTCCAGGAAATAACACAATCTCAGGGTTCACAGTATATAACACAAGGTAAATTCACATTTATTTACAGAGCTTCCTTATGGTTGGGAGAAAATAGAGGACCCTCATTCCTTTAAATTTCCAGGTAACATTGAGGTTTTTAATATAAAATTTCCTGCATCAACACCTAAGGTTAAAATCATATCTGCAGCATCCAGAAAGTAGGCAATTCTAGTGGTCTGAACAATGTAGCAATCAGATACAGGGAACAGAAAGCTCAGAAGTAAAGATGACCACTAACAACTGTGTGACCTTCCTGTCTGTTTGTTTATACAGTTCCTGCCTGTTTATACAGTTCCTGCCTGTTTATACACAGTTCCTGCCTGTTTATACAGTTCCTGCCTGTTTATACAGTTCCTGCCTGTTTATACAGTTCCTGCCTGTTTATACACAGTTCCTGCCTGTTTATACAGTTCCTGCCTGTTTATACAGTTCCTGCCTGTTTATACAGTTCCTGCCTGTTTATACAGTTCCTGCCTGTTTATACAGTTCCTGCCTGTTTATACAGTTCCTGTCTGTCTGTTTATACAGTTCCTGCCTGTTTATACAGTTCCTGCCTGTTTATACAGTTCCTGTCTGTTTATACAGTTCCTGCCTGTTTATACAGTTCCTGTCTGTTTATACAGTTCCTGCCTGTTTATACACAGTTCCTGCCTGTTTATACAGTTCCTGCCTGTTTATACAGTTCCTGCCTGTTTATACAGTTCCTGCCTGTTTATACAGTTCCTGCCTGTTTATACAGTTCCTGTCTGTTTATACAGTTCCTGTCTGTCTGTTTATACAGTTCCTGCCTGTTTATACAGTTCCTGCCTGTTTATACAGTTCCTGCCTGTTTATACAGTTCCTGCCTGTTTATACAGTTCCTGTCTGTTTATACAGTTCCTGTCTGTTTATACAGTTCCTGTCTGTCTGTTTATACAGTTCCTGCCTGTTTGTACAGTTCCTGCCTGTTTATACAGTTCCTGTCTGTTTATACAGTTCCTGTCTGTTTATACAGTTCCTGTCTGTTTATACAGTTCCTGCCTGTTTATACAGTTCCTGCCTGTTTATACAGTTCCTGCCTGTTTATACAGTTCCTGCCTGTTTATACACAGTTCCTGCCTGTTTATACAGTTCCTGTCTGTTTATACAGTTCCTGCCTGTTTATACAGTTCCTGTCTGTTTATACAGTTCCTGTCTGTTTATACAGTTCCTGCCTGTTTATACAGTTCCTGTCTGTTTATACAGTTCCTGCCTGTCTGTTTATACAGCAGTTCCTGTCTGTTTATACAGTTCCTGCCTGTTTATACAGTTCCTGCCTGTTTATACAGTTCCTGCCTGTTTATACAGTTCCTGTCTGTTTATACAGTTCCTGTCTGTTTATACAGTTCCTGTCTGTCTGTTTATACAGTTCCTGCCTGTTTGTACAGTTCCTGCCTGTTTATACAGTTCCTGCCTGTTTATACAGTTCCTGCCTGTTTATACAGTTCCTGTCTGTTTATACAGTTCCTGCCTGTTTATACAGTTCCTGCCTGTTTATACAGTTCCTGCCTGTTTGTTTATACACAGTTCCTGCCTGTTTATACAGTTCCTGTCTGTTTATACAGTTCCTGCCTGTTTATACAGTTCCTGTCTGTTTATACAGTTCCTGTCTGTTTATACAGTTCCTGCCTGTTTATACAGTTCCTGTCTGTTTATACAGTTCCTGCCTGTTTATACAGTTCCTGTCTGTTTATACAGTTCCTGTCTGTTTATACAGTTCCTGTCTGTTTATACAGTTCCTGCCTGTTTATACAGTTCCTGCCTGTTTATACAGTTCCTGCCTGTTTATACAGTTCCTGTCTGTTTATACAGTTCCTGTCTGTTTATACACAGTTCCTGCCTGTTTATACAGTTCCTGTCTGTTTATACAGTTCCTGTCTGTTTATACAGTTCCTGCCTGTCTGTTTATACAGCAGTTCCTGTCTGTTTATACAGTTCCTGCCTGTTTATACAGTTCCTGTCTGTTTATACAGTTCCTGTCTGTTTATACACAGTTCCTGCCTGTTTATACAGTTCCTGTCTGTTTATACAGTTCCTGTCTGTTTATACAGTTCCTGCCTGTCTGTTTATACAGCAGTTCCTGTCTGTTTATACAGTTCCTGTCTGTTTATACAGTTCCTGTCTGTTTATACAGTTCCTGCCTGTCTGTTTATACAGCAGTTCCTGTCTGTTTATACAGTTCCTGCCTGTTTATACAGTTCCTGTCTGTTTATACAGTTCCTGTCTGTCTGTTTATACAGTTCCTGTCTGTTTATACAGTTCCTGCCTGTTTATACAGTTCCTGTCTGTTTATACAGTTCCTGTCTGTCTGTTTATACAGTTCCTGTCTGTTTATACACAGTTCCTGCCTGTTTATACAGTTCCTGCCTGTTTATACAGTTCCTGTCTGTTTATACAGTTCCTGTCTGTTATATACAATTCTTGTTTATATAGTCACATTAGAAGCAACCTTCACTCCTTGAAAGAACACTACACTTTCTAGAACTCCTTAAAAGAGAGCACACCCTTAAGTACATAGCTGTAAACTTTGGATTGGTATATTGCAATGACCTTAAGGTCTTTAATTGCTTTTGGAAGTACACAATGGGAGCAATTCAAATGAACCACAAGAGTTCATTCACCCAGGGTGAATTCACCAGGGTCCACTTACTGCCTTCCTCTTTGAAGAATGCAGCAGCGGGGGTAGCTTCTCCAGCCATTAGTCATCACCACCGTTTCCTATTTCCTTTACTGCCCTCTCCTTCCCACTCTTTCTTGTTCCTTCTCCCCTCTCTTCTTTCCTTTGAAATGGATGTTTCTCCATTCTTAGGTTCATCTTGAAACCCTGGCTCAAGTAATCTTCCTCACCCTCTGGAGGGCTGAGAGGACAGGCATGTGCTGCCATTCTGGCCTCTCTTGTATGTTCTGTATTAAGAAACTCAAAGACAACTTCTGGAAAGCTAAAAGTCAGCGCAAAAAGTATTCCTTCCTCTAGTTAAGATAACCAACAAGTCAGGTTGCAGAAACATAAAGTGCCATATTTAGAATTCCCTAGAGTTGTATGGAAAAGGAAAACATTTGGGAGACTATTAGCTCAAATAACAAACTTACTCAACATAGTATGTTCCATACTGAGGGTCCTCTATTTTCTCCCAGCCATATGGAAGCTCTGTAAATAAAGAAAAAAGTAATCAGTGAGTGAAAGTACCATATTAAACTAATATTTAAGAGTTAGAAAGCTGAGGGCTCATTTTTCAGAGAACAAAAAAACAGCATGAGTAGCTTCTTCATTAGCCAAGTGTATCTCAGAAAGTAACTAGGGTATAGAACAAAAGGTGACCTTAGTTAGGTGTGGTTGTGCATGCCTTTAATTCTAGCACTCAGGAGGCAGAGGCAGGTGGCTTTCTTTAAGTTCGAGGCCAGCCTGGTCTAAACAGTGAGTTCTAGCCACCTGGGGCTCCATGGTGGAAGCCTGTCTGAAAAACCTAATCAATAAAGCATACAAAGAGCAAAAAGCTGACCAATTAAAGAAAACTAACATTAAACTAAAAATCTTTTTTTTTTCTTTTCTTTTCCTTTTTCTTTTTTTTCAGAGCTGAGGACCGAACCCAGGGCCTAGCAAGCGCTCTATCACTGAGCTAAATCCCCAACCCCTAAACTAAAAATCTTAATAGAAGACATAAAACCATAGTTACTAAGGGGCTGGAGAGATGGGTTGAGGGTTAAATATACTGCTTTCCGTAGAGGACCTGAGTTCCAGTCTCAGCATGCACGTCAGGCTCACCACTGTCTGTAACTCTAGTCCCAGAGAAGCCAATGCCTCTGGTCCCCTTGGGTACGTGCACTCATGTGCATAGATATACTAATACACAGATATACATACAAATACAGAATAAAGTAAAAGTACAAGCTATAATAAACCACTGGTTATATTTCTTTTATTTAAGATGCTGATATGAAACTCATGTTCCCTTAAATCCAATCCAAGCAGCACCAACTGCTACATTTTTCCTTTTATACATCATCATTTACTATGTTCCGACCTACTTCTCCAAGAACCCAGCCTTGGACTTCTGCCATTTCAAGTGCACAGCTCAGATCTGTTTAGGGCCAAAGGACGGAGCTGCTTTTCCTTATGTTAACTTTAGCTGAGCATCTGAAAACTAACTTAAATACCAGTGCATTGGATAACCTGTATCTGTGTAATCTGCTTTGGTAACAAATATCTTACACAGTATTAGGATGTACTATTAATTTCAAGTGGTTAGTTAATAAAATATGAAAAAAACTGAAGTCACATTCAAATTTCTAGTAGTTGAAAAAAAAAACAAAAACAAAAAAAACATGACCTCTCCAACATAAACCCCTGAGCCAAAAACAATCTTTTTCTTTCCCACTCTGCACTCCAGAATGTTCAGGTTTTTGAAGAATCATTTTAATAGGCATGTACAAATTAAACTGTAGTGTTGCCAGTTACATATAGGAGCTGAGTAAGAAACTTGTTCTTCATTTTTTGAAACATATCCTCATTATGTAACCAGGCTGGCCTTGAACTCCAGTGATCCTCCTGCCTCTGCCTCCTGAGTGCTGGGATTATAGGCATGTGACACAAAGCCCAGAGGAGTTGGAACTAAAAACCAAACACCTAACAAGGAAAAACTACAGTTGTTGTACCTTATGAGCTCCTGTCCCTTTATTTACTTTAAAGAATTCTGTTTATAGGTGCTTGCCTCCATGTGTGCTTGTGAAGGCCAGAAGAGGGTGTCAGAGTCCCAGGAAGCTGAATTACTGGTAGTTATGGGTGCTAGGATTGAATTTAGGTCCTCTGCAAGAATAGCCAGTGCTTTTAAATCACTGAACCAACTTTCTAGACCTGTGTCGTTTTATTTTCAATTCTTTTTTGAAGTGCATATGCTATAAACAAAACACACTGGAAAGGTTTGTAATACATGGAGAGTTTATGCCACTGACTCAGTTATGATATATCAACCACATAAACAAGAATTCCACTGAAAAAACTGACAAATTTTTACTGTAATAAAAATTTATTCTGCATTCAGAATAGAGAACAGGTTATTAGCCTCTTGAAAAACTCTTGGAATTACCTCATCTCTCTTCTCTATCACGTGTACATTTTTTGAATTTTAAAAAATATTTTGAGTCTCATACACACACAGAATGTACTTTGATCATATTCCTCCTACTGGCTTCCCTAACTCCTCCCAGATCTGCACTCACAACTTCAACCTCTTTTGTCTTAATTCCATACACAGTTACATGGCTGGTTAGTGGTTTCCAAGTGTGCTGAGGTTTTCTGGTTTTCCTTTGAAGAACATGGTGGAATGTTGAGGTGGAGATGATGAAAACTAGAGTGCTGTGGTTAGTCTTGTCAGCCTGATGAGATCGGGAGCCAGCTAAGAAGCATGCCTCTGGGTCGGTCAGAGGGCAGTTCCAGGATGTACTAAGGGGAGAAGAGTTCCCTTCATCCTCTCCACTGGGTGGTAGTTCCCATGATACAAAGAGATCCATGGGAGAAAAACCAGCACCGCTTACCAGTCTTCCCTTCTGACTAGTGAGTGGATCTATGTCCACTACTGTTGTCCTCCTTTACTGACATGAGAGCTCAGCTTGGCCTTTCAAAATGTGGACTGAAGACCCACGGGTCCATGAATCTTCTAGCCCTCCAGCATCACACAGGAACAGCTGAGACATCCAGCTTTGTAGATTACAAGTAGCTACAAATTTGCAGCTTGTAGACAGCCATTGCTGGACTACCTGGCTCCTGATTTATAACCCATCTGAGCAAATCTCCTTTAAATGTATATTGATTCTGTTTCTCCCACTAAAACTGCAACTAAAAAAATGATTGAAGTAACTGAAATATATGGAAACTTTAGAAAAAAATGTGAAGTAATGAGATATATTGCCGTTTACTTTGATCTGGTGTAGCTGTAAAGCAAAGAGCGGCCAGTTTAATAGCTGTAAGGTTTCATCACCAAGTAACCATTAAACAGGTAGGATGCTTGTCTTGGGAGAGCATGGAAAACCATGCACTGCTGAGCAGGACCCACTTCTGTAACTGTAGCCAGATTTATGCTCTGTCTTTGGAGAGGGCTGGAGAACTGAAGAAAACCAAACACTCTTTATAAAGGATGTATTAATACTTAAAGAGGATAAAAGACCAACATAAGTATATTGCAGCATGAACTTGGCCGTTGCCTATTAGCGCCTGAAGCAATCAGCAGCTAACAGATTAAGTGTAGCCTTCCTTAGAAACGCAAAAGTGGCAAATGAGCTACTCTTCATTAAGTCATCACCACTGGAAGCATCACAGTCTAATGAAGGTGGTGATAGATTAAAATGCCTAGCCATTTTATATAGTTTCTAAAGGACAGTTTCACTTATTTTCTTTCTCCTTCCTTTCTGTTCTTCTTCCTGTCTCCTTTTTATTAAAACCTATTAAGAACACAAAGTGGTTCTTGATTAGACAGAAAAATAGAAGAAAAATGACAAGCTAAGATAGGGCTTGGAGGGCGTCAAGAGGAATACTATCAACTCTGAGAATAGCTACTAGAAAAGCCTTTTAAATGCAGAAATGTTTGAGTGGTCCTAAAAGACAAATTAGAGAAAATGAGGTCATTCCAGACAGATCAAGGAATACTGAAGTATTAAGAATGCTTTGCCAGACAACGCATGTATGTATGTATGTATGTATGTATGTATGTATGTATGTATGTGTGTGTGTGTATGTATGTGTGTGTGTGTATATATATATATATATATATATATATATATATATATATATATATATATCACTGAGATGAAGAACTGGTGCCTAGCGCCTTCTCCCCTCAGGACCAGAGTCTCTGGTATAGGAAGCTCTCTGCATGCTACCAAAGAAGAAAGAAACACCAATCCAGGTACAAACCCAGGGTAAAACCAAATTGTGGCAGGATCACACTATGAAACCCAAAACTGTGTTATCTATTGAAAAAACCTGTTTCTAGTTGTGTGTGCTCAGCCCTTAGCACACCTTTAATCCTTCTGACTGGAATACAGACATGCCCTTAGTATGCACCTTTAATCCCAAACATTGAAGTTAAAGTTAATTTGTAGAAGGAAGCACCCATGTTTGACAGAGAGGCAGACAAAGTGATGATGAATCAAAGAATGATTTGACCAAGCATGAGATGTCCAACTCTCATGAGAAGAGACGAAAGGGAGGTTACTTAAGAAAGCAGCGCAGAGGGAGAGCTAGAGGGGAGTCTCTTCGGCAGCTGGTTAGAAGCTGGAAGCATTCTAGACCATGGTTAGACTGTCTGCAGCTTACATGCTTCCAGGACTAGGCCTAGGTTAGCAGATGCAGGCAAAAGCCTTGAAGATGACAATTACAGCAAGAGAATAAGAGGTACATTTATACCAAATACTACTGATATAAATTAAAAGAGGAGGAGGAAGAGGAGGAAGTAATGTTAAAATGACTGCTAAATATATTCTGTTATATTCATAGATCAAGTCTTATTCAGTCATCATCAGAGAAGCTTCTCCCTGCAACAGATGGGATCACATACAGAGACCCACAGCCAGACACTGCCCAGAAAGTAAGAGACCTCGGAGGACTCAGCCCTGAATAGACATCAAGTCCCTCCCCTTAGACCTCAGGGAACACTTCAGAAGAGGAGGCAGAGTGTAAGAGCCAGAGGGATGAAGGACACCAAGAAAACGAGCCCTCTGAACCATCACGAGCTCAGAGACTGAAGCAGCATGTACAGGTCTATACTGGGTCCTCTGCAGATATCATGGCTTCCTAAGTGTGCCAATAAGTGGGTCTCTAATTCTTGTGCCTTCTCTTTTCCCTCTGTTGGTCTGTTTTGTCCAACTTCAATGTGATAGGTTTCTTTTTTTATCTTACTAGACTTTATTTTCAAATACACACACATTTTTTTAAATGAATGGATGAATGAAAACCTAGCTGCTAGGGTAAAGGTTATCAACTGAACTGTTGTTATACTTAGTGACACTGGGTATCAGTCCAGGGCAGTCCTCATTCAGTAGTAGGTGACCAACATATAGTAGGCTGGTTTTTGCTTGTGTTTTCTGAACTTACAGTTGTGTAGGGAGGAGGAAAGGTTATGGGACTTGAGGGAGGAGAAGAATATGATCAAAATATTTTACATTTAAAAACGTTCTAGACAATAACAAAAAAGAATAATCTAATTCAGACAAAAGGAGCACAGAGGGGTCCCTGAAGAACTGTGCTTAGAAAAGAACAGGTGTGTGTATGGAAACACAACACTGGCCAAAAGAAATGGGCATATGATAAAGAAGACAAAAATGTATCAATGCCATGACGACACTTTGAAGGACAAGGTTTAATTGTCTTTTAAAAATCCTTAGTGTTTTATCAAATAGTCTTTTGGTAGACAACAGGAAGCAAGAAAGAGGGAGTTATTTCTTCAGAAAGGTTAGTTTAATAGTAAAAAGCAAAGTCTCAAAAGATTTTGGTTAAGTAGTCTACTCGGTAAAAAAAAAAAGTTAAATACGTAGCCTCTAAGACACATATTGACCCAACATGCACACCAATACACATACACACACATACTATAGTTGTATACATATATAAACACAGTAATATGTATCTAGTAGAGCATATGTAAACCTGATGTTTAAAAGGAGAAGAAATAATTGTCAGTATCTTGCCTTCATGCCCCTCTAGGCCCTCATGTGACATATCGGAGAATACCAGCTCCACTTTATGTATCGTAAGCTGAGGCATTCACGTCTGTACTATGTCCAACCAGCAACACTTCTGTTTACCTCTCTTAAAGGAACACTTGCATCACAGGTACACATGGGCACAAGTAACCTATGAGATGCCACAGTGTCACGGAACAGCCAGCATCCACTGGATAATTCATGTGGCAGTTTGATACATGGAATAAGTAAGAATGCCATCACAAAAAAAATTAGTGACGTTTACTTTCAATAATGTTATGAAAGTAAGTTCCAATGTTTTCCTCTAGTATACCACTAGAAGTCTGAATACCGACATCTTGGAGACTACTGGGGTTAAGGATGCAGCAGAAAAGCAGAACAGCAGAGAGGAAACAAAAGCCCCATCCCTTTCAGTACAAAGTGTGGCAGCTTGGCAGCAGGTGTGAAGCCTGCCTAGGCCTACCAGCAACAGCTATGTATAGTATATGTGTTCATAGTAAAACTGTTTCAGGTTTTCTATATATTAAGAATTCTGACAACATTTAAAAATTAACATAGTAAAATGAAAACAAAACTAACCGACCTACAGGAACTGAGAGCTTTCTGGGTAACAAGACAAGGTAAAGAAGTAAGAATGGCTAGAGCAGTGGTTCTCAACCTTTCTAACACTGTGACCTTTAAATACAGTCCCTTATGCTGCAGTGTACCCCAGCCATAAAATTCTGTCATCGCTACTTCATAACTGTAATTTTCTTACTGCTATGAATTGTAATGTAAATACATGACATGCAGGATATGTGGTATGTGACCCCTGTGGTTCAGAATCATTCTACAGTCTTTGCCTAATGCTCAGAAAAATGGTGTCTATGATGAGAGAACAAAGATGTCAAATTTATTTTTAATTGCATTTGACAAGCCAATGAGACAACTAAAAACAGACTTAAAAAGCAATAGAAAACAGAGAAATCTAGTTCAGATTGAAGGACAATACTAGAGTGGGTCAGCTACCATCAGCTGATAGAGTAAGAGAAACAAATACCTCCCACCAAAGAAATCAGAAAATGCAGAGAATTTAGTAGAAATTGAATTGAGAAGAATAAAGGCAATAAACTGGCCAAACAGACAAGGTTGAAGTGCATACATACATTTGAAAGGGCAGTTTCTACAGTTTACATATCGTAGTTTATGTAATAAACTATGTAGCCTGACAATGGCTAACTTTACCATCACAAAGAGCTTACTAGGAAAGCATTGTTGACAAGGAAGATACAGTAGAAATTACTTTTTTCCTTAAAGAAAATACAGGGTCTGAGCAAGAGTGCCTGCCCCTAAGGTTGCCCACCCAAGTTTGATTCCTGGAAATCACATGATAGGAGAGAACACAGAATTATTCCAACTACTCCCACCGACCAACTGGCCCACCAACCAACTACCTTTCCCTGTCCCTTTTGCTTTTGTCTTATAATGGTTTTGTTTTTTGAGACAGGGTGTCACTACGTAACTGAGGACACTCTTTATCTTCCAGTGCTCTACCTCCCACGAGACGGAATTATAGACACGCTCCACCATGCCCTGCTTTCTCCCCTTGTCTTTTTCCATTTTTTAAATTATTTTTTAAACCTATGTGTATGCATATCTGCCATAGATAAATGACAAAGGGACTGAGGAAGACACCAGGGAAACAACATCTTTCACAATAGCTTCAAATAATATAAAATATCTTAGGATAACTCTAACCAAGTAAGTGAAAGACTTGTATTGTAGTGAACCATATTGGATTTGGCCCTGGCCACTTTGTAACTGTATGGCCACAGTTAAAGTCATGGGATTGTTGGACAGAGGCCTCTCCCATGTATTTACAGCACAGGAAGAAAAGACCAAGTAGTAAACACCAGGTGTCTCCACTGCATGACCTCTGCTGAGCCCGCTGATGCATGTGGAACCGACACACCTGGAGCACCCCTGGGTGGTGGTCAATTTACTTCTGCCTTTTGCTTCCTCAGCCTTTATCCTTGAGATTTAGGCTGGTCTTCTCGGATTTCTCCCTAATTAATTCAGGTCTCCTAGTAGTCGGTCCTTTGTTACCACCGAAGTCAGGGTTTCCCACTGTGCTTCCCAGATATTTTCTACCTGGAGAACTTGGGTATATAAGTGGTAAATAAAGCTACAGGAGCTTCTTCCTCACTCCTCACTCTTCCTTCCGCTCTTCCTCTCTTCTTCTTCTTCTTCTTCTTCTTCTTCTTCTTCTTCTTCTTCTTCTTCTTCTTCTTCTTCTTCTTCTTCTCTCTCTCTCTCTCTCTCTCTCTCTCTCTCTCTCTCTCTCTCTCTCTCTCTCTCTTCCTCTCTTCCTCTCCTGGCTTGACACGATAACCTCTGTGTGTGTGTGTGTGTGTGTGTGTGTGTGTGTGTGTGTGTGTGTGTGTGTGTGTGTGTTTCTTTCATCCCGTAGGCTTTCGCCCGACTCTCAGTACCGTGTCGGTGCTGGCGCCGACATTGTATGATAAAAACTTTAGACATCGAAGAAAGACACTGAAGAAGATACCAGAATATAAAAAGATCTTCCATGCAAGATTAATATAATAATAATGGCTATCCTACCAAAAACAATCTACAATTTCAATGAAATTCCCATCAAAATTCTTCACAGATCTTGAAAGGACAATCTACAGCTTCATATGAACATGAACACACACATGCACACACACACACACACACACACACACACACACACACACACACACACACCAGCATTGCTAAAACAATCCTGAATAATAAAAGAAGTGCTGGAGGTACCATCCCCAATTTCAAGATGTAAACAGACCTATAATAAAAACATGATATCCGCACAAAAATAGATAGGTTATGCAATGGGAAAAACCTGAAGACCAGACATAAATCTACACAGAGAGTACACCTGATGTTTGAGAAAGAAGCCAAAAATACATACTGGAAGAAAGATTATCTTCAACAAATGGTGCTGGTCAAACTGGATGGCTGCATGTAGAACAATCCAAAGGGATCCAAACCTATTATCTGGCACAAAACTCAAAGCTCCAAATGGATCAAAGACCTCAACATAAAACCATACATTGAACCTGACAAAAGAGAACGTAAAGAATAGCCTTGAACCCATTGGCACAGGAAAAGACTTTCTAAACACAGGCACTAAAATCAGCAATTATGGGACCTCATGAAACTGAGTAGCTTGTATATGGCAAAGGACACCATTGTTTGCACAATGTGGCCACTTACAGAATGGGAAAAGATTTTTATCAACTACCCATTCTATAGAGGGTTAATATCCGAAATATTTAAAGAACTAAAAAAAACTAGATTTCAGAAAAACAACTAACTCAATTAAAACTGGGATACAGATCCACACAGAGAATTATCAAAAGAGGAAACTCGATGGCTGAGAAAGACTTAAAAGCAAGCTTTAATGTCCTTACTAATTAGGGAAATGCAAATCAAAAGTACTTTGAGACTTTATCTTACTCCTATCAAAATGGCTAAGATCATCCTGAGTAAGGTAATCCAGACCCAGAAGACACATAAGATATATGTTCATTTATATGTGAATGTTAGCTGTTAAATCAATGATAATCAAATCACAATCTATAGAACCACGGAGGCTAGGGAGGCGCTGACAGACATCCCTAGGAAAAGTAAGTACGATAGTTTTTGAGGAGTGGAAAGATTGAGGTACTAGAACAGAAGATCAGGTGCAGAGGAGGGAAGAGGGAAACAAGAGAGCCATCTGAGGGGTAGTGGAAACCTAATACAGTAGAAGCTCTCTAAAACACACACGTGCCTCAAGGTGATCTAAATGAAATCCCTAAATAATAGAAAAGGCAGAGCCCCAATTGGCCACGTCTTGTCACCAAATGAAGCTTCCAGTACCAGGATTTGGTTACGTTTAAGTAAGTTGTAGCCCTAAAGGCCCAACAGGAACTCACAAGTGATCCAGGCTTTTGTTTTCCACAAACTGAAGGCAAGGTCCCACTCCTTAAGACACTCTCCACATAACTCACTGAGCATGACATGCTGAGCGGTGCCTACAGAGCGCCTTCACACGTGTTAGCATATTTTGATAAAGAAAGGTACTCTGCAAGCTACCCAGGAGAAATGCAAACCCCAGCTGAGCCATAAATCCTCTCCTCTACAATGGTGTTTTGCTTGCAAGACATGTCAGTGCATGCAGTGGTGGCACAAAGCGTGTAGGGTGAGAAGCCTGTGTCTGATCTGACTAAAGGCCCACTCTGGGGATGGAACCTATACCTGACAGTGCTTGGGTGACCAACAACCTGAGACCAGACAGCCAGGACCTTAGGGTAAAAACAAACAGTACTAGGCTTTTTATTTATAACGGCAATTAAGATGACTCCTGATGACACGTGCTGTACTGTAGATCAATGTCTTACTCGGCCATCCTCATAGAGGCTTCTCCCTGCTGCAGATGAGGACACAGAGGAGACCCACAAGCAAATGTTATGTAGTGAGTGACAAACCTTGGCACACTCAGCCCTAAGTGGGATGTCTCCATCAAATCCTTCCCCTCACAGCTCAGGGAACCCCGTGGGAGGAGAGCAGAAGAGTTAAGAGCCAGAGCAGATAGAGGACATACAGAAGACAAGGCCTCTAAATCAACACGAATGACCCACATGTGAACTCAGAGTCTGCAGCAGCATGCACAGGGCACGCACAGGTCTGTATCAGATGGGGTCTGAAAGTAGAGAGAAGTGGACGCATGCCCCATCCCTAGCTCAGAAACTATCTCCAACTGAAAACCACCTGCAAATGAAATGTTATTTCCCTCCAAGTGAATATCACCAGAGAAACAAGGTTCTCTTACAGGTAGACTGTACACCCTGCAGTAGATGCTAACAGAAAATGACCTCAACAGTGTCTTTGGAGGTTCCTTGTCTTATAATGTATCAGAGCTTTTGCATGTATGTATGTATGTATGTATGTATGTATGTATGTATGTAGTTAATTCTATCCTATTATTTTTATTTTTTCTTCTCTTTTCCCTTACCTTTGCATATATATTATAGCTTCTAGTTTAGTGTTTTTATGGGATTCTTAGGCATGCAAACAAGTGGTTGGTTCTCTATTTCCTGTATCTTCTCTTAAACTCTTTTCCTTGTGCTATCTTTATTTGTCCAATTCTGATGTGTTAGTCTCATCTTATTTTATTATGTTTTAATTTACGTTGTTATTATCCCTTAGAAGTCTTTCTGTTTCTAATGAGAGACAGAAAAGGGCAAGATCTGAAATGGGAGGGAAGATGAGGAGCAACAGGAGGAATAAAGGGAGGGGAATATGTAATCAAGATATATTATAGGAGAAAAAATCTATTTTCAATCAAAGGATAAAAACAAAGTACAGAAAACACATAGACACTGATACAAACACAAAGAAGCTTCATGAAAACACAAAAGCAGAAACCTTAATACATAAGCAAAAGACATGTATGTAGATGAAAATATGTTCAAACAAAGCAGATGACACAAAATGCCACTGAGCTTGTTCTGTGTTGGCCATCTACTGCTGAGCATGGGACGCCCAGTGGGAAAACTGCTTTCCCTTTGACAGCAGATGCCAACTGGAGACGACATTACAACATTTAGTAACTACTCATTTTTGCAATCACCAACTCAATGATATATTTCTATCACTCTTATGCGATTTATAAAAAAAATCTCTCTTCCCATCTTCATCCCTGGGTGGCATCTATCCTTTTCTGTTTCCCTAGATTTCACTATTTTCTCTTATAGTAAGTAGTGCAATGTGGTCATTTGCATCTTATCTTTTTTAACTTTGGACAAAGTAAATTCAGTGTGTTCATACATACACACATAATAAATATTATTTTTATTTATGAGTATTAGTCCCCTGTAGGGTTATATTATATTTTACATATCCATTATCCAGTTGGATTATTATTTTAGGTATATTTGTTAATAGTATTTACTATAAATACTTGCCTCTAGATCTTTGTGTATGTACACATACACACACACACACACACAGACATACACACATACACACACAGACACACACACAAACACACAGACACATACACATACACACACATACACACACACATAGACACACACACAGACACATACACACACACAGACACACACACATACACAGACACACACACACACAGACACACACACAGACACACACATACAAACACACACACACACACACACACACACACACTCAATTACTTTTCATTCCTTTTGGGTAGATACACAGTAATGAAACTGCTAAATCATATGGTGGAATGATTCACATTTACCTTTTTAAGAAACTGACAACATGTTTCCATTAATGGGAAGGGCTACTACTCTACCCATATTTACCCACATTGATGGTTTTATGTTTTGTAGCCATTCCAGAAGGTTTGAAAGCAAAAATCAGATATATTTTTTCACCGAATTATAAATCACTTCTTTATAAGGAATGGGGCAGTGGCTCAGCTATTGAGAGCACTGGCTGCTCTTGCACAGGACCCCTGTTTGGTTCCCAGCATCCACATGATGGCTCACAACCTTCTATAACTTAGCTCCAGAGAGATCTGCTGCCCTCTTCTGACCTATGCAGATAATATACGTAGTGGTACACAGATATACCAAACATCCATACATAAACTTCCTCAAATAGTTCTTTTTAGATTTTATCGTAATTCCTCTGTTAAATATATACTGCAAAATCTGGACTTGGTCTATTAATTTTTTCTTATCTCCCTTTCTCGGGGCTTCACAAGTGCTCTACCACTGACCTATAACACTAGTCCCTTTAAATATATCTTCAAAGTTTTAGATAGTGTCTCACTAAGATTCCCAGGCTGCTATTAAATTTGCAATCTTTCTGCTTCAATTACATAAATAGCTAGAATTATAGGCCTGTGCTAACTAGAATTGGCTTGACTTATGCATTTTTTAGTGGGATCTTTAAATATTTACATTTTTAAAAATTTTTTATTAGATATATTTCTTTACTTACATTTCAAATGTTACTCCCCTTCCTGGTTTCCTGTCCATAAGCCCCCATTCCATTCCCTCCCCTCCCCGTCTCCTATATGGGTGTTCCCCTATACATCCCCTTATTGCTACCCCCTCATATTCCCCTGCACTAAGTGCAGAGCATCAATTTTCCTTCTCACCCACTTCTTACAGCTTGTATAGAAGCTACCAGTCCCCAGTCACCCGCTCATTCTCACGTATTTACTTCTAAAAGTTTTATGGTTTAGTTTTATGATTAGGCTTTTGATTTATCTGAAATTAATTTTTATTTAGGAAATGAGGTACAGATAAGGTTTGCTTTCCCAGGATGCTCTTTGTTACTTTATTTATATATTTTGTAATACTGGTGACAGAAACCAGGGCCTTATGTTCATAATGTCAAACTTTTCTAGCACCATGTGTTAAAGATGTTTCCTTTGCCTCAGTGGATTGATTCACGGCAAATTAATTGTAAATCAAATGACCAGATATGTATCAAACTATTTCTGGACCTTCTATTTTGTTACCTTGATCTGTGTGTCCTTCTGTAAGCCCTATACTGTCTTAATTTCTGTAGCTTTAGAGTAAGTCTTCAAATTTGGTGACCTATACTCTGCACTAAACATAATGAAGTTGTGCCTAATTCATTAAATACTTAGAATTTTTAAAGTTTGACTTTAGGATAAAATTTAAAAGCAGCAGAGACAGTTTTCTCTTCTTAGGGGAGGTTAAAAATCCTATGAGATGATCTACAATGGCATAACTACTACCCTCAGCTACTTATGATGACCATTCACTGCTGGTGTGTGTATGAATATTGCTATTTGCTTAGGCTTTTGGAAAGCTCATTATCTAGGCAGGAAGAGTGAGGAAGGACAAGGAGAAGAGACCAACAGGAAAGGTTTCTGAATGGTACCTCCATCCTCACAGTCTTCAGGGGCTTTGGCTTTCTTGCAGAGACGAGGATCCAGCCAGGTGGTTGTCTTCGTATTGTGACTGTAGTAGGAGAGAGATGGCAATTAGAAATCGTAAAATAAAGAGGGAGAAAAGCAAAGATTCAAAATAACTAAAAAGCATATGGCACTAGAACATTTATCTCCTACAGATATATTTGTACACCGCACACTCAATGATCATATTGTTCCCAACCCATCGCTTGAAAATTGCCATAAAAGAAAGGTAATTCTAGAGGCGCAAGTTTGAGAATGAAGAGTTTAAAGAAGAGATCAAAAGTCAAGTACAAAATGATAAGCTTATTTAAGCAGTCAAAACATTTCAAAGGGTCAGCACATAGCCACACACTGTGTATTGCTAGCTGGCAAAGTCAGACTAAAATCATGTTTGCATGCATAAGAACTCCTTCCTTCTTTTCTTTCTTTCTTTTATTTGGGGGGGTGGCGGGGGTAACTGTCATTTGTATGTACAGGGCTAGGGACTGAAAATGTAGAGGCAAAATATCAAACAAAGCTTCTGTTCTCACAGAGATTCTTTAAAATAAGATAAAACTTACAATTTTTATGGTTGCTGTTTCTGCAGTATACCAGTAAAAGTCATGGCTCTGATTAAACACCATTCTATAAAACTATATTTTCATCAACATGGGTCACATGAAAGAAAAAACAAAAAAGGTGGACCGGAGCAGAAAGACCATGCCATTGCTCCTTTCTATGAAGTAGGCCAAAAACTGTTATCAAAGAACAATGTGCTTAATTTCATTATAGGCTAGGATTTGTCAGCTTCAGGCCAAGTCACCATGCAAGACAAGAATGCTAAAACTATTAAACCGCAGGGACGACAATCAGTGTTAAAGTCCCTGACACAAAGCTGAGGATTACGTCTAAGATTGTCCTCTGTCCTCCACTTGCACAGCACATATATGGTGCACCTGTACCTACACACATGTACTTGTGCTACATGTATATACACACACATGCACACACATACACACATAATAAAAAAATCTCTGAAAACAGGCATATTAGAAAAGAAAAAAATTAGAGAAAATGTAGGAAGGCGACATAATGTCATAAGTATTGTTGAAGTTCTGTGAGCATAGTGATATGAAGTTCTCTTTCCTTGTCCACTTTTCAAAAAGAAAAGAATGGTTATAATTTGATGCCCCAGCATAGGGGAATGCTGGAATGGTGGGGCAGGAGAGTGGGTGGGGGAGCACCCTCATACAGGCAAAGGGGGGGGCGGATGTGGAATGGGGGACTGGTGGAGGGGTAACTGGGAAGTGGGATATTATTTGAGATGTAAACGAATGGAATAATTAAAAAAAAAAAAAAGGCAGAAGCCACCCCCTGGCCCTCTCCAACTGTCTCTAGCCCCTACAGTCTGTGTCTACCTTCGGTATGATGCTTGTTGGCAGACCATGGCAGAGACACTTTTTTTGTGTATATGCTAAATAATTTATATAGGAAAACATGAAAGTATTTTAGAAAGTCAGTGTCAGACAGAGAGAGAATATCCCTAAAATAAAACCGATGAAATAAAATGTAGGAAAATGGAAGAGATCTGAACTCGTAGATGGCTAGAAGAAAACAAATGGTCAGGAAAAAAAACAAAAAAACTGGAAGTATCTTCCTAAACCAAATTCAATTTCTACTTGAGAAAAGCCTGACTTTGAGTACACAGTGCAGACATCACTGGAGAATTAGCAAAAGTAGGTCACCTGTTGCAACCTTACCCAATATTCCCCAGGGTGTAAGAGAGTATTCACAAAGGTAATTCCTACAGTGTAAAAGCTAAACCTTCTGGACCTACGTTAATATTCTTTTCTTACAGTCACACATTTTAACATAAGCAGTTAACACAGACCTGCCACATTAGCTACAGAAATAACACTGTTACTCTATCGGTAAATATTCACCTGGATTCTCGCTGTTCAATACATGGTTTGGAAGCTTTTTTCCTATTGCATAGGTTACCTTTTTACTCACTGACTGCCTCATGAAAACGTTTTTAAATTTATAATCTCCACTGTTTTTGTTGCTTTTGTTTCCTACCAGAAAGTCTTTGTTAAATATAATTTCCCCCTGTATTTTCATTTAGTAGTTTAGTTTCAATTCTTGTTGAAACAAATGCATTTATTGTATGTGTATGAATATGTACCTATACAAGTCTACATTCGCCACACTCTTGACTAGACCCAAGGTTGCCAGAGGGCATCAGATCCTCAGGACCTAGAACTACAAGTGACTGTGAGCCACTGACACGGACGGACGCTTGACTGAACCTGGGTCCTCTGGAAGCAGAGCAAGCACTCTTAACCACTGAGCCATTGTTCTCTAGGCCCTAGTTTCAATTCTTATTGTTTAGGTCTTTAACACATTTAACTATGAAGACTGTTGTTTATAAATTCTCCTTATATTTTAGGGCCTAGTTATAAACTGTCCTTGAAAATCCCTTCAGTTCTTCATAGAGTGTATGTGGTTGTATTGTTTTGTGTACACTTATGCACTGATATTCATGAAAATGTACTATGTGTGGTAAAGACCTTGTCCTCAACACCTGTCTTTTAAGCACTACTCTGACTTGACTGAACGAAATGTTCATGAGACTGTCTAAAGAAGCAGACTGAAGTCCTGAGACTTAATTAATGGCAAAAGGGTTGAGAGGGAGGGAGGGAAGATGAGAGACAAAGAGACACTAAGAGATACAGAGAGATAGAGACAGACAAAGAGAAATTCTCTGAGTGTAATACCCAGACCTCAGTATTTTCAGTTAATTATTACGTTCTGTAACTTTACTATATTAATACTCTACTCTTGAACAAATTGTTTTAAAGGTTAGACGCCCAGGTACATAGGAGTACAGAAAACCTTATTTATATTGAACTTTGAATAAATTATTTGCACAACATTTTCTAGAGCAAATAACATTCAATTTGAGGCTGATCTAATTATGTGGTATTCAGTACCTCTATGAACATTATATTAATACTTTTCCATAAAGATCCTATTTACATCAGTGGTATTTCCTAAATATATTATCTTAACACACCAACTCCAAACTTCAGGACTGAAAACACTTGAAGTGGATAATGATCTGCTTCTCTTGGTCATTTTGTTGGTTGGTTGGTTTAAAACAGAGTTTCAAGATGTAACCTGGAACTTGCCAGTAGACCAGACTGGCCTTGGACTGAAAGAAGTCCTTCTGTCTTTGTCTTCCAAGTACTGGGATTAAAGGTGTATACCACCACACCTAACACCTAGCTCTTGATGTAATTTTTGAAAAGCTTATTAAATTGGGATATCTACCTGAAAGGTTTTTTTTCTTTCTTCAAGTGAAGCAAAACATCCTTTATTTCTTTTGTTTTTCTATCACCTATTTCCAAACCAGAGGTCAGGAATGGGGCACAGCTCCGTTGATAAAATACGGACATGAGCTAGAGCCCTAGAAGTTACATGACAGAGCCGGGTATGGTGGGGTTCCCTGTGCTTTTAGCCCTGGGGAGGAGAACGGGAGCTCACTGGTCAGCCAGAAAAGACTCAATGGTGATCTTCAGTCCCGTGAGACCCTGTCTAGCAAACAAAATGGACAGAACCCCAAGAATGACATCTGAGGCTGACCTCTGGCTTTGACACATGCGCATCCTCCAGAGGCAAAATATACTGACTGTATTATTAGCAGAGGAGGGGAGATGTCATTCAAGGAAATAACTAGATGAAGGATCAACTCAAATGAAGACATTTTTAAGTAAAAACAAGTGAAAGCTTAGAGATATTGGCATGAGTAATCAAACTATGAGGTTTTTCCCCCTTTCTTTTTTTCTTTCTTTCTTTTTCTTTTATTTTAAACATTTCAGTTTACTCCCCTAGTGACAGGGCATGCTGGAAGAAATGCAGCCATTTGCTTACTCAATGAAGTAGATCGTTCCTGTGTCAGTGTAGGCCATTTCCCAGTTTTTGGGCAGCGGCTCCAGATTCTCGTCTCTCATCATATAATTTCTAAAGTCCATGGAGCGATTTGTTTGGTTATAACTTGGAACAGTCTTCATCCAGCAGTCAGACGACTCAGAATGCATCTCTCTAGTTTCTGTCATTGTTGGAAACAGAACCGCACAAAGGATAGATAGAGTTTGCTTGTTTTTTTGAACAAAACGCCAAGTGCGTACATCAATGCACATATATTGCAATTAAATAACTGTAAATTTTCTTGTCTATTAAGTGTATGTCTCTTTATTAACTTTGAAATACATAAATACTCAAGTTTTTTTCATTTTCTAATTAAAATGAATTCTACTCATCTAATGCTAGTCTGGGAAGGCAGAAAAAAACAAACACTACCACCAGAATCAATTCAGGAAGAATCTTAACAGCAGCGCAGTTCTTACACAGACCTTTTATGTGCCAAGCTCTATTTGAAATGCTGAACATGTACTAACTCATAATTCTCATAGCAATTCTATTATTATTATCTCCATTTTATAAATTGAGGAAACCAAGCCACAGAGAGGTTAAGTTAGTCAGGTCACAGAGCCATTAAACAGCAAACCCAGGATCTGAATCTAAGCAGCCTATCCTTTTGACTGCTACACTAAGTAACTTTATACATTTTAAACGCAGGTATTTAAATAATAATTTATTTTTAAATGTTAAATATAATTCTAGTAATACTAAAAACGTTTGTAGTCCCAAAGTCTACATTATAGGTAGGCAAACTGAAACCTGGTTATTATCTGGGGAGTCAAGTAATACAGTAATACACTTAGAACACATTCCTAGAACTTAAACATATTACATTCTATCATTTTCACAGTTTCTACATGCAATACTTCTGAATTAGAGAATCGAAAGAAAAGCCTCTGATATAGTCATCCCTTGAATAAATCTACTTATACAATATATTAATCTTGCTACTTACTGAGAAATCAACAGCAGTAACTAATATAGCAGCTATAATAACAATATCCTGTTCTAGAAGTTATGCAAAGGTATTCTTTTTTCTCTCCCTCTCCTCCAATATCATTGCTAGTCACTAATACTTTTAGACCACTTCTGACTGTGGGTAATAGAAACTGAGAGGATTACTGAACTACGTTTTTTCTTATTCTGTATCTTATGATGACCTTGTTGATTATTTCATGGATAAAACAGAGCCAAGTACAAGCACAAAAGAACTATAAAAACTCCCATCATTCAGTCGACAAGAATCCACTTACCCACTTATTACTGCTGAAGAAAGTCTGGGTTTCTTCCTAAGGCTAACCCTCCAACAGTACCTGACTCTTTCCTACTTTCAGTCTCTCTCCTTTCTATATCACCAATCTTCCCTATCCATTAAATCATATTCTCTACATAAAGACATGTCCCTTCTCCATTCTTTAAAAACCAAGTTATCTTTCTCCTTTGACAAAGCTCTCAAGTTTTCCACTCTATGTCAAACCACCTGCAAACAGTTTAGATCTGCTACGTCTACTTCCACTCCTCCATTTCTCTATGGACCTCACTCTATCAAGGCTTCTGAACTTTCATTAATAAAACTATACTTACCAAGATCACCAATGATCTACACATAATCAAATCCAATGACCAATTCTCGGTCCACATCTCATTTGAACTATCAATAGCATCTGACAAACTGGTTACTTTCTTCCTTCTGTATGCAGTAGCTTCCTGATTGCTATCCCTATTCACACCCATGTCTTCCTATGGCCTGTCTCAATAAAGGAGCCAGAATGAGCCCACTAAAACCTGTTACACAGTCCTCTTCTCAAAATGCAACTGTGACCTCACATCTCAAAGTAAACTCCTGAATCCTTATACTGGCCTCTAGAACTATGCAACATGTGTTCTCCTCCCTACCATCACTGCCTGACCTCATCTGTCACTGCCTGACCTCATTGTCACTGCTGCATTCTTTTACCTTCCATCATTCTGCTCAAACCACATTCAATATATTGGCCACACCATGACCAACACATCGGCTCCTCTGCTATTGCCTAAATACTCCAGGTATACTACCATTTCAGGAATTTAAATTTACAGTTGCCTGTTAGGAACATTCTCTTGGATACCTGGGCTTTATCATTTTGTTTCAGGTCTTTTCTGACAGTTTATCTACAACTGCAAGTTGACTACCTCTCCTTTCTTTCTACCTCCCCACATGCCTTGCTTGGTATCATCAGACAACTTTACATGTTGTTTATCCAGTTATGACTCTCTCATCAGAAAGTGACCTCTGTGAGAACAGGAGTTTTTGTCTGTTTTGTTCACTACCTTATTCCTGGCACTTAGAACAAATGGTTAGCACTTAGTAGCCCAGCAGATGTTCAATAGCTGTTTGTTAAACAAATAAATGAATAAAATCCCTAGTTTATTTTCCTTGCAGAATATGCAATAAAGATTTAAAGGTATCCAATGTTGAAGTCAATCTGGGGGAAATAAGTATGACAGACAAAAGCAATATCAACTAAATGATCTATAATACTCTCAATGTAATTCCAAATGACTAAATCTTTTAAAACACAATTTTTGTCCCGACACCTAAATATATTGGCTAGCTCATTTAACGCTAAACACAGTGCTGAGAAGTTAGCACAATAGCCAGATCTCACTATCTGTAGGGGTAAATAAACAATGATCATATAAGGCAATAAGTATATGCAAAGAAAAATTTAATAGGTGATGAGGGAAATTGGTAATGTTCTGAGATCATATAGAGATGGGTTGCAAATCTAGGAACAGGATTAACATTTACTTCCTTATCTATGCCAGATACTATTCCTGGTATAGTAGATATAGTTAAAATATATATATTTATATTCCCAAAAAAATTCCAGTCTTCATAAAGTTCACATACTATCATTCCAAAGAGAATAGTAACTTTAACTATTCTTTGTATAACTTTAACAATAATAACTTTAACACATCTTTGTGAGGTCTGTTTTCCCAGTTCTCTCTCAACTAAATGTAAGGATTTCCTGGGAAATTACGACACTATTCAGGGACATTCAGACCAGACTCTTCACCCTCACATTTTTATTTTCATTCAGTGAGAGATATGGAAGTTAAGCAAAAGATACAAAAAAAAATGTCAATCTTATTTGCAAATTATCTTTGAGTAGATCCAGAATTTAAATTAAAAATATTGCTAATGAACCTTTTCAGGTAATTTCTTCTGAGATACCTCCAAAGTCTATGCTGGGTCGAAGACTGTATTATAAAACCAATTTTGTTTTAATTCTGGGAAGTAGAACTATGCCAGTAAGATTCCCACATCCCAGCATCACAAGTACTTCAGGCAACAAGGTAATGGCACATCGTTAATGACAGCTACTATTGCTAACTCATGTTAGTTTACAAGATGATCACAGAAATATACATTGTTCCACACGCAGCTTTCAGAGAGAAGTAGAATCCTATCACCTGCTCTGCATACAGTTCAAGAAAAATGTTAGTATTTCAACTCAAGATTGAAGGCAGTCTGAAACCAATCAGAAGTTGTTAATAAGTTTACAAACCCATGCTTCCGCTGCCATTGACAGCTTCTTTGTCCTCATCTTCCTCTTCCTCAGGGAGAGAGCTGTCCATCCTTTCCATCTTGCTGACAGATGTAGTTCGTTTTCTTTGGGATTCTGTGTCAAACTCATTGTCAAAGAGGACCTGATCAACTGGATCGGGCTGGAAAGGACTAGGCTCTGCTGGAGGCTTGGGCGTGCCATAGAAATTTCCTGTGGTGTACAAATGATGGCAGCTGAGAGCACGAATGCTGACCAAGGTACATTAACACTGAATACTGCTTAAAAAGTCCCTCTGCCATTGACTAGAAGGCCAAAGCATTCTGTATGGATGAATTCCTCATATGTTGTCATACATATATTTGCTGGCATACTAATACCATTGTTTTTAATTTTGTTTTACATGGGTCCTTAATTAGGGCTGAATTTAGAAATATAAAAGCATCAATTCTCATATGTAATAATGAAAGACACAAAGGCATATAAAATTAACTAATTTTGTTCTAATGTATAAAATGAATTATTTTACTAAAATGAGGATATATACAAAGGCTAAAAACTATTTCATATAGGACTATAAGCTGTTGTGTAATTTTAAGAAGATTCCTGCACACTTGAATTATATTATCTGACAATTTATTAAAGAGCCATTATATATCAAGTTCTATTCTAGTATACACTCAGAAAAGCAAGAGATAGTTTAATGTTTTCTTCTGAGGATCTTTGATTTTTCCAGTACCAGTACTTGGTCAAGGTTAAAAATAAAAACAAATGAAATAATTTTCAGTTTGTCATGCAGCTCCCACTGAGCAGGCAGGCACCATGGGAAAGTGTTCCATAAGTCTAGCTGTCTTAACAGTCACTGTCCATATGTCAGAGGGGGAAAACATTACCGTGAAATTGGTGAAAGTTTGACTCTAAGTACAATTATCAATATTCAAAAAGTCAGACTCAATTGTTTCTTTGTTTTCAAATACAGATTTAACTGGGTTTTGCCAATAGATGGGTACACAGATTTTGTATTAAAACAGATTAGATTTTCTGTCAATTTTCTGACCTGTATATAAAGATGCAAAGGAAAAGCTGGTTCATTATTTTCTGAGTTGGGGAAAAAGGCACCATAATCTCAATTTTTTTGCATTTTATCTTATTTTATAGACAGGACCTTATTGTGTAGGCCTGGTTGTGCTGAACTCACGATGTATACCCAGGCTGTTCTCAAATCACTGAGATTTACCTGCCAGGCCTCTTCTGGAATTACACGCGTGCGGGACTGTGCCAGCTATTTTTCTGCTTTAAGCTCAATAATCACACTAGCAAAAACTCTGGATCAACCAAAGCAGAAATGAGTGCATGTGTTCTGGGGATGATAGTGTCAACAAAAGTGCACTTTACTGTAAATTCTCAGTGAACTAATGTAGAAAAGTTAACACGTTCTTAAGGAAAGTTAAGGGAAAATGTAGAGTACAAATTGCTATATAGTCAATAAATAGGTTTTGGGGTTTTGCAAATTTTTTTTCTAATTTATTTGTTTAAAAAAAGTCTTCCGGGGTTGGGGATTTAGCTCAGTGGTAGAGCGCTTGCCTAGGAAGCGCAAGGCCCTGGGTTCGGTCCCCAGCTCCGAAAAAAAGAACCAAAAAAAAAAAAAAGTCTTCCTAGGGCTAGGGAAGTGGCCCAGCAGTTAAGAGCAATTGCTTCTCTTGCTCAAGACCCAGGTTCAACTCCTAGCACCTACATGGTAGCTTACTACCATCCATAATTGCAGTTCTAAGAGATCCAACATCCTCTTTTAACCTACACAGGCAAAAGGCATGAACACGGTATACATACATACATACATACATACATACATACATACATACATGCAAGGGGCAAAACGGATTTTTTTTAATCTAAAAACTTTTAAGAAAAGAAAAACCTTTTCATTTGTACAGCTATCAACTATTAAACATTTCAAACATGAAATTAAAAATAACATCTGAATCACATTAGAGTTATATATGTCATAAACATATTTGCTTATATAAATATAGGTGTATTCAACCCCCCAGGTATTAGATTTATCTTTTAAAATCAATATTTAGCAGAATCTTCTCACTTCTCCTCTAACCCTCTCTCTCTTTGACAAAGTCTCATATGTAGCCCCAGATGGCCTAGAACTTGCTGTGTAGACCAGGCTGGCTTCTAACTTCCAGAGATCCATCTGCCGCTACCTCCCTGCCCTTGCCCCCACCTTTGCCCCATCCCTGCTTCCCAAGTCCTGAGATTTGGACTACAGGTATATAGTGTCTATGCTGCTCTCTTTTTGAGAACAGGATCTTATTCAAGGCTGAGGTTGAATTCCTGATCTTGCTGCCTCTTATCTCTAAATGCTGGGATAATAGACATGTTCTTGATTGTACTTGATTGTAATTTATTTGCTTTTACTTTTCTCCTTGACACAGGTCTACTTATAGAACCATTATTTTTGTAAACTTATCAAAGAAGAGCCCCTGTGCTCGGCTGTGAGGAATGAAAACAGACAACTATTCAAAACTACTTCATCAAGCTGAGTAAATACACTCTACAAGTCAAAAATTTTGGTCTAACACCAGGAGAATGATGAAATAAAATACAATACTCAAACTATGGCATATTGTAAGAATTAAATGTAATGAATTCAGATAAATGTGGAACAGTAACAAGGAGTAATCAAAAGCTATAATAATATGTAAAAACAATAAAGAAAAATGAGACAAAGAAACAGATCAGATAAATAATAAATATGTGCAAAAGACACAATAAACATTTTTGAAGAACATAAACAAAATACGAGTATTAAATAAAAAAGAAAGGTCAAATATAAGAGCTAAGCTATCTGAATGAAAGCACACAGACGAAAGTTGGAGCTGCACAGAGATTAGCACCCTATGCAAGGATGACACACAAAATCATGAAGCAGGCTGTATTTTTACTGGACTAAGGGTTTTTTATTTATTATTATTATTAATTTTTACTTTTGGGGGATATCACAGTGTGGAGGGGCACACATGGATGGACTGGGAAGTGAGTGTGACTGGGGTGCATGATGTGAAATTTCCATAGATGTTCCCATAAAAATGTCATATTGAAAGAAAATGAAAACAAATTAGCTTGTCCATTCCTCTGAGACGTCTTCACTTGGCAAAAATGATATTCCTATTATTTTCTGTAAATTTCTTCTTTTGTATCTGTCGTAGCATCTCGGTTTATATTTAGTTTAGTTTTCACTGCCTTCTCTATTAAAATACAAAATTTATTAAAGCAATAGCATTTTGATCTTGTTCACCATAGTATTCCTAGGTCTCTTAAAAGACTTGGCACATAGTACGTACCTGTCAAGTGGTTGCTGAATAAATAAAACATGATCAAATCAATTTTTAAATGAATGGATGATTCATGTGAGCTGAGGCCAGAAAAAGTAGGTCAAAGTTTATAGGCAGGAAGGAAATGACTCAATGTTCTGAATAAGAAAGGGATATGATTAGAAGTACCAGAGTTGAGACTGAGGAAGTCCAGCATTGTAGCAAGGGGCGGGATGGAACTAACAAAAGCAAGACACTGGAAGGCGGCTGGGACAGGGAGACCAACTGCAATAGTATGATGAACTCAATGAAGGGCCTACAGTGTTATAGTGAACTCAATGAAGGGTCTACAGTGTTACAGTGAACTCAATGAAGGGCCTACAATGTTACAGTGAACTCAATGAAGGGCCTACAGTGTTATAGTGAACTCAATGAAGGGTCTACAGTGTTACAGTGAACTCAATGAAGGGCCTACAATGTTACAGTGAACTCAATGAAGGGCCTGCAATGTAGCAGTGAGAACACTGCCAGGGAAGTGGCTACCAGGATGAAATGACTACATGTGGTGACTGAAGGGAAACAAATATGTGCACACATATGCATAAGCATGCATGTGAACTGAGACACATTCAAGGGTATTTACTGGACATCATCTCTTACACACCATCAAGTAAGACAGGCACTGTCCCTGCTACACAGAAGTTGTGAAAGTCACACTTAGAAAAGCAGAACAAACATGACGAAAAAGTATAAGGTGCTATGGGAGTGGATAAGCTCACCAAGAGGAAAAGTGTGTGAGTTTTTTAAAAAGTACACAACATGGAATCATTTAAGAGTTGAAACTGACCTCGTTTGTTCTTCAGAAAAACAAATGAGTATAGTAAACAGAGATATGAAAATCAATTATTGGTGCTTTCTTTTCTGCAAGATTTTCAGGCTTTTCAAAGTATGTAGACTTTAGATTTCCAGCCATGGACAGAAAGTCATCAACAAGCACTTGTTGGGTTCAGAGGATAATGGTGAATTGCTTTGAAATATGCAAACTTGCCAGTTTGACTAATTTTTAGTTTATTGTTCACAATGAACTTTTAAATGTGATATAATGCTTTTGGTTATTGTCTAATTCCATCTAATCAGTAAATTGGAAATTTCCTAATTAAAAGAAAATCACATTTTCTTATGTCTTAAGACTTTATTTTATGCATACAGTTATTTTGCCTCATATATATCTGTATACCATATGTGTGCAGTGCCCACAGAGGCCCAAAGAGGGCACTGTATCCCCTGTAACTGAAGTTTAAAACAGTTGCTAGCCATCATGCAGATACTAGAAATCAAAAACAAGTCTTTTGGAGGAACAGCCAGTGTTCTTAACTGTTAATCCATCTCCCTAGGCCTCGCAAATAACTTTTTAAAAATTGTATTTACTGATACAATTCCCTCTGAAATGATTCTGGTTATCTGGAGGTAATTTTAATATTTGGGGACATACCATCATACGTTCCACTTTCTAACAATGCTCCGCTTTCTTCCAGTGCCTTGAATTGTTCAACAGAAATGAAATTATAGTCCACCCCTGGAACTTCCCCATCCCTGGGAGCCCTTGTAGTGCCTAAGGAGAAAAGAAAAAAGATAATCGTAAAATACTTTTTAAAATACAAATAATCAGATGTCAGTCTAAGAAGACTACATGGAAGATAAAACTTATTTAATACATTGTATCTGATGTATTAAAGTATAATAATAACTATATGAGAAAATATACTTGAATAAAATAGTAATAAAATTCAAATCTATAAAAACCCTATAGTAAGTTTAGTGTCAATAAAGACTTAATTTCCTGGCATACAGATTTTTAAAATATTTTATTTTTAAACTTTTAAGAGTGTGTGTGTGTGTGTGTGTGTGTGTGTGTGTGTGTGTGTGTGTATGGGAGCACCAAGCTCCCAGATGTAAGGGTAGACCACTCTGCTTCTCCCTCCCCAGCTAAGCTGTACTGACTTTGACACACAACTGATCCAAGCTGGACCCAGACAACTAATGAGCCATGGCAACAACACACGATGGCTATTTTAAGCCACAGAACTTCAAGGCAATTTGTTATGTAGCAAAGTCTAACAGGATGTGCAAATGAACAGTACTGTAAAATATATGGCTACATAAAATTCAATTCATAGGCAAATCATACTGCAAATAATGCCATAAGGATAGCACTAACCAAAGGGGCAAGAAGAACTTAGTCTGCAATTATTATAATCTATGGTCTGCTTTAGAAGAGTCATTTAACTTATCTGGGATTCATTATCTTTCTCCAAAGTGGTGGTGGACAAGACGGTGCTCATGATCCTATTAAGGCATGGATATCATAGGATTCCAAAACATACATTGCTAAGACTTAGAAAATGGCTCTAATTCTCATCACAAATTACTATAAACTCTGGCTGCCTCTCATGAAGATTAAAAAAAAACCCCTTATTTTCTTACCCTTTTGCCTTTATTATCTCAAAAATGTCTTTAGTTTCTTGACATTCTCTCTATATTTTATGTGTACGAGTTATATAATACGTTTCTCCTTTTTACAAAGAAAAGAAGTTCTGTCTACTCAGTTTCCACCTCCTCTCATTTTCTCCTCAGCACATTAGAATCTTATCTTTGCCCCAATCATTCAATAAGAAATTTTCTATGTTCAAAGCTAATCTCTACTTTAACTCAATCTTTCTACAGCTGCAACCATTTAATACAGTTAATCAAATGGTGGTGGTGACCACCAACCATAAAGTTACTTCATTATTAGTTAACTGTTATTTTGCTACTGTTATGAATCATAACATAAAATCTCTGATATGAAAATATCTGATATGTGACCCCTCTTGGGTCCCTACACACAGTTTGAGAACCATTTTCTTAGAGCATAACCCCTGGTAAGCCGACAGTACTCCAGGAGAAGAACATATATCCAAGAATGTTTGTGCAAATTGATCCTGATGGGAGGAAAAATTAGGTGAGCTGAGAAAGAAAGTAAAGTTAATCTGTTTAAGAGGTGAGAGGAGTAAATATAATCAAAACACAGTGTAAAAAACTTTTCAGTGGGGGAAGTTATTTGGGCCAAGTGAGATGGCTCAGTGGGTAAAAGCACTCCCCACTCAAGCCTGATGACTTAAAAGTTGATCCCCAAATCTCAAGGTGGAAGCAGAGAATCACTCTCAAAAGCTGTTCTCTGATCTCTACATGTGCACTTAGAGCACACAACAACAACAACAACAACAACAGACAAGAAATAAACAAAAGTCCATGGAATTTAGTCATGGGCTCCAAACTAATATAATTCTTGTGAAACTTAATTGGTTGTCATGTGACAGACATGGTGTTTCCTCCTGCCTTTAATCAGGAGACAAGGGAGGTAAAGACAAGGTTTGAGAGCACAAGGCCAACCTGGCAACACAGTGACACTCTATTTCAGAAAACAAAGAGCAAGTTAGTTACCGTCAACATAGATTAGCATAAAAAATGAAATCTGATTAACTTCTCTCAGTTTTTGGCATATGTGTGTTTTTTTGCTCAAACGTGGCCCAAGCTAGAGTCAGCCGAGGAAGGAGCCTCAGTTGAGGAAATGTTTCCATGAGATCCAGCTGTAGGCATTTTCTCAATAAGTAACCAATGGGGCAGGGCCTCAGCCCATTGTGGATGCTGCCATCCCTGGGCTGGTGGTCCTGGGTTCTATAAGAAAGCAGGCTGAGTAAGCCAGGGGAAGCAAGTCAGTAAGCAGCACCCCTCCATGGCCTCTGTATCAGCTCCTGCCTCCAGGTTCCTGCCCTGATTTCCTTCAATGATGAACAGCAAATAGGGAAGTGTAAGTGGAATACACCCTTTCCTCAATTTGCTTTTTGGTCATGATATTATAGAAACCCTAGCAAAGACACTCACTTTCCCTTCTGCTATGAACTCTTACCAGAAGCCAAGCAAATGCTAGCACCATGCTCTTGAACTTTCAGATTAATGAGTCAAACCCCACCCCCAAAACCCAAACCCTTTTTCTTTATAAACTACCCAGTCTCAGTAATTTCTAACAGCAACAGAAAATAAATTATGCCACTAGCTATATAGATTTTCTGTTATAAAGTAGCTACCTTTTAAAAAATTAATTTGTAGGTCTTTAGGTTCTTGATGCTATAATAAATCAGTAAATCTAATCTGACAGGAGTCTGTACAATACACCATCATTTCATCTCTAAAGATGATTTAAAACTCTATTGTAAGATTGTGCCCCAGTTGTTATTATTTTAGAACATGAGATAATTGTTGTACTAATGATGAAGTTTTATAGTCCCTTTTCAAGAACATGTATTACATAGAAAACATTTCTATGAAGTATGAGCTTTCTAAAAGTAATTTCTTCTTATTGGACATGTGTCCAATAGACACTGAAGAGAAACTAGAGCCAGAGATAACCTTTCAAAAACTATTACAATCCTGCAAACAAAACAAATAGTTCTAATAAAATATTACTGCAGTTGAAAATAAATGCTAAAATTCTAATAAAAAGTACTAGAGTCCAGAAGCTATTTTTTTTAAATGATGGGGTAAGTCATGTGCTACAGAACTCTTAAGACTAACCATTATGATCAAACAGAGGCCACACTGAAGGAAGTAGGCCCCGTCGTTTCTACTTGAGTTCCCTCAGGTACAGCATTCAGCTGTGCTCATTTATTCTGATTTCTTGGTTCTATTTGATGATAAGACACTTAGCTTGTGAAAAAAATGACATAAGAACTAAGACAACCTGTTACATTGCTATCATGCACACTTACCAATCGTATCTGAGATAATTTGCATTAGAGAAATAAATACCCAAACAGGCATTATCTCCTCTTACTCTGATTTGTTTTATTTTTTTCTCTGTGTGTGTGGGGTACTCACATGTATGATGCACATGTCTGTGTGAATATGTGTGGGCATGTGTGTGCAAGTGCAATACCTGTCCATAGATGCAAAGGCCAAATGACAACGTAATGTGTCCTTCCTCATCACCTTTGCCTGTCGTTCAGAGGCAAGATCTCTCCCTGAACTTGGGCTTGAGTTTCCTTAGCAAAGTTGGAAGCCAGCAAGGCCTGGTCATCCTCCTCCTCCTCACGCCCATCTGTGAGCAGTTAAGATATTCTCAGAATGCCTGGCTTATTACAGGGGTGCTGGGATACAGCTCCAGTCCTCACAGTTGTGCAATACGTCCTCTGAGTGGATAAGCCGTGTGTAGCCTTAGAAAGTACTGTAGCAAAGTCAGACTCACAATCGTTCCTAAGTAAAGTGAAATAGATGTGGAGTGGAGAGTGGAGAGGAGGGAGCATGAAGAGCATTCCCGTTTCCTATTTATTCCAATGATACCCACCAGGATTTACTAAAAAGCCAATTATCAGTCACAACAATTCTGTAGAAATGAGTATTTGCCACCAGGCTTTCTATTACATCCTATTATTATGCTACAATTATTCTATTTTCACGATAAACTGATAAACAGCATACAAAATTTGTTATTTTCCAGTAATAACTTTCCTCTATAGCTTCTAGAATCAAATACATAAAAGGAAGGCTCAAAATGAGCCACCATGTGGTTGCTGGGATTTGAACTCAGGACCTCTGGAAGAGCAGCCAGTGCCCTTAACCACTGAGCCATCTCTCCAGTCTCCGGCTCAAAATGAAAGAACCAGAAATTTCTATTGCCTGGCAAGATGGCGTACAAGGTAAAGTGAGTTTAATCCCATGACCAACCTGGTAGAGAGAACTGAGTCTCTCACATTGTCCCTCTGACCTTTCCTCCCTCCCAAGTGAATGAATAAGTGTAATAAAAAAGTTTTAGAGGCACTTCCCATCAATTTATTCAGATCTTTTTAGTCTTTTTTTTTTTAGGACAGATGTGAAAAAAATACAAGAGCACAAATCTACTTTTATTTATTTACTCTCCATTAGTTTAGATCCGGGATGGGCACAGCATCACACGGATTCCATGTCCAGTGGCCTTTGCAGGAAGGTTGCTTTGGAATTTGGCACGAACCATGCCACTGTTTCCATGGGCCCGAGTTACTTTTCCCCAGATCACTCTGGTTTTGTCTGGTTTGCCTCCAGGAGTCACTGTATTGTTTTTTGCTTTGTACACACACCTCTTGCTTAAGTAGAACTCAATTTCATCTTGGGCATAAACACCTTCAATTTTAAGAAGAGCCGTGTGTTCTCTTTGGCTCTGGAGGCCTCGCCTGTAGCCAGCAAAAATGGCCTTGCACCACAGCCTTCCAGACATACTTGCTTTTTTTTTTTTTTTTTTAGAAGTCCTGTTCCCAGCAGGCCTCCAAAGGCACCAAGATGGTGGAAAGAGAGATCTTTTTAGTCTTATCTTATAGAAAAATATTATGGGGGCTGGAGAGATGGTTCAGTGGTTAAGGGCACTGACTGCTCTTCCAGAGGTCCTGAGTTCAATTCCCAGCAACCACATGGTGGCTCACAACCATCTGTAATGGTATCTTCTGATGTGCAAAGACAGCTACAGTGTGCTCATATACATAAAATAAAAAAAATGAATCTTTTAAAAAAAAGAAACCTTATACTCATTTAGGTTAATTTCTAGGTGTCTCATTCTTTTTCTTTTGGGACAAGATTTCACAGTACAGCTCTGGCTGTTCTCAAACTTAGAGTGATCCTCATGCTTCAGCCTGCCAAGTGCTAAGATTAAAGTCATGTGCCACCATGCTACTTTGGGGAGCAAGCTTGTCAGATAAGCCTTCTACCTCTGACCTATATCCCAACCAAATTCTTAGCAAACTTTTATTTTTAAATTACTGATGGAATAAAATAATACAAAAACGGAGGTTTGGTCATTGTATTGGAGTATTAACTTACCTATAATGAAATGTACTAATTCTAATAGTATAATTGCTGTGAGTTTAAAAAACCACAAGCCCCAAGTTTTCCTAGGACCTTCTGTGGCCTCATTTCTATGGCAGCAGCTGATCTACTGACATTACAGTTTGCTTTTAATAGAAGCTTCCTGTGCATGGAACAGTAGGCTGCCTATACTAATTGTCTGCATCTGGCCTCTTTAGTCTGGAACGAGGCTTAGGACGCACCCATGTTTAATTTCTTCTGACGTATGACATTATGTCTTTTATTGAAAAAAAAAAAAGGTCCTTGTCATTCTTTTCCAAGCAGAATGACTTCTATGTCTTTTTGTTGTTTCATTATTCTGGCTAGAATTCTATACTGTGCTGAACAGTATAGCAGCAATAAACTTCCCTCGTATGTCACCTCATAGTATAGAAAAAGCTTACTGATGAGTGTGATGCTACTTGTGGACTTGTCAGATACACTCTCTATATACTGAAGTAGTTTCCTTTCCTTATACTCCTAATCTGATGAGTATGGTATTTTTCAATCATAATAGAATATTAAATTTTGTGAAATACTTTTTCTGTATTAACTGAGATGTATATGTACATTTATTGGTTCATAGGTTAAACTATATTCATATTGCAGGTATAAATCCCACCTATTCATTACAGATTATTGTTTTAACTGAATTAGATTTACTAATATTTTAAGACTAGGGGTCAATAGTTATAATGGGTTTAGGCTTTTTGTTGAAAAATACTATTTTAATTTCCCCAATAGTCACAGGTCTCCTCATGTTTTTTGATTTTTTATGATTCAGTCCTGGTAAGGTTTTGTTTCTGGTTAGTCACTTACCTATTTCCTCTAGTTACTAACTGCATAGTGTACAGTTATTCCTAGTATTGTCATAACTCTCACATCAGTTTTCATGTCTTCACTTTCTTATTTTAGACACTAAGGTTTGCTCTGCCAATTGTTCATTTTCAAAATCTTGGCTTCACTCATTTCTTCTATGGCCTTTCTATTTTGTATTTAATTATCTCTGCTCTTAACATCGCTATCCCTTCCTCTTGTTGACTTTGGGTTCAGCTTCTCCCTGTTGTTGGTCCTTCAAGCACAAAGTTTAAAATTCTCAGGTGACTGGTTTCCCTCGTAACTTTCATCACATCCTGTAAGGTTTGGTATGTTGTATTTTCAGTTTTACTGATGCCAGATAAGTTCTCAACTTGACTGTAATTCCTATTTTCAGCCACTTGTTATTTAAAGGTGCCCTGTTTTAACTTCCACACATTTGTAGTTTTCTGCTTTTCTCCTGTTATTAGTTTATTTCACTATGGTCAGGAGAGACACTTCATATATTTAAATTTGTTAAAGAGACTGTGTGTGTGGCCTGAGGATGTGTATCCCACTGCTGTTGCATAAAGAACTCTGTATTTAACCGCTAGCTCCATTTGGTCTATTATGTTATTAAAGGTCTCTGTTTTAGGCTGGGCAGTGGGGCATACCTTTAATCACAGCACTTGGGAGGGAGAACCAGGAAGGTCTCTGTGGGTTTTAGGCCAGCTTGGTCTACATAATAGAGTTCTACAACAGCTAGATAGGACACCGTTTTTCAAAAAAGATTTTCTTTTTTTCCTGTGCTAAATTTCTTTTTGTTTATGGGTAGGATGCCTCTATAAAGAGATACTAATATCTGATGATCTATTTACCACTGATGGGCACTGGGGCTATTTCTCAATTTTGGCTATTATAACTAAAGAAGCCAAGAACTTATAAGTCTTTAAATAGAATCATATTAATTTATATTGGGTTAATGCCTAAGAATGAAAATGCTGAATCATATGGTGAATAGCATATTTAACTTTATTATTAAATGTATATTTACTATTATTAAATGTATATTTACTATTATTAAATGTATATTTAATTTACATGTAAATTTCAAATTATTTTTCCTAAGGTAAATCATTCTACATTCTCACAAACATATAAGCTGGTTTATTAATATAAATCTTTACATGTAGAAATTTTTTGAAGGTTACCAGTCAAATTTCCTAAATCCTAAAAATAAATTAAGTTGATAAGGAAAATGGAATAAATTACATTACAATTCTGTGAGAAACAGTCTTAACAATTTGATGTAGAGCTTATTGGTTTAAAGAAACTGACTGATATCAACTGAAAGTAAGAGTGGACAACACTGGAAACCAGTATCAACTGTTCAAGCTGGGTTTCCAGACAATAGGACAGTGCATGTACGAAAGCACCATTTAAAATCCATCCAGTCTTACTGGCAGCTATTCTCTAAAAGTGTGTTTGCAAGTCCCTGTCTGTAATGGTGTGTCTTTCTTACAAAAGCAACATCAATGTGATCATATGCATAGCTATGCTTCGTACAAATTCTGTGAGTGCCATTTCAAGAAACAGCAGGTTTTGAAAACTAAGTTCTTAAATTGGCAGTTTCAACATAGGACTCCCTGTAATACTATTAACTTTGCTGGGAGAGCTGAAGGTTACTTATTTGAATACCACCCAGTAATATCCCCTGGCACTTTTCACTATGAGTATTTGCTATAAAGTTCAATCTTTCATAAACACTATAGCAGAAAAATGCAAAAATAAGCAGTAAATATTATGAAACACTACTGTATGATAATTTGAAATTTTGAGGTAAAAGCATTAGATATTTCAAGGTAAAATCAAACTGAAAAGAAACACAAAATATTTTCATCATAAAAATTAGATGATACAATCTGTAATCTAATGTCCAATGTGAAGACATTTTTAAACAGTCTTTTAACAAGCTGAGAATATCACTACAAAAATCAAAAAAAATCTCTACCTGGAATATCTGTCAAGACCAAAGGTTAACAAATAATATAATGGTTGCTTAATGTGTCTTACACTTTCATTCTGGGAGTTTATGCCATCAAATCTACAGAACTTTTTCTGAAATAAGGTCTTGTTCTACAGCTCAAGCTGCTTTTAAACTTGTTGGCATCCCCTTGGCTTTAGCCTCAAGTTCTGGGATTAAAGATATTAGCCACCACACATGGTTTAAATTAGTTATTTGGCACTCATATTGTACTAATATTCCATTCTTTAAAAGATTTCCTCTATTAAGTGTCTGTATTGGTAGAAATCATTTAAAAGTTATTAAAATCTTGTTAGTTCATAATAATAAAATATTAGACAAAGCGTACTACTTTCTTCCTGTAGTACAGGACTCCCTATGCAACACTCCATCCCAGATCACAGTGTTTGCAGCTATCATTACTGTTCTGTCAACCAAGTACAGCAGCCATTGGGCTCATAAGTACTGGATTCATTTGGCATTTTGTCATAGTCAACCACAGAAAAAAAACCCATGATTAAACTCATGTGAGTCCTCAGTTTGTCATGAGCTTTAAGTCTCCTACTCCTCACTGCAAAGAACTGAGCACTGGTTCCAGATCAAGAATACAACCAAAACCTCCCTCAAGATCCCTTCTTAGAGAGTCTGTTTTCTGAGACCATTATCATTACCAATTCTTTGACAGTCAGGATTCAGAAAAGAGAAAGAAAAAGTAACAGGATGGTTAAAGAACTATTAACAGTATTTACAGAGAATTAACTGAGATTTAACAAGAATTCTAAGTAGAACTAAGAGATAACTCTGAAAAGTACCAACTTATACCCAAGGAAAAATACCCAAGTGCAGCCTGCCATGGAGGAACATGCCCCAAAATCTCTATTTCAGATCTCATTCATGCAGGTGTGGTAAGAGTAAACAATCTTGCTGGATTGCTAGGAGACAATGCCACTTCAGTGGGTCAAGGCAGGAAGTGGGTCAGAACAGTCTAGAGTTAGTGAGTCACCAGCAAGCTGCCCAGGGGAGTGGTAGTGGGTAAAGGGTGTTTTAATAGAAAAACAACTGGAACACTTGTTGAACTTGCCAGAAACCTCTTCTAGGTGCTATTGTATCAAGTGAGGAACACAGCTTGATCCACCACAGCCGCCACAATGTAACAATTGGTAAGTAGATGTAACAGTAGAATTAAGGACGCTACTAATGAGGGCTCTACTATTTATGCTGACAAGCGCCTCACTGGTATCACTGAAATTCCTCTGAGGAGCTGACTGCTAGGTACTGCTGAAATTAACTAGTTTTTTTTTTTTTTTTTTGCAAAGCAAGAGCAAAAAGACAAAAGCTGAAACCAAGAGAAGAAACCTGTTCTTTTTCCAGAATCATTCCTGTGCCCTCTAGTGACAAAGCTTAGCACTGTACTGGAGGGTAGAAGAACAATGTCCCAATATTACAGGTAGGCAAGAAATAGTAATTTGGCATGGATAGGCAATGAGCAAAAACTGGCTTTCTGAGACACTCTCATGTTAATGGGAATTAAATTTAATATAAGAAGTTCTACATATATAAAAAAATATCACTTTATCCTCTACTGTGTCATACTTGTTTTCAAGTTATACACTAACCTTGCATTTCTGTAATAAGCCCTAATTAACATACATCCTTTTATATACTGTTACATACTGATTTGCTGAAATACTACTAAATGTTTTGAATCAATGTTCATGAAATTTGAAGTCTACTATTGTTTAATTTTAATATTTGTCTACTTTTTGTTCAGTTACGTACAATAATGTTCAAATAACGGAGTGAATTGGGAATTGTCCCCGCTTATTTTATTATTAGCTCACTTTACATAACGGGTGCTTTATGTCTGTACACATGTCCATGCCTTCTGCCCGCCCCCAGAGGTCGGAACTGGAGTTACGGACAGTTGTGAGCTGCCTCCTAGGCACTGGGAATCACATGGATCCTCTGAATGAGCAGGAAGTGCTCGTAGCCAATAAGATTTGTTCGAAATCCTCTCTTCTATTGTCCAGAAAATGTATGGAATTGATTTTCTTTTTGGAAAATTTACCTACTATCTGGACCTGAAGTTTTCTTTATAATAAAATTACCAACTATAAACTTCTCTAAAGAAAAGTTTTTGGGTTATCTTTTAGAATGAGCACTGGTAGTTTTAGTATTCTGAAGAATTTGTTCATTTCATACAATTTGAGGAATTTATTTCAGTATAAAATTTCTCAGAATGTTTTTAATATTCACCTAATTCATCTAATTGTCTCTCTCTCTTTCCAAAGTAGTATGGTTATATTTTTAGGTCATCAATCAAATTGATGCAAAAAACAAATCAACTTTTGTTTTTCTCTATTTCCTATTTCACTAAGTCTTGCTTTCACTTCTACTAATTTCTTTCCTAGCTAGTTTTGCTTTATGCTATTCTTTTTCTTTCCATTCTTAAGACAAATGTTTGTATCATCTGAGAGCTTTGTTAACTAATACAAATATGTAGTATGTTTCCATCCAAATGGTGCTCTAGCTTCCTAGAAAATTTTTTATTCAACATGTTTGATACATTTCTGCTATGTTGCTGTGTTTGTTTTATTTCTCTGTTGATTTTTTTTTGATAAGCAAGTTAGGAATATTACTTAATTTCCAAGTATGGAGATTTTCTAGATTTCATTCTGTCGATAATTTCTAATTTAGTTTCCACTATAGTGAAGTAACATATTTTACATTATGTAAACATTCTTACTTCACTGAGTCTCCTTTTGTGGTTCAGTCACCATAGTTACAACATTTCATGCCTACTAGAAAAGAATGTACACTGTACTATTGTTGGGCAGTGTATTCTAATAAATAGTAACTAGTCATAATAATAGAGTGCTGTTCTTTTTTATTATTTATTTACATTCCAAATCTTGCCCCTTTCTGGCCCTCCTTCCACAAGTTTTTCACCCCATTTCCTCTCCCCTTTGCCTCTGGGAGGGTGTTCCTCCACCCACCAACCCACTCCCACCTCACCCTTCTAACATCCCCCTTCCCTGGGACATCAAGTTTCTACAGAATTAAGTACATCCTTTCCCACTGAGGCCAGACAATGCAGTCTTCAGCTTCATGTGTTAATGGGGACCAAGGACTAGCCATGTTTGCTTGATGGCTAGTGGGTTAGTTAATACTGTTGTTTTTTCCTATAGGGTTGCAATCCTCTTCAGCTCCCTCAATCCTTCCCCTAACTCTTCCATAGGAGTCCCTGACCTCAGTCCAATGGTTGGCTGTAAGTATCTGCGTCTGTCTCGGTCAGCTGCTGGCAGAGCCTCTCAGAGGACAGCCATGCTAGGCCCTTGTCTTCAAGCACAACAATGTTATCAGTTATATATCAGGGTTTGGGGCCTGCACATGGGCTGGATCCCAAGTTGGGTCAGTCTCTGGATGGCCTTTTCTTCAGTCTCTGCTCCATTTTTGTCCCTTTAGACAAGAAGAATTCTGGGTCAAAAATTTTAAAGATGGGTGGGCCCCCCTGCCACAAATGGAGGCCATGTCTATCTACCGGAGGTGGTCTCTTTAGGTTCCATCTCCCCATTGTTGGGCATTTCAGCTACGGTCATCTCCATTGGGTCCTGGGAGCCTCTAACATCCGTCATGTCTGGGAATTTCTAGAGGTCCCCACAACCGCCATCTCCCACTGCACACTGCTGCATATTTCTATTTATTCTCCCTCTGGGCTTCTCTTGTCTCCCCCATTCCTGATCCTGACCCCCTTCCCCTCCTCTTCCCCTCTCTCAGGTTCCTCCCTCCCTATATTTCCCTATATCAACACTTGGGCCTTCCTTCATCTGGTTTCATCTGGCTGTGAATTATACCATGGGTATTCTGAATTTTTCAGCCAACATCCACTTATCAGTGAGTTCATATCATACATGTCCTTTTGGGTCTGAGTTATCTCACTCAGGATATTTTCTAGTTCCGTTCCATCCATTTGCCTGCAAAATTCACGATGTCCTCGTTTTTAATAGCTGAGTAGTATTCACTGTGTAGATGAACTACACTTTCTATATCCATTCTTCCATTGTAATATAGTGGAGCACATGTCCTTGTGATATAGTGAAGCATCTTTGGGTATATGCCCAGGAGTGCTATAGCTGGGTCCTCAGTTCGATTAGTTTATATTTCTATGTGTTCACACTCATTGATCTTTACTTCTGCATTCTGGAATCTGTTTTTATATCTGAGTTTTAAGTTTTACTTCCTTTTTGCTGTTATACTTTCTCTTGACTGTGTTCACTGCATGGTTTAATCCTTGAACATTTTTTAAAACTCTAACATTCCTTGTGTGGTAGTATGTCTCATGTATCATTTCTATATCTTTCCTATCAGCTGACCTGTATTTTGAAAACTCTAGATCATATTTGACTATTTTTTCATGTCTAGTGATTTTTCTTAGATTTTTGACATAAATATTTTCATATTTGGTGTCTCTCTTATTGTAACATAAAAAACAATCTCTCTTTCTGAAAGAAAAGTTACATGCATATTCCCTGATGCTTTGAGACCTTGCTTAATTTAACTTTGTTCAAGTGGGGTCTCCGCTCAGAGTGCTTAGAATTCAAATGTCTCTAAGTAACCATTGGGAATGGTTAACCCTATAGTTTCCAAACAGTTCTCCAGATACTTTAGACTTCTTGAATCTATATTTCTAATCTCTCGGCTCAGGGCCTGCCATACTCTGCCCTGCTCTCCTTGATGCTGTCGTATAGAAAATGCCTTATAGCACAGTCTCTTCCTCTCCCAAGGACCATGATACTGTTGTACAGCCCAGCATCTCCCACAAGAGTGCCTGTCTACTTGCACACCATGCTTCTACCCGCCTGCACCTCTCTCTTCTAAATAAGCTTGGACGTTAGTGTAAATTCCCCTTTGTGGCTTCTGTGTAATTCTAGTATGTCCGCATAATGTTTTAAGCATTTATATGCTTTCTAGTACAACCATTTAGACTCATTTATACTTTTATTTTCTCAGACCTTTTATCAGAATTTTCTCCACACAGATCTGAAATCTTTTAGTAAGAATGGTATTTAAAGACCAGATATGACCATTCAGTTTGCTAAACACTACTAATGTACCCTTATTTACAGGTTCAGGTAGGAAATTTTCGACATTTCCGTTTACAAATGTGAATGTAAACAAGCTAAGAAGTCCTATTAAGCTCTGAAAGGCTGCAACTCCTTGCATCCTATGAACTAAAACTATTTAGGTTGTAGCTTCTTTCTAGGACAAAATATCACACTGTGGAGAAATGCAAAACCAAGATAATATAGCAAAGTAAAAGGCAACACATGAAAAGGGCAAAGCACATAAGGAAGACAGTCTTAAAAGTACATCATTATCTTTCCATAATGTATTTCATCAAGGGAAGCGGGAACTCGACATCTATGAAACTTAAAAGCATTATCCTAAAAAGGCCATGGAATTAGAAAGGAGAATTAGCTTTACAGCCTCCTTCATAGCTGGTGTCCACTGACTGAGTGCATTCCTTCCTCGTCCTTAACACTTAGCTTTTCTGTTCTCTTATGGATTTGGTGGTGGATAAGTGCATAACATATATTCCAACAGTGTGAGTGTAAATACAATTTGGAGCTACACAGCTTCCCTTCCAAATGGCTAGTCAAAATGTATAGAAGTTCACTAAAACATATAGACTTTGGATCTGGTTAATTTTGGTGAATGACTTGTTTTTCAAGTTTTTTTTTATAATACTCTTTTTTAAGTAGAAAGAACAGGAAAATACAGTGTTAGATGATGAGGAACAATGGAATACAAAAGGACACATGCATCATGTTAGAGGATGTAAAGTCAACGGTTTTTACAGTTTCAACACTATTGTGTTTTTCCTTTGTGTGGTGGATCACTGAATAAGGCTGTAGTTGAAGGAAGTATGTAAAACTCTAGGTAAAGCCCCACTGCTGTGGGATGGCCATCCTAATTGAATACAAGTTGTTGACACATAGCAAGTCAGGAACTGGGCAAGTGTTTGAGTGGCTACATTAATTTGGCTGTATGATATTTTTATTTATGAGTTTGTTTCAATAGAGTGATTTTATAAAATAAATAAAATGGTGTCCTGAGTTGTTCATCAAACATAATGGTAAGCTACTTAAGAGGTAATGAAAATCAGATTGCTATAAAAATCTTTTAAAGCAAGGCTTTATGCCAGCAAACAAATAGATAACTGCTTGCTTCAGTTAACATAGTCAAGGAAAGAAAATAAGATTCCAAATTTAATACCTATCCAAATGAACAAAGTATAAAAGCCACAAACTGCTAAAAACTTTTCTTGGGAAATTTAGCATAGAACAAGCTTTGAACAATCATAATAACAGAGGAGGGGGAAGAGGAGGAGGAAGAAGAGGAAGAGGAAGAAGAGGAAGAGAAGGAAGAGGAGGAGGAGGAAGGAAAGGAGAAGGAAGAAAAAGAAGGACGAAGAGGAGAAAAAACATGGGAATTGGTGGTTCCAAATTCTGTTATTTCACTTTGTTTCTACATCATGCTCTTTGTTGGGAGAGATGGCGGGATATTGAAGGAGAAGGGAAAACAGTCTAAGCAGGGTGAGGATCTAAGAATAGAGGAACTGTAATTCTGAAACCACAATAAGGAGTCTTTGCTGAGAGACTGGTCATTACGTAAGAGTAAACAAAAGAGAGGCAGTTAAGAACTGCAGAATGAAAGGTAGAATCCACAAGAATCTACAAATAAATTGAAAGGGGAAATTGTGGTGGTTTGAATGAGAATGTCCCATAGGTTCCTGTATTTAAATGTTTGGTGTCCAGCAGGTCGAACTTTTGGGAAGAATTAAGAGGTGTGGGTCTTGTTGGAGGAAGTGTGTCATAGGGAGTAGGTCTGGAGTTTCAAAAGCCCAGGTTATTCAGATAATGCTCATGCACTCTCCCTCTCCCCCTGCCTCTAATTTGTGGACAAATATAAGCTCTAAGCTATGCTCTAGCACCATGCCTGCCTGTCAGCTGCCCTGCTATCGCTATGATGCTCACAGACAAACTCTGAAATAGTAATTCAGACAAAAAGAATGCTTTTGCATTGTTTGTTTACTACTTTTTATTCTCCCCCAGCCTGTACTCACTAAAGCCAAAATTCAGTATGTATGGCTTCTCATTTACATATTAAAAACAAACAAACAACAACAACCCGCCAGTACATCAATATCCGGATTCTGCACTAAGACATATAACTAAATAAAAATTCAAAATAGATTACACACAGAAGGAAATATTTGCTTCTTTTCCTCACTGGGAAAGGGGTAGATTTTATAGCCAGTAATGTTTTGATTACTTGGTTTTAGTGTCTAAGGCACTGGCTTTCGAACTTTAGTTTTTAGAATAAAATCTAATTAAGAACAGGTGAACAGGAGCTGTAGCAATGACTCAGCAGATAAGAGCATTACCGCCCACCCCTGCACCCAAGTTCAAGCCCCAGCACACATAGGACATGCCCAGTTGACAACCATCTATAATGACACTCCCTAGAGATCTGATGCCCTCTTCTGGCCTCAGAGGTTACTGCATGCACGTGATGCTCAGACATACATGCAGGGAAAACATTCATGTATGCAAAATAATTAAACATTTTTTACAGAACAGCTAAGTACATATTTTTAAATTGTAGTCCTCACTTTGTGGGAAGTCACAATATAAAGTCTTCAATTCTTTTCTATTTAAAACTGAACAAGGGGGTTGGGGATTTAGCTCAGTGGTAGAGCGCTTGCCTAGGAAGCGCAAGGCCCTGGGTTCGGTCCCCAGCTCCGAAAAAAAGAACCAAAAAAAAAAAAAAAAAAAAACTGAACATATACAGGCTTCAGGAGAATTTTCTTCATATTCAATTTTTGTTTCATTCTTGTCTCCAATATAGTCTTCACAATTTCATACAAAATACATTTTTAATATTTAGTGTGTGCACAGGCCTCAATGCATGAGTGCATGTGTGTGCATGTGTGTCTGTGTGTAAACACACACGGACTATGTGGCAGTCAGAAGACAGCCTAGTTCAACCTAGTTCTACCTAGTTCAACCAGGTAGATTTGGAAAACGATACTCGGACAGGGCAGCAAGTACTTTTACCCACTGTTCAAATCTCTTTAAAAAAAAACACTTCGCTAAATTACTTCTAGATGTTTAGTTAAGCCTCATTTCTCTATGCCCTCATGTACTTACATGGGATGGTTCTCAAGTAGAGGTTATCTCTGATGACCTGCTGTAGTTTGTGGTCAATCGATCCTTTCTGAAACTGCAGACTCAGGTAATGTCGCAAATCTTTATTTATGACTTTGCCTACAAAAAAAAAAAGCACAGAAAACAAAATATAACTATGAGATATTTCTTTAAATATATAAAAATATTAATCAAATATCTTTAAATCACTTGGCTAATAACAGGATATGGAAATTAGTATTTGACCTACAAGAAGGTAAGTAATACCAAATCATTATAAGTACTATAATTAAAATAATGACTGCAATATAATTTGGATATAATTTTATGAGACAGGAGAGCATACAGAGTGGAGAATATAATGAACATCTGAAGTAATCTCACTCAGTCTCCTGGCTGTAAATACCATCCTGTCCTAAGAGCTCCAGATCCAGGTCACATGTCCATCGCTAAGTCATCTTTATTTAACCTCCTCTCTCTCGTATACATCGCAGATGACAGATCTTGGGACTTCAGATAAGCACTTCAACTATCAGACAGACAAACAAACCCATTCACCATCTACCTCAGTTTTCTCAGTTCCCAGATAGAACAACAATCCAAAATCTAAAAGCCATCCTTGATTTCTCTCGACCTCTGTCTTCTAGGCCTATAGGCAAATTTGGTCAGCTTCTGCATTAGTAAAGGCATCCTAATCTAATCTACCACCATCATTTCTCATCGGGGAAAGGCCCTTCTAATCAGTTTCCCTACATTCATTATGTCTCCTTTCTCCCCACCCCTCACACACACTTACCAGACTGGGATGTAAAACAGATTAGGTCAGTGTTAGTGTGTGTAAAGATGCCCCTATTCTCATGACTTTCGATTGCACTTGAAATAAAATTCAGACACAGCTCTCTGTACCCAGATCCCATGGGGAGAGAGCTGGATTTTTAGAAGTACAGACAATCCTGAGAGCACAGTTGAGACCACCACTTCTGCTCACATTCCTAGCCCAAGAGGAACCCTCCTGGAGCCCTCAGGACACAGGAACCGAGGAACAGTCTGGGAGAGGATCCTTCCAGTTTCTGCCTGTACCAAAGCTGACCCTGTGCCACAGCTCTCTGTACCCAGATCCTGCTGGAAAAAAGTCAGTCTGTAGGAGTGCTGACATATACGCTACTGTCAGAGACAGAAAGACCAGCTAACACCAGAGATAACCAGGTGGTGAGAGGCAAGGGCAAGAACTTAAGCAACAGAAACCAAGGCCACTCGGCATCATCAGAACCCAGTTCCCCACCACAGCAAGCCCTGGATACAACAACACACCAGAAAAGCAAGATTTGATTTAAAATCACAATTCATGATGTTAGAGGTCTTTAAGAAGGACACAAATAATTCCCTTAAAAAATACAGGACAACACAGGTAAATAAGTAGAAGCCCTTAAAGAGGAAACATAAAAATCCCTTAAAGAATTACAGGAAAACATAACCAAACAGGTGAAGGAATTGAACAAAACTATCCAGGATCTAAAAATGGAAATAGAAACAATAAAGACATCACAAAGGGAAACAACCCTCAGGATAGAAAGAAAACCTAGGAAAGAGATCAGGAGTCATAGATGCAAGCATTACCAATAGAATACAAGATACAGAAGAGAGAATCTCAGGGGCAGAAGATACCATAGAAAACATTGACAGGATCATCAAAGGAAATGTAAAATACAAAAAGCTCCTAACTGAAAACATCCAGGAAATCCAGGACACAATGAGAAGATCAAACCTAAGGATAACAGGAATAGAAGAGAGTGAAGACCCCCAACTCAAAGGACCAGTAAATATCCTTTTGTTTTAGGATAGAATGTTCTATAAATATCTGTTAAGTCCATTTGGTTCATGACTTCTCTTAGTCTGTCTATGTCTCTGTTTAATTTCTGTTTCCATGATCTGTCCATTGATGAGAGTGGGGTGTTGAAATCTCCTACTATTATTGTGTGAGGTCCAATGTGTGCTTTGAGCTTTAGTAAGGTTTCTTTTATGCATGTAGGTGCCCTTGTATTTGGAGCATAGATATTTAGGATTGAGAGTTCATCTTGGTGGATTTTTCCTTTGATGAATATGAAGTGTCCTTCCTTATCTTTTTTGATAACTTTTGGTTGAAAATCGATTTTATTCGATTTTCCACTTTGCTTGCTTCTTCAGACCATTTATTTGCTTGGAAAGTTGTTTTCCAGCCTTTCACTCTGAGGTAGTGTCTGTCTTTGTCTCTGAGGTGTGTTTCCTGTAGGCAGCAGAATGCAGGGTCCTCATTGCATATCCAGTTTGTTAATCTATGTCTTTTTATTGGGGAGTTGAGACCATTGATGTTGAGAGATATTAAGGAATAGTGATTGTTGCTTCCTGTTATCTTCATATTTGGATGTGAGATTATGTTTGTGTACTTTTCTTCTCTTTGTTTTGTTGCCAAGACGATTAGTTTCTTGCTTTTTCTAGGGTGTAGCTTGCCTCCTTATGTTGGGCTTTACCATTTATTATCCTTTGTAGCGCTGGATTTGTAGAAAGATATTGTGTAAATTTGGTTTTGTCATGGAATATCTTGGCTTCTCCATCTATGTTAATTGAGAGCTTTGCTGGATACAGTAACCTGGCATTTGTGTTCTCTTAGGGTCTGTATGACATCTGTCCACGATCTTCTGGCTTTCATAATCTCTGGTGAGAAGTCTAGTGTAATTCTGATAGGTTTGCCTTTATATGTTACTTGACCTTTTCCCCTTACTGCTTTTAGTATTCTTTCTTTATTTTGTGCGTTTGGTGTTTTGACTATTATGTGACAGGAGGAGTTTCTTTTCTGGTCCAATCTTTTTGCAGTTCTGTAGGCTTCTTGTATGTTTATAGGCATCTCTTTCTTTAGGTTAGGGAAGTTTTCTTCTATGATTTTGTTGAAGATATTTACTGGTCCTTTGAGCTGGGAGTCTTCACTCTCTTCTATACCTTTATCCTTAGGTTTGATCTTCTCATTGGGTCCTGGATTTCCTGTATGTTTTGGACCATTAGCTTTTTCTGTTTTACATTATCTTTGACAGTTGTGTCGATGATTTCTATGGAATCTTCTGCTCCTGAGATTCTCTCTTCTATCTCTTGTATTCTGTTGGTGATGCTTATATCTACAGCTCCTTGTCTCTTCCTTTGGTTTTCTATATCCAGGGTTGTCTCTCTTTGTGCTTTCTTTATTGTTTCTAATTCCATTTTTAATTCCTTCACCTGTTTGATTGTGTTTTCCTGGAATTCTTTCAGGGATTTTTGTGATTCCTCTCTATAGGCTTCTACTTGTTTATTTATGTTTTCCTGTGTTTCTCTAAGGGAGTTCTTTATGTCTTTCTTAAAGTCCTCCATCATCATGATCAAATGTGCTTCAAAATCAAGATCTTGCTTTTCTGGTGTGTTTGGATATTCAGTGTTTGCTTTGGTGGGAGAATTGGGCTCCGATGATGCCATGTAGTCTTGGTTTCTGTTGCTTGGGTTCCTGTACTTGCCTCTCGCCATCAGGTTGTCTCTGGTGTTACCTTGTTCTGCTATTTCTGACAGTGGCTAGACCGTCCTATAGGCCTGTGTGTCAGGGGTGCTGTAGACCTGTTTTCCTGTTTTCTTTCAGCCAGTTATGGGGACAGAGTGTTCTGCTTTCAGGTGTGTAGTCATTCCTGTCTACTGGTCTTCAGCTGTTCCTGTGGGCGTGTGTCCTGAGGCCACCAGGCAGGTCACTTGGAGCAGAAAAGTTAGTCTGTGGTCCCAGGCCTGAAGTTGCTCCTGGGGGGCTGCATTTGAGCTCTCCGTGAGGGCGGCAACCAGAAGGGTCTGCCTTTTCCCGGGCCCCTGTGCACAGGGATCCCAAATGCCGTTAGGTGTTTTCCTCTGGAGTCAGAAATGTGGGCAGAGTGTAGTCTCTTCTGGCTTCCCAGGCTTGTCTGCCCCTCTGGAGGTTTTGCTCTCCCTCCCACGGGATTTGGGTGCAGGGAGCTGTTTACCGGGTCCCTTCAGATCAGGGAGGTGTCTGGACCACAGGGGACCTGCCGCTTGAGTGCCCCTATCTTCCTGTTCCCAGAGGCCCTATACAGTTTCCTCTTGGGCCAGGGATGTGGGCAGGGGTGGGCAATATTGGTGGTCTCTCCCGCTCTGCAGTCTCAGGAGTGCCCACCTGTCTGGGTAGTGAGCTCTCTCTCCCCACTACTGAGCTTTTAAAAACAATGACTTCATGAAATTCATAGGCAAATGGATTGAACTAGAAAATATCACCCTGAGTGAGGTAACCCAATCACAAAACAAACAAACAAGCAAACAAACAAACAACAACAAGAAACCACATGGTATACAGTCACTGATAAGAACGGGGAACAAAAATATTCATAGGAGGAGATACAGAGACAAAGTTTGGAGCAGGACAGAAGGAAAGGACATCCAGAGACTGCCCCACCTGGGTATCCAGCCCATATACATACAGCCACAAAACCCAGACAATATTGCTGATGCCAAGAAGTGCATGCTGACAGGAGCCTGATATAGCTGTTTCCTGAGAGGTTCTGCCAGAGCAGGACAAATACAGAGGCAAACGTTTGTGGCCAACCATTGAACTGAGAACAAGGTCCCCATTGGAGGAGTTAGAAAAGGGTTGAAGGAGCTGTAGGAATTTGAAACCCCATAAGAACAACAATACCAACCAAACAGAGCTTCCAGGGACTCAACCACTACCCAGAGAGTACACATGGACAGACCCATGGCTTCAGCTGCTTATGTAGCAAAGGATGGCCATTTTGGGCACCAATGGGAGGAGAAGCCCTTGGTCCTGCCAAGGCTGGACCTCTGGTGTAGGGAAATATCAGGTAGGGAGATGGGAAGGGGTGGGTGGATGGGTGGGGGAACATCCTCATAGAAGCAGGGGGAAAGGGATGGGATAGGGGGTTTATGGATGGGAAACCAGGAAAGAGGATAACATTTGAAATATAAATAAAAATCCAATAAAGAAAAAGAAAATCAATCCAAAATCTTGCTCAGGATGCGTAGGTCCCACATGTTCCAGCTCTGACAATCTCTAATCCTAATAATTCATTTTTCACTCCTGATCTTTGACAAACCAAACCAAACAAACAAACAAACAAAAAAACAAAACTGGGCCCTAGCAGAACAGTCTACCTGTTGATTTCTAAATACAGTGTGAGTAAGACAGTCAAAATGTTTTCTGTTACTTTTTTGGCAATGAAAAATAGGAACAGTAAGGAAGGTTGTAGAAATCTTACAGCTATAATTTGTAACAAAGACTTCAGTTCAATGAAAAAGCAGTGCAAACATTGTTCATTAGACAAGACTGTACATAATTAGAAAGGATCAAGTCTCAGACAAAACAGACTCTCACTGCATAAGAAATGACTAGCTGACTACACTGAGTTTTATTTGGAACAACATAGTCACATTAAGGTTTTATGACAAAGGCTTACTACTTATCAGCTTATCCTTTAACTGTTCCATAACACTGCATCTCTAATTTTTTTGTTCTTTTCTACTACATATAAATACACAGAACCTACATGGCAACATAACCAGGAAATCAACATGTTTCTAAAGTTCAGAGATAACACTTAGCCCATAGTAATAACACAAACCAAAACAATTCCCTTGTCTTAACAAAATAGACATGGAGGGAGGGGAGAAGCACTGTGATGATAACAGATTACCCGGAAGATATTTGCAATGATGGACACAGAATAACCCTTACCTTACAGGATGCTTTTTTCCAGGCACTTGGGGTCCCACTCACCCACCCCAATTCAAAGTCATATTGTCTTGCTTTTTATTTATACCCCACTATGTGCACATTGCTGAGTAGCTGCAAAAACCTAATATATAATCAATACTGTTCAATATTCACTGAACACAAATCAACCTCATAATAAGTTCATTAAGTATTTTTACAATTTGGGAAGGGGAGAGAAACTTTGGAAGACTGTAATTACCTGATTGAAACTTTCAGATATTTAGATAGGTTTTTTTTTTGAATGAACAGAAATGTGTCTACTTTTTCATTTAAAACAAATACATAGGTGCCAAAATCCAAAACTTGACTCACCAACATATCCTCTGGGAAAGATTTAGCTTTAGTAAAAGGAAATACGGATATAACTAAAAAAGATGTTTTGAATCAACAATTAAGCTTTTCTTAAACTCAAAACTTTTAAGATATGACATAATTTAGAGATAACTATAAAATGCTTAAAACCTAGGTTAGATTTTAAGTTCTAGAAATAATGTCTTTTAGCTTAGAGATAATTAAAAGATAAAGCCACAATAAAGTTCAAAATCACAAATTATCTTGCATGATGGATTTCTTAAGAGAAAATGAAGTTAACCCAATTCTTATTTTAAGGGCCTCTGATGTGTTTAAAAAAACCAGTTAGCACAGAAAAGGCTAAATTTAAAGAGTAATACCCATAATTCTCAGAACTGGAATCACACTAGGTTTCATTCAAATTTTTAAATAAAACGTGCAACTAAAGCTGAAGGTAGAGAACTTGCTCAGCATCACTAAAACTGAAAATCATAGATCAGAGAAATGACTCAGTGGTTAAGAGCACTGACTGCTCTTCCAGAGGTCCTGAGTTCAATTCCAAGCAACCACATGGTGGCTCACAACCTTCTGTAATGGAATATAATGCCTTCTTCTTGTGTGTCTGAAGAGAGCAAAAGTGTCCTCATATACAATAAATAAATCTAAAAAAAATCCTGAAAATCATTCTTCAACTATTTTTAGAAACTCTAAGTTGTTATTCTTATTTTATGTGTATGAGAGTTTTGTCTGTATGTATGTATGTGCACCACACGTGTCCTAAAGTTGAAAGAGGACAGAAGAGAGTCTCAGATCTCCTGGAACTAGAGTTATGGATGGTTGTGAGCCACCATGTAAGTGTTGGGAACTAGACCAGGGTACTCTGCAAAGGCAGTAAGTGCTTTACCTGATGAGCTAAGTCTCCAACATCTCCATCACTGCTTCTTGACAATCAAAACAATATACTGTAAGCACCAGTGAGTTATACACAGTGAAAATTTAATAAAACTGAGTTGACATTATTTAAGACTAACAACTGATAATAAAGTATTCTAAATATAGCAGTCATCATGGACCTCCTTATCTCTAGAAACTAAAAAAACTTTCTAAAGATTGTTTCTTCTATATAATTAAAAGAATCTTAAATAGGTAGTTTACTAATGATTATCAGAAGGCCAACAAATATATAAATATATTAGTTCACAAGGACATTGTCGTTTATAACTTCTATAGGTAATGTATGATCCTGGTATATAATATATCATTCAGGTAACACTCAAACAAATAAAATTAGATAAACTAAAAATAAAAAGATACTGTTTGAGCAGATCTATATATGATTAGTCTCAGTCTGTCTCTCTCTCTCTCTCTCTCTCTCTCTCTCTCTCTTTCTCTCTCTCTCTCTCTCTCTCTCAGGTTGGTTCACAGAACCTTGACATCTCAAGGGAATGAAAACATCTACCTGAGGGTAATATAAATGTTACTAAACAAATACAAAGGAAAGAGTGTTTATAATGTGAACATTCTTACCTAGCTAGCCTATGCTTCAAAACTTACTGCTCTTTCTTTGGCTTAATTTTATGAATAGTGAAACCACCTTATAAAATTTAAAAGTATACACAACAGACAAATAGTTTGGCTGGATGAATGACTGTAACTGGTATTTTAATTGTATGAAAATATTCAGGCAGTCAAGTTTGAATATACAACTCCTTAGTCTGGAATTCCCAGCTACAAATGCAGTTACTGAATATATGCAAGCTATGATTCACCAGCAGTTCTCATTGAGAAATCAGTGAATAAAGCAACTGGCTATTATTTGGATTAACCCTGAGTCCTGTTGGCATGGGTTCAGCATGTAAACAACTGTAAATCCATCTACCCACACTTCATCTTTTTGACAAGGACAGTAAGGAGACTTTGCCAACTGCTTGCTAAAGCCAAGACAACATGTCTTTACTATTTTCTAATCCAGAAGCAATTGTAAAACTGGGGTTAGGGAGAGAGCAAAAATGAGGTCAGTTTGGCATGTCTTGTTCCTTAGAAATCCATATTTATTCAAAGTGATAAGCCATTCTTTTCTAAATACTTGGAATTTGTTTTTAAATAATCTCTTCAACTTTTGTGATGGTTTAGATTATAGTAGGGCAATAGACTTGTGCTTTCACACTCTATATGGGACATTTCTCTTTCTAGTCTCCCAGTCCTTACATTCTCTTCGATGAAGTGCATGTTGGGAGCAGGGAGTTAAAATAATTCTGATGTCATGTCTGAGCCTCTTCAACTCCAGAAGTCAATTCATTTAAGTCTCTCTGCCCTAATCTGCTATGAAGTGGAGGGTGATTTTGAACTGATCCTTTTGCTTCTGAGTGCTAAGATTGCAGGTATGTACCACCATGCCTGGTTTATTCAGTGCTGAGGACAGAATGTAACCAAGACAAGTGCTCTTTACCAACTAAGCGGCTTCCCCATTCCTCCTTAAAGTCTTGAAAATATAAATGTATTCAAAGTAAATTATGCTCTTTTAAAACAGATTTATGTATGTTCACCTTTATATATGAAACTGTATGAGTCTACATGCACCACATGGGTGTCGGGCGCCCTGACCAAAGATTCCCTCAAACTCATTACCTCTAAACTGTGAGCTGCATCTATATCAAATCTTCTTATCCACCCCACTACATATCAGATGTTTAGCATAATGTCCAGCTTTCCTGTTTCGTGCTGTTTTAGCTTATACTGTTGAAAAGGTTACTTGCTCCTTCAAGGTTTTTTAAATTTTTTTTTTACTTTATTGGTTTTGCTTTATTTTATTTTTGATACACAGTCTCTCCACATAGACTTGGCTGTCCTGAAACTCGCTACATTACATATATTAGGCTGGTCTTGAATTCCTAGATTCACCTGCCTCTGCCTCCCGAGTACTGGGATCAGAAGCATGAGCCATTATGCCCCCAGCTTCCTTCGAGATTATAACAGAAGTAAAAGAAGAATGATATAAGGGAGCTCAGTGGGAAAGAACTTGCCAGTAGGATCCAGGCTCTGAGTTTAATAACTCCCCGACTCCAAAAGTTGTTTTGCTTTTTGGCAGGGGTTGGGGGAGGCAGTTGGCCGATCTATTCACTCATGTTGTTCTTGAAACATATGTGTTCCTTTTGAGATTTGGTCTTGAGGAAATGCTTATATTGTTATATATTAGAATATATATTATATATTGGAAACAGAATCTCATTAAATAATCCAGACTATCTAAATTCCCGATCTTCCCAGATTGGCCTCCCTAATCCTAAGGTTCTAAGTGTGCATCATCAAAAGCAGACTGACCATGCATTTCTTTTTAAAGCATATTAATACTGTGTGATTATTAGTTCTTTTTCACCAATTGATCACATGAATTGTATACATCTATAAAAATGTTTTACAAATTTTCTCTTAGAATTTTTTAACCCTAAAGTTGTATATATAAGTGTTAGAACCCTTTAAAATATAACCTTACTTTCCTTACAAACATGCACACAAACTTGGCCTCTTAAATGTGTACTAGGGATCAACCTCAGGTCTTTATGATTGCATGACTAGCATTGGACCAACTGGCCTCTCTCCTCAGCCTTGGCTTGCTATTCTGTAATAAGTTTGTAGTCAGAACAACTGAGAGTAAAACTAGAGAAGTTTTAGTACTTTGGCTTAAGTAGCATCTGAAAAACCCCAAACTCTAACCAAGTGAAAATATTTATTTCTCAAATCATGACACTGTTAATCACACTGATCGCATATTAATGCAGCACTGCAGTTCCTTCATTTCAGATAACACATAAATAAGACCCATCGCTATACTGTACACCTTTCTTGTTTTACTTGCTTCAATAAAGCAGGTACTCTCTCTATATATTTACAAGCAATGATTATTTCTTTGAAAAAAGTTTAGACACATGGTCAGGTCGAGTTACAGAGAAAAGCAGGTGGTGCCAGTCAAAGTGCTGATGCACTTTACCAGCATTCTCACTTCTGAGATAAACACACCAGGCCTGCTAAGCCTCTTCCGTTCCCTCTTAACATCGATCGCACAACTGCTGGCTATTGTTCTGTACCTACTCTACCTGACATTTTACAATGCTGTGTGCACAAAATCACTGTTAGAGCAAAACCCTGCCCTGGTCCATCTACTCTTTGAAACCAAGACCCAGGTAAATCACTGGAGTTCACATTAAAAGGGTCTGGTTTTCATCTTTCCCTGTGTGCAAGTCATAGGAAATGAAGGTCATTTTTGCTTTCTTCACTGGATCTTACTCAGGAACTGTGATGGTTGATGTTCAATGCCAACTTGATTAGACTTAAAATCACCCATAGAAAAATGCTTCTAGACATTTCTGTCTGAGACCTTCCAAAGTTTAACAGAGAAAGACCCACCGTGAATGTGGGCAGCACCATCCCATGTATTGGGGGTCCTAGACTGACTGAAAGGAGGGAAAGAGAAAACAAGCTGAGCACCAGCATTTCTTTCCCTTCTTCCATTTTCTGCTCCTGTCTGAGAATCCAACATAACCAGTTGATTTACACTATTACTGCCAAGTCTTTCCTCCCATGCTGGACTGTGGGACTCCTAACAGTGGGAGTAGGGCTGTCTGACTCTTGCCTGCTTTTAGGACCCTTTTCCTCCTACTGGGCAGCCTCATTCAGCCTTGGTATGAGGATACGTGCCTAGTCTTATTATAACTTGTTTGGCTGATATCCTGGAAGGGGGTGACAGTGTCTCTTTTCTAAATGGAAATGGAGGAGGAGTGGATCGGGGTGGGGGGGGGAATCAAGGAACTGGGAGGAGTGGAGGGAGGGGAAACTGTAATAAATGAGGAAGAATTTTTTTTAAAAAAAAGAGAAATAAATAAACCTTTTTTCTTTAAGTTGCTTTTGTCAGATATTTTATAACTTCAAAGTACCTATCATAAAATTGAATAAACAGTCATATTAATCACACAAAAATTTTTAAAGAATATAACTGTTTTACTGATAATTATCATCATTTAATTTAATTTATTCATTTCCGAAAAATACTTTCAGTATAATTCTCAAAGACAAACCATTTCTAAGCAGTATCACTTACAGTTTTGATATACTGATGTAGTCAAATGTTCTTTATATATTTTAAATGAAAAAACTCAGGTTATAAAATAGAATATTCAGTGTGAACTCAAACTAAAATTTATCTGAGGGTATGCAATGAAATATACAAGGAGAGGTGGTGGATGCCCTTAATCAATGCCAGCACTGAGGAGGAACAGACAAGGGAATCTCTGAGTCAAGAACAGCTTGATCTACACAGCAAGTTAGCCAGGAATACACCATAAGACCCTGGGGGTGGGGGTGAGGGTAGCATTAAAACAAATGTATGCTTAATAATACTTCAATATATTACAGAGTAGTTGTTACTCAGAAATTTACAAAAAGAAAATGTTCCTTTCTTCCTCTTCCTCGCCTTTGAAACAAGGTTGGCCCTGGGACCTTATTATATACACCATGCTACCTCAAACTCATAACAATCCTCCTGGCTCAACCTCCAGAGTTCCAGGATTACAAGTTATGAGCCACCACACTTTGTTTTTAAAACTTTTCTTCACAGCTTTTGTACTTTTTCTCTTTTAAAAAGAGATTTGTGTGTATGAGTGCTTTGCCTGCATATATATGTGTAGTGTATGTGTCTGGGGACTTTGGAGATCAGAAGAAGATATCAGATCTCCCGGAAATGAAGGTACAGACCGCATGCAAATCACTCTGGCTTTGAAGTGCTAGCAACCAAACCAGAGTTCTCTGTAAGACTACTAAGTTCTCCTAACTACTGGATCTCTCTCCAGCCCCCACTTCTATATTTTTAATAATGAAAATATAACAAGAAAAATCTTTATAAAACTGTAATACATATTTTCTTTTTAAGAATTTTTATTTTAAATTGTGCCCTTCAAAGATACTTAGTGGGGGCCGGGGCAAACCCTGATTTAGTGGACCATTGCCACAAAAACCTACGAAAGAATTGGGAGACTGTATAGGTTTCCCTTTGGTTACTCATTTCCAAAATATATATTCTTTTCACCATACCTAGGTTAAGCTACAATCATTTTTCTTTTATCTGAAACTTCAATCAATTGATATATCAGATTAAAACCTGTATTTGTAAAATAAACTTAAAATCACTTTGAACAAGACAAAACAAAATCACTACAAATTTTGCTTTAAAAGTTGTATTTCAGGAAGACTGAGGTAAAATAAAGCCTTCCCACTAGAATAGAACAGAAAAAATTAAGTAATGAATAACCAAAACTGGATTCTCTCTTCTAAGCTTCTGACAGGAACATGGAAATTTAACTTTTGTCAGTGCCCTGAGGCTATTTACATGTTCCCTCTGACACTCCCATTGGGAGCCTAACAAACCTGCTGACTCTCCTGGTTGGCTCAGAGACAGTTGAGTCACAGCACTAGTCCTTCCTCCTCCAGACTGCAGAGGATAACTGGTTCAGCCATCTTTGCAAATCAAAGTTATCTGCTTCAACAAAATGTCAAAGACTGAAGTAAAAGTCTAATACTGATATACCATTACCACAGTAGATAAAGGGGTAGAATCAGATGCATTTGAGGTCTTAACCTAAAAAAAAAAACCTGAAAAAAAAACTGTATAAAAGGCTCTCTTATGTAAACAATGTCAACTTCTAATTTCAAGTAGTAGGATGTTGTTAATTAGCTGCAACCATAGGAAAAATTCAACAGGATCTTTTCTCCTGGTACCTTTTAAAAATAGCAACTTATGCTAATCCTTAGAAATTTTCTAAAGTGAATAGCTAAAGGTTATAAAAATTATATAAAATCGTACTCATGAGATAAAGTCAGGTGCATCCCAGAGTTCAAGGTCAGCTTGGTCAACAGAGCAAGTGCTAGGAAAGTCAGGGATACACAGAAAACTCTGTCTGGAAAAACCATATGAATTAAAAAAAAGTGAAAAAATGTAAGAGGCCATCTTATATTTGAATCTTACAAAGTCTCAGAATACAGAATGATCTCCAATATTTTATTTTGAAAATATACATATTATACAGACTAGCTATATTAGCCTGAACACCCACCAGTTGTTTAAAGAGATAGCTGATGTCATCTCTGGGGAAGGGGTCAGAAAAGTCAGAAGATACTAACGTTACTCCTTGAAATATTACTTCAAATTGCCTGTGTTAGTTACCACTGTTACAGTCATTTAACAATCAGTTGACAATGTGATTCAGTCTACAGTTAGGTTGTAGGGCTGTGACTATATACTGACAGAAAATATGAGGAAAAAATTTTGTCCTAATTGTACTTTTGGTTGGAACAGCATAATGGAACTCAAATGATTCAAACTGAGAAAAGGAAGTGGAAAGGAGCTGATTTATAAACTAGTATCTTTTTAAAAATCTCAATATAAACAGAGATAAATACAAATATTTCAATCACTCAGATAACATTGTTAGTTTTGCAACCAAAAACTATATACCTCAAATGAGAGATGATCTAGGAACGGCTAACTGACTTTTGCAAGAAACAGTGGGGAAAGCAGTATTTCTAAATTGTTTTAAACATATAAGTAAATACTAGATACATAGATTTGATCATATTCCTAAAAGTTTAGATTCATATTATGTAACAAAAAGTTTTTTTTAAGTTTAGAATGAATGGCTTTATTAGCTTGAGAGCGAAGTAAATAAAAGAATAAATAGCGAGTAGCTGGTAGAAAGGAGCAGCAGACAGAACATCCTCAATCAGGCATTCACAACATTTCCCACAGACCACCGAACAACCCAACCAAGAGAGTGAACCAAAGTAATGTCGTCAAATTGGTAGCTCCCAAATATCCAGCAGAAATCGGGGGAGCGGGTGTTTATTGATCCTGATAGAACATTTTGTCTACGGGGAGCTCTGTCTTCTCTTTCCTGCTCTGTAGTCTCTTTTTTAATATTATAAGATAATTAGTAGTTTATTTATAATATGCCTCTTTTGTAACTTTTTAGCTGTTCCCAAGGAGACATTTTTTTATTTACTTTTTACACTCCAGATTCTATTCCCAATCTCGTCCACCCTCCAATTGTTCCAAATCCTCCTCCCCGCCCTCCCTACCTCTCCACCCCCGACCCCCTAAGACCTCTAAACTTCCAGTCTCTGAGGGTTAGGTGCATCTTCTCTGACTGAGTCCAGACCCAGTCCTGTGCTGTGTGTGTGTTGGGGGCCTCATCTCAGCTGGTGTCTGCTCCCTGGTTGGTGATCCAGTGTCTGAGAGATCTCAGGGGTCCAGGTTAATTGACACTGCTAGTGCCCGGTTAATTGAGGAGGATTGCCCTCCTCCTCGGCTTCCTCCAGCTTTTCCTTAATTCAACAGAGGGGTCAGCAGCTTCTGGTCATTGGTTGGGTACACATATCTGCATCTGACTCTTTCAGCTGCTTGTTGGGTCTTTTGGAGGGCAGTCATGGTAGGTCCCTTTTTATGAGTGCACCATAGCCTCAGTAATAGTGTTAGGGTGTGGGGCCTCCCCTTGAGCTGGATCCCACTTTGGGCCTGTCCCTGAATCTTCTTCTCCTCAGGCTCTTCTCCATTTTCATCCCTGCATTTCTTCCAGACAGGTAGAATTATGGGTCAGTTTTGACTGTGGGATAGCAACCCCATCCCTCGCTTGATGCCCTGTCTTTCTGCTCCCACTGAGATTAGCTAAAACTTGATCCAGCTGTACACCAGAAACCCTGCCCCCCTTCCTCTCTGTGGAATCACGCTACACATGGCAGTCTACCAAGACAAGAACCAGAAGAGGGGCGATAGACAAGCACAGGATACATTTCGTCATAATCCATTCAACACTGGCAGGAGCACTATCACAGGAATCATAGGAAAAGCAGAAAATTAGATTGGTGAAATAGGAAGTAGACTCACCTGTGAAATTAACCAAAATTTGTAAAGGAAGTACTGTGGTTCAAACTCTAAAGTATCTTTGAAGAAGTGAGCCAATAAATAAATAAATAAATAAATAAATAAATAAATAAAGTAAATGAAGAACACTTTGATGTGTTAAAAAGAAATGTGATTTTCAATTGAAATGTCAACTATACCCCCCCAAAAAAATAAATCATAGGTATCATTTTAAATTATCTTGATTTCTTAGGAGGTTGGGGAGAGAAGTCTCTGAGCTTCTTACTTAAAAGAGTGAATGTTATTTAAATAGTCAAGAGAGTTGAAAGTTAGACTGTTTGGTGAAAGATAGAATGTGATCTCTTTACTTCATGCATTTGTCAACAAAAGACTTTCAGGCTTTTTGATGGTGGTGGTGGCTGTAAATGAATGAACACACACACACACACACACACACACACACACACACACACACACACGAAAAGTGAGTGAATTCCATCTCTCTTTTTCTGAGTACAATGAAAGTAGAAACATAAACCTATATGATTTAAGTAAAACAAAAGCATTATTTTTGAAATTTCTGTTAACAAAGGTAACATTAATAATGTTAAAAGTAGGAGTCACATTAGAAAAAATACACACAAATAATAGCAATGGATATAGGGTTGAGCTACAATCCAGAGGTCATCTTATTTTTCATGACAGGACGTCAAAAGTTACTGCTTTATAGAGTGACATGAACTGAAGAGAACTAGATTGGAAAGGCTTATTCTAAATTCAAGCAAAGGTGAGTGTCAACTGATTCTTTCCTAGTTCCTGAAAATCCCATACGTCTTATGGCTGTGTCATTCTGCTACTGCTGTTAGAGAGGACATTCACAGTTCACATCCCTAGAGTTGCTTATTCTAAATGCTCTAAAAATGAATACAGACAGGTCTGGCTCGCAAGGGTTCATGCTTGGGTTACTCTACAGTACAGAAGTGATATCATTCATTAGAAACCCCAGTTTAAACTTTGTTTCTGTCAGAGGAGAGTGAAATTTTTGTAGTGACTGTTCATTTGAATATTATAGGTAACCCTTACATTAATACATTTTATTATTAATTCTTAGTAAACACTGAATTATGCATGGAGGTTAATTTGGAGAAGTTCCAGTTTGGTTTTTTTGATTCAGTTGTGTTCATTTCAGAAGTTAATGCTATAAAGTTTTTAAATTATCCAAACCCTCTTTGAACACAGTCAAACCTCTGTGGTATCACAAATTCCTCCATATAAAGATTCCAAAAAATAATGGCAGATATATTTTATTTCTTTTCTATGATATTTCTTTCCTAGTAGGTTTTAAATAAGTTGATCAAACACAAAAATATGGGCATCAGCTAGAATCACCCTTCAATGATGAGCAACAAAACAAAAGGCCTTAAAACTCCTATGTAGGGAACAGGAGAAATGAAGGTCATTAACAATACAAAAACTGTAAAGAAATGAACCTCACATTAAAAATGGCTAAGAATTTGAAAAGTGCTAGCAAATGATGCCAATCTTCCCAGAAGAAACTTGAAAAGCAAGGTTTGTGTGAGTGCCTGCTTACAAGCTGGCAGATCAAAGAGCAGACGCTCACCATCAGTCTTTTGTTTTCTCGATATTATACATTTTTTTAAAAAACTTTAGAATTTTTAAACAATGTTTATTAAGAACTTAACTTTATTTTCTGAAATAAATATTTCAGACAATATTTTTGTAATAAACAGATAATTGTTAAGTTCAATTTATTATATTTTAGTTCATCTTGTTCTATCAATTACTTCATAGTTGCTACTGAAAATAGTTGCCATACAGAAGAATAATGTATTGATGTAGTGTCTGCTGCAGGCTTGACATATATGAGGCATGCTACCATGCACTGCCAGTCAGACTGCACAGAAGATGACAGCAGTTGGAGGTATCCTGGAGACTGTTAGCATCTGCCTCCTCCTACCTACAAATTTATGTGCTGCAATCTAATGCCCGGTGTAACAGTATTAAGAGGTGATTTGCCGGGGTTGGGGATTTAGCTCAGTGGTAGAGCGCTTGCCTAGGAAGCGCAAGGCCCTGGGTTCGGTCCCCAGCTCCGAAAAAAAGAACCAAAAAATAAATAAATAAATAATAAAAAAAGGAGGTGATTTGCCTCCATAAATGAGATTCCATCATCTAAGGGCACAGAACTCCCTTTTCTCCAATAATCTTCAATGAAAAAGAAAATAAGCCCTCTCCAAGCATCACACTTTCTAGGGATTGACCTTGGATTCCTCAGCCACTAAAAAATGTGAGAACTCAGTGTGACAGGAGCTACTCAGTCTATTTATCTATTTATTTATTATTATCAGTATCCTTCGTGACCGAAAATACTTGAATAATAACAACAAACAGAAACATTGAGAGATTCAACAAGAAATTAATAAAAATAATTACCAAGGATAGAGATGATAAGAAAAAGTAAGGCAGAGAGAGGATAAAAACAGAAAACAGAAGGAAATTATCTACATCCACGTAAAAAATGGTTTATATTTTTAAGAAAATAAAACCGCATATAAGGGCCCATGAAATGACTCAGCAGGGAAAGTGCTTGCCATAAAAGTCTGACAACTTTAGTTCAAGCTACAGAACCCACATAAAGGGGGAAAGAAATACCCAATTCCACTAAGTTGTCCTCTAAGCTCTACAGTGAACCTGTATCAAAACAAAGCAAAACAACATCATCTGTGTATTACTTCTTACGTTCAAAGGGAAAAGTATATCCGTTACACAGTACTAAAAGTCAAACTCAGTAAGGCTTGTAGTGGAACGACCAGTCAAGATAGCCTCTTGATCTGATCCGATATGAAGCTTACAATGTTGCCATAGTGTATTGCTTTTTTATTTTATTTCATGCATATATAGGTTTCCATCCTAGTGTCCAATGTCAACATAGGTCAGGAGAGGGTGTCAGAGCTCCTGAAACTGGAGCTATAGTCATTTCATGGGCCCTTATATGTAGTTTTGTTTTCTTAAAATATAAACCATTTTTTACATGGATGTAGATAATTTCCTTCTGTTTTCTGTTTTTAATCCTCTGCCTTACTCTATAACTGGAGTTATAGTTGATATAAATGTGTGCTACAGGTTATATAAATTATAGAATAAAGGAGCAAGATAAATGATACTATGAAACTACCAAACAGAATTTAGAAAATGGCTATTAAGAGAACTCTAATACCCTCAAAGGAAAAGTGTGCACGTGTATGCAGGTATGAAAATCCAGAATAAGAGATTAAAAAGGTGGCAATGTGTATGTACACACATGCACACTCCTTGAGATAACTGTGGAAACTGAATATGGAGTTTGGATAGCAGCTGACATTAAGACGTTACTATCAACTTTTTCAGGCTTAACATGGTTTAACAGGAAATGCTAAAATTTGAGGATGTATTGTCATGAAATCTGCAATTTGCTTTGAACTTACTTGGTGAAACTCATTCACAAATAAATATAGAATCTAGGTGGTATTTTATGGATATTTAATGTCCTTTCCCATTTTGGCATATTTGAATTTTTAAGAAATTAATATATTAATTTATTAATATATTAATTAATTAATATATTAATTTATTAATATATTAATTAATATATTAATTTATTAATATATTAATTAATATATTAATTAATATAAATTAATAATAAGAAATTAAAATATAAAAATTTTAGTTAATAGCAACAAATTCAAGTAATATATTCCTAACAGGACACATATTCTATAGAAAGACTTCAGAACCTATTCTGTTATTCTCTACCATTCTGCCAATTAGGAATCAATTTTACATTTTTTTTCTTTATTTCAGGAAGAATCATAAAAGAGAAAAGTAGTGAGCAATGTCTCCTTACACGAACCAATTGTCTTTCCCATAGTTTTGGAATTTCTAATTAGGCAAAACTCCATTTGCCTGCTCACTTGATCCCAGTCCAGACTAACATAAATGAACTTGTTCTGAAGGATGAACATCAGATTGTCTAAACTCTCCACTTAGCACCAAGTTTCATGTCTTCAACTAATTTTGACTCATTTGTATTAATTGTAATCTTTATAACAATTGTACTTATTTGTGGACATAATGTGAGGCTATCATTAATGGAAACTACAGAAAGGTCAAGTCAAGTTAATTAGTACATCCATTGTCTTAAACATTAACCATTCCTTTGTGGTGGGAATATTCAAAATCCTCTCTTCCAGACATTTAAAATATATAATACACTGTTAACTGTTACTCCACTGTGCAATAAGAATATTAAAACTTCTTTACTATTACTTTAAGTAATATCCATCTAACTTAAAACTGTACCCACAGACCAACACTTCCCAAAGCCTCTAGAAACATCTTCAAAATGTTACTGTTTATTTATCTATATATATTTCATGTGTATGTGTACACAGATTCTATGCTATGTGGTCATTGAGTGTAAGTTCACTCAATGTTTCTGATGTGGTGGTTACTGGCCCAGGATATGCGTGGCACCATTTACCATGATCATCTACGGGAAGTCATGTCTGATCTCCACCTACACCGAAATCCTGAAGAAACTTAGAAGAGCAGCGCGCTGCTGAAGAGACTGTGATGAGGTAGGAACAAATTTCAAAGCAAATGAACTACACTAGCTCCTGAGTCCACTGCTGGTCAGCAAAGTGGCTAACGTGTCTGAGGGTTATAGATGGCTTCTGTGCCTGTCCAGCAGTCCTCTAATGAAGGCTGGAGTGTCCAGCCAGTCACTGAAGACTGGTTTGCAGCTCCTACTGCTCAGGCCACTGAATGGGTTGGTACCACCACTGAGTGGTTGTAAGTTATTCTGCAGACACTAAACGAAATGGAAAGGAGGAGGATGGAAAACAAACAGTTTCAAAAAAAAATTAATACTGGTTAACTCTGAAAACTCAATGAAGATATTCCATGTCCTACAGTAACAGATACTAGGCCAACACTTAGGCTGGCTCACCACACACTTTTCAAACCCACATTCATTTGCACATAAATTCCTTTCTCTGAGGAAGTCGTTCTGACCTCCAAGTTCTAAGGTATCTTGCTCTTGTTTTCTTCCCTAGCATGCCCTACCCCCTGTCCTGTAATAGTGCATGCCCTACCCCTTACCCTGTAATAGTGCATGCCCTACCCCCTGTCCTGTAATAGTGCATGCCCTACCCCCTGTCCTGTAATAGTGCATGCCCTACCCCTTGTCCTGTAATAGTGCATGCCCTACCACACTTACTACCTCTGCTGAACCATTTATCTGCTCTAACCCTTATCCCATACTGTACACATCAAAGCAGGGTGTGCACTAAATATTAAAGTTAATAAAATGCAACAGAAAAGAAAACGATTTCAAAGCTTTTGTCAGATGTAATCGCCTTTTGATCTAATCATATTTTCTCCTCTAAAGCCTCATCTTCTGAAATCTATGAAAACATTTATTTTTAATGATTTTTCTACATCATCCAAATTATCCCTATTTATTCATTTACCTTCTCAAAACTTTACATTATAATAGTTAAGTGAAAACTTCAGAGAGAAAATTCAATTTTTAAAAGTTTCTACCTTCTAATCTCTACATGTAGCTTTCAAAGGAACATTTTACAAAGCCATTGTCCTAGACTTTAAAAGTCAATGTCATAAAAAGACACTCCCTCAAAGACAGGGGTTGGTGGGGGGAGCACGCAGGAAGACTAATTTAACAGACTGAGACGTTAAGACACCTAAAATAAAAGTGGATCTTCAATGAATCTTGGACTTTTAAAGACAGGAAGAAGATTTTAAAAAACTATAAAGGACTTTTTTTTGGAACAATGGGAAAAATCTGAACATGAACAAAAAATTTCTTGGTATCATAGTTATGCAGGTAAAGACACTTTCTCGTGGTAGATATGTATTGTGATGTATGTAGTTTATTTTTAAATATTTTCAAAAATTTCATACACATGATAAAGGAAATTTGTACTAAGTTAAAAATAACTCTAAATCAAGGATGGATAAATCATTTGCCCTTCTTTTTCAAAATATTTTTGCATGCTGGAATTTTAAAATGTGTGAAAGACTAGGAACTATATAATGAATGAATACTATTTGCTGAATAGCATTCTAAGATAGTCACATATATTAACCTCTTTTAGGTGAATTCTACTGCTGTTGCTACATCAATCCACTAATAAAGGCAATGGATACTATGTAATTTACCTGAAGTCACACAAGCTAGCTGTATAATTAAGGCGAATGAGCATGGCCTCTACAAAGGAGGAAGGTAAGGAACTATGAAGAAATGGCCAAAAGAGTCCCTGTGACAAGCCAAGAACGTGGACTGAAAGGAAAGAAAGAAGAGCGGACAGTCTCAGCCGAGAGCTCTGCCCTAGTGACTTGTTGAGAGGCTGAGGACATGATGAAAGGGTCTGAGTCAGGCTGGGGAGATTAAAACAACCATCCTAAAGCAATGGAGACTAAAAGATTAATTGAAGGTCTACTTATGCTAAATAAATCACATTAAATATGAAATGAACACATGAAAAAGACAAATTGATAAATGGTAGAAATCTTGGAAATAATGGTGAAATAAAAGACAGTCCATAGCTAAAATAATAGGGTTCTTTGGTGTTGTTTTGTATTTAAAAAAAAAATCGAAATAAGAGTACAACTTATATTAGGTACTAAGATTAGAATTAAAATCCATTTTTTTCTTAAAGCCAATCTCAAGTATTTTTCTTGTCGTAGGTAGTAAGAGCATACATTCCAAGACAGTGTTTATAACATGCTAAAAATAATTATGTATACCTCTCTTTCTCTTGCACAGAACTACAGAATTCTGGAAAAAAAAAAATCTGTCCCAAGAACATGCACAGCCACATAGAGCATAAGGAAACATTTGGAAATAGCTCATAAAATAAAAGTTAATAGATAAACTGTACCCTTATTTATATTTTTATAATCAGGTTTCCTAGAATAGGGACTTCTTCAAGGAAAGAACTATGCTTTGTTCATTTCTATAGCCTCAGTATATAAAACAAAGGCAAATATGCAGAAATACTCACGTGTTTGCTGCTTGTATAAGTGTTTAGGGAACTTTCACAAAAATTCAAGAAACTAAAGTCTCAGAACATTCAATTAAAATCATTATTATTGTTGTGCATATATGGTGGGGGCACATATGTGGGGGCGACAAGACAATGTGTGGAACTGGTTCTGCCCTGTTACTTTTGCATTGCTTCTGGAGCAGAATTCAGGCGGTCAGTACTGTGTGGCAAGCACCTTTACCTGATGCACCATCATGCTGGCACCACCCAGCACACCCACCCTTTTACTTTCTATCACAAGTCAACAGTGCCAGTTCTAAAGGTTGACATCTATGTGTTAAAAATTTGGGGTTGGGGATTTAGCTCAGTGGTAGAGCGCTTGCCTAGGAAGCGCAAGGCCCTGGGTTCGGTCCCCAGCTCCGAAAAAAAGAACCAAAAAAAAAAAAAAATCTGAGCTGATTATGATTACATTTGTTTTATAATATGTCATCATAAAGTAGGCATGTATGTATTGACATGTTCTAAAGATATTATCATTATTACAGACAGACTTTATCTCTAAGCATCCCACTTCTGCTGCACATTCACAGAAAGCCTTAACACGGAAGCCCTGGATGCCTATGCTTTGAACAATCTTTCAAGATTGGATATTGGCTTGCCTCTGGGAACTTGGATTAAAACAGAATTTTCACCATTCCCTGATTTTGAAAATTCTCATTATACATGAACTGTGCAAACTGTTATACCTCTAGGAGTCTTAAGTTCTGCGATGTTGGAGGAAATCTATGTAACCAGCCTCCACGAATATCCAGCTATTTAGTTTCTAATGAACTTCCCTGGCTTATATTCACATGTGCTGCCACAATTCCATGCTGGAGGAGCTGAGGGTCTCCTGTGTGTCTCCAGAGTAAGCATACCCTGGTGTCTTCACACTTCACACCATGTACCTTTCCTTTACTATACTTAATCAGAGCTCTGGGAGGGACTAAGCTAAGTTGTCTAGGAGTTGTCTCAAAAAATTCACTACACTTGGAGTGGTCTGGGAGACTTCTGACAACAGTATGCTATATATAACATATAACCATGGACTCATAATCCCAGGATAATTAAAATTATTTTTAAATTATCTTTCTTCATAAAATATATAAAAGGGAAATTTAATAGGCATAATCAAGGTTTGTTTGTTTTTATTTTGGACTGTTTTGCAAAAATTACAATCTAATAAATGTCTAATGTAAACCTCCCTCACAGAACAAAAAAGCAAAAGTATTCATTAATATTTTAATTACATGTATTAATTAATATATTTAATTAATACATTAATACCTTAAACTATAACAGATCTTGGTTTCAAAAATAAAAAAATTATCTTAATAAATCACATTTGCTCAAACATCTAAACCTACTGATAAAAACTCCAAGAGACACACCTCCAGAACAGAAACTCAAAGATTACATTATAAAGCCAAAATTCTTGAGGTTTTTCTATTTGCACAGAGAGGATGAGGGTAATTTCAAAAAGCACTGCTGCCCATCTCTTCACCAGGGAAAAGGCATACAGCTTACAGTAATGGAGGAAACAACTGTGTAAAAAGATAAAACTTGGAGACAGTATATATCTAAAAACTACTTAGCTGCTTCCTCAATTGTACATTCCTGTTTATGAATACACTCTTAGGTATTCATTATTTCATAATAAGCATGTTTTATCTAAAACATTAAATAACATTTAGCTTAATTGCTTTTTTAAGTTAAACTAGAGACATCATACAATACCTATTTTATCTATCACAGGAAAATGTAATTGATTCAACTTCACAGCAAATAAATCTGTAAGCTCAAAAAATAATTGGCATTTGTCGAAACTTTAAATCTTAACATTAATGGAGGCAACAATAAAATGAGAATGGAGACAGAACTGATTTTATGATTTAGATTAAAATGCTTCTATATCCAATCAGGCTGTCATGGTGATGATTGAAATGATCACCCCTGTATGTACATATTAAAAAATAGAAACAGTGGTTTCTTTCTGATACAATTTTAATTACACTGTCTTTCCCAACTAATAATGAGTATGAAGCTATTAGCAATTCTGTCAGAAAAGCAATTGCTTATATGAATGCAAAACATCTGGTTAGCATTACTGAATTTAGAAAGCCAGATTCTAAGAAAAGTAAGAACAGAGGAAAAGAGTTAAGTTAAACACAGTGAATAAAAACTGTAGCCACAAATATATTTCACTCACTTGTTTAGTTACCATAAATAAGTCATTGCCAAGGATACAAAGATATGGTCTTTGCACTCCAGGAACTCATGGTAGGACTGAGGACAAGAGTGGTCAATGAAGTAAGTGGTAAACCTTGGGTGTTATTACTGAAGACCACCAGATACACTTAGAAAGAAAGAGATGGACACAGTCAGTTTTAGAGATGGTGAAAGATGTGACATTAAAAAGTCTTTCCTGGGCTGGAGAAATGACTCAGTGGTTAAGAGCACTGACTGCTCTTCCTAAGGACCTGAGTTCAATTCCCAGCAACCACATGGTGGCTCACAAATATCTGTAATGGGATCTGATGCCCTCTTCTGGTGTGTCTGAAGACAGCTAAGTGTACTCACATACATGGAATGAATGAATGAATGAATGAATGAATAAATAAATAAATAAATAAATAAATACAAACCCAAACTAAAAAAAAAAAGTCTTTCCTACACGGAATGAGGGAAATGGCTACTAACCAACTTGATGAGAAAAGACGTTAGTATCAATTTTGGTTTTGATCCAGCACTTGAAGCAAAATGGAAGATACAATGAGAGGAAAATAGCAGGACAAGAGGCCAGACATTCTGGTAGAGGTACTCTAGAATGACTCCTAAATGTCAACCAAGCAGGAACTAAGCAACAATCTGTCACAGGGAAGACCAGAGGTTACAACTGAATTATTTTGTTTACTCTGTTTGACATACTACAGAAAGATAAAGATGCCCACTGGCAGACAAGCCTCGTGTTTACTAACACGTCCTAAAGGCTCCGCATTGGTAGTGCCAATGTTTAAGTGATCAGAAAAGCCACAGCCATGGGGGAAGTAATCTAAGACAGCTAGATAGATAAGAAGTATAGAACACGAAAGGACTCCACAATTTTAAGGCAGAGAAAAATCTAGAATAAATAAGAAAATAACTACTTTGAACTCAATTATGCATCCTAGGCATTTCCATTAACGTTATTTATCCTTTTAAAAAGATTTATTTATTTATGTATATGAGTACACTGTAGCTGTCTTTAGACACACCAGAAGAGGGCATTAGATCCCATTACAGATGGTTGTGAGCCACCATGTGGTTGCTGGGATTTTAACTCAGGACCTCTGGAAGAGCAGTCAGTGCTCTTAACCACTGAGCCGTCTCTCCAGCCCTAATGTGATTCTTTATTGAGTATCCACCCAACAGACACACACGTACAAAATATAACCCCCATGGTATTACTTAAATATTCACTAACATGAAGGCAGCCATGCTTTCCATGAAGTATGTGGTGATGTCTGGAGAGTGTGCGGTTTGCTGCTGTTAAGGTTTTATACTCACAACAAGGTCTTACACTCTGTAGCCCCTTCTGGTCTTTCACTCTCCCGAATCCTGGGATTACAACTATGAACGGCTATGCTAAAGCTGTTTTTTGGTTGGTTGGTTGGGTTTTTTTTTTTGAAATGTTTAAGACCGTTTCTGATTTACAGGAAAACATTAAAGGTAAAACAAAGAACTCCCAATGCTGCACACCAGTTCTTCCACATTATCTGCACGGTGTATCTGTCACAATTGAAACAGTAATGACACATCATTGTTTTCAAAGTCCAGGTTCTACTCAGATATCCCGAGTTTCTACCTAAAGTTCTATTTTCTGTTGCAGAATTCTATTTAGGATATGGCATCACACTTAGCCATTATGTCTTCTTAAGCATACATCTTAGACTTAAGGTTTTTGACAATTTGTTAGGGCTTATTTTTGATGATCTTGAAAACTTTTAGGAGTTATCAGATAGATATTGTGCAGGATTCCTCAACTGAAGGTTTTTCTGGTGTTTTTCTCATGATGAGACTTGGAGTGTATTTGAGGAGGAAGACTCCTGAGGTAAAGGTACTGCTTCCTGTCAAGGATACAGACTAAGCAGTCTGACTCATCGTTGTTGGTGCTGTCAGCACCCCCTGCAGCAGTGTGCAGCATTCCTTCTCTGTAAAGTCAGACATGTAGGAGAGAGCCCATCCGTGAGCGGAGGGAGAGATGGCTTCCACACCGTAAGGAATCTAAGGTCCCCGAGGATAGACAATGTGTGCTGATTCTACTCTTACTTACTCTGAGTCACTTCATCAGTATGAATGCATGGAGATTTGCGCATGCAATGGGCTATGACCCAATACTGCTATGTATATTTCTGTTGCTCAAATTCTAACCTTGGCCACTGGAATCCTTTAGGGTGGGGTGGGGTGATGACACTCAGAGGGGGCTTCCGGGGGAAGGTAGAATGGGGAAAGGACTTGCAACAAAGGTTAATGGGTTGTAAACTGATAAAGTATTTTTTTTTAAATATCAGACATAGGCTGATGATAAGTACACTAAGTTTACTAGATATCAGAAGTTATTAAAGAAATTTCCTTTTTGTTCTTCAGACTTTGCACTTCAGAGTCATGCTTCCCATCCCACACATCCTGGTGGCACATTTCCTGTTCGGAATTTGGGTTTGAAGTTAAAGATGGTTAAGAGAGCAGGAATGCTTCACATACAAAGAACAGGCATTTATAATCTTAAAAATAATGTCACCCCCAAGTGGATTTTTATTTCTCTTCTTTATAAAAGTACCAAACCCTTTCTGAGGAAGAAGAATGAAATGAGCACACAATATGTGAATAGCCCTATGTTGTGGCAGCTCTCTCCCTAATCTCCAAACAGAATGCTTCTAAACACTTGAATTGTTAAGTGTTTGCTGAAATGGTGGTATTAACTATGCTGTCTTCAAGGCCTCAGTTTATAATCAGACCTAAATAAAGTCTTTATATTTCACTTTTGGGAATGTCTTTCAGTTAGCTTTAAAATACAAGACTGATATTCTCAAGAACCCACAAACCCAAACTGGAAATACAGTCTTCCCTTCTGCTGTGGGTCCTTAGTCCCACAAACACATGCACATCATTTTTAGCCATTTTGTCTTGGCCTAAGTATAACTGTTCTTTTATTTTAATTGTAACATGAAGAGCATTTAAATATTTCCTAATTAAAGCGGAGTTTCCCCTAAAGGAATTAAATGACTTACAATTTAAAAAAAAAATCCACAACAGTAAAATCTACAGAAGTCTTAAGTGTGAAGCATTAAAAACAAACAAAGAAACACATATTATTCATATAAAACAAGCCCCGGAAATATTAAGCAAGCAAGTCTAGTCTCCCCAACACTTCCGTGAGGGAATTATCTGGGAGGCGTAAGGGAAACACTGCAGTGATGCTATCATAACTGTAAAAGCCATGATTCTCCCACTTCCACAACACATTAATAGCTGATTCGTTCTAAATGTAGGAAAGTAGTTAAAACTTCACTGTATTCATGCTGCTCTTATTTCTAACTTGCTTCTCTTCTGAAAACAATGCCTGAAAGGTAATTTTTCCCCCGATTCAAGTCTAAACTATTTAAATTATCACCCACTACCAGCTTCAGTGCTTTTAAGAATGCTTTCTAGGGGGGCTGGGGATTTAGCTCAGTGGTAGAGCGCTTGCCTAAGAAGCGCAAGGCCCTGGGTTCGGTCCCCAGCTCCGAAAAAAAGAACCCCCCAAAAAAATGCTTTCTAAAAATTAAATTTTATGAACTGGAGAGATGGTTCAGAGGTTAAGAGTATTTGCTGCTCTTGCAGAGGACCTGATTTTAGTTCTCACCACCCACATGGTGGCTTACAATCTCTGTAACTACAATTCAGAGGATCTGCCACCCTCTTCTGGCCTCCTCAGTCACCAGTGTACATACATATATGCAAGTAAATACTCATAATCATAAAATAAATCCATCTTAAAAGTTAAACTTTATCAAACTATCTAGCCACTTGCAACTACCAAAAGAAAACTTTCTGATTATGTGATCTCCTCCTTTAACCGTACCAAAAAAATAGGCACAGATAAAGGACTTGCCCAGTATTGCCTAAAATGTTAGTGCATGAAGATATTTTGAGAGGCAAGGGGCACTTGTTGGAGATGACTCAGGGCTATGAAAATGCTGCACATGTGACAGAACACATACAGAGGCATGTCCACCCCTACATGAGGCAAGCAGGTGTGTGCCACTATGAAATCAAGTATGTGATGGAGAGATGGGAGGGGAAAAGAAGTGCAAGGGTTTGTGCACTGTGAAGAGAAAAGGAAGGATAAATGTTATGGTGCTAAGGATCAGTCTGATTCAAGTAGACTGAGCTGCCTCCTGAGCCAGTGATGCCTTGGCCTATGCTGCCACCGAGGGCCATGTCTAGGTCTGTATTGATGACAGTGGCTAGTATTGATGTTGCTGGTCCACGTTACCACCAAAGGCCATGTAGACATCCCTGATCTGGGCTGTCACCTGCAGCCATATTGATATCTGATACCTGTGCAGAGCTGGCCCCACCCAACACCTGGGCAACACTGAAAGCGCTGGCCCACAGGGCCTGAGAACAGGAGAGCTGGTCCTGCCTCTCGCTGGCTGTAGCACTTTGCACAGTGGGCAGCAGAGTAGAGCTGGCCCTGGTGGTATGGGTGCAGGAAAGCTAGCTCCACCCCTCACCGGAACAAAGGGGAAGAGATGATGAACAGAAGTCCTCAGCCATCACCCAGGCCCAGATCAAGGGCTCTGAGTTGGCACACCCCAACATCGATTCCATCTATGAGCAGGCAAAAGGGTCGATTCTGCAGAATCAAAGCTGCAGGATCTCCATGACACAGGGCAACAACAACAGGATATCTGAGGGGTGATTATCCAGTACTGATAGTATAGCAGAAGCCAGAACCCTCAAACTAGACAAATAACTCACTAAAATGAACATTTGCAAGTAAAGCTCTTTTGGGCAAAAGGGTATGCGGCTTCTACAATGACATTTCTTTTTTGTTTAATTTAATTTTTAGTTTTAGTTTTCTTTTGTGGGAGAGGTTGCAAGGGCAGGTATGGAGGGATGGGGAGATGAGTGGGATTAGGGAACATGTGAAATTCACAAAGAATCAATAAAAGGTTAAGATATATAAAATAAAAAATTTTAAATGCTGCATTTTGCTTTGTCATAATTTATTTTTACTTTATCTCCACTCTATATTTAATTATAAGCATTAATCCTATATTTCAAAGGTCCAAATCTAAACTAAAACATTTGGACAAAAAATAATAAAACTAACCTACCTTGGCCTTATTTAATTATTTTCTGAGACCAAGTCTCATTTACATTGTCTGGACTTACCTTAAACTGGCATGCAGCCCAGACAAAGCCTTGAACCCATAACCTTCCTACTGTAGCTCCCAAACTCTATGTATGTGACAACCACACTCAGCTGCTAACTTGACTTCAGACAAAGAACATTGCTAAAATTTAGCCAAAACAAGGCAGATGGTCAGTGGGAAGAGAGGACCACTGTTAGTTCTATAATACTCAGCCACCAATCTATTCAAACAGGTACTATGTGCACATTATCCATGCCAGGCAGGAAATAGGTCCTAAGAGACAAGTGGCCTTCACATCAATGGGAAAGGGTAATGGAAAGGAATACATCAGTATGTATCCCTCAGCCTCTATGCTGTAGGGTGGCTTCTTTTTCCTTCAAGTCTACTTTATTTTGGGTGTTAGAAGTAGCTGCCTCATGAACACAATTTTCTTGGTGCAATGATATGAAGAATGTTAATGCAGTGATTGGCAGTTTTTATGCAGATGTTAGAATGAAAAAATGTAACCAACCTGCCAATTCACATCAAAAAATCTTCCTTAAAAAGTTAAGAGACATAACAATGAAAGGAATGTAACTATGACACTTATATAGTGAATACTGGAATTCATTCATACTTCATACCTATGAAGAAATGTGAAAACAATGTGCATACTTTGTTGCCAACTAAAAGAAACAACAAACCAGTTGTTCTCAGGTAAAAGCTGATAATTTCTATCTGTCCTAAGCATGGAAATAATCATTCAACTCTTCAAAACAGTCAGCATTTAGTAAAATGACAGCTATCTTCTATTCAAGCCAAAGCAAAACATACAAATAACTCAGACAAGCATAGATTTTGGATCACAATTTTAAAAGAATACATGTATGGAAAAATTTTAGAGAGTCAACTCAAAAGGTCTCTTTTAGTTATGATAAAGTGTGAACTTATTAGCAGAAGAAATAGATTTAAGAATACTGAAAAGACCAGACATTTGGTTTTTCAACCATATTTTCTACATTTACACAAGTGAATCCATCTGAAATGTCATGAGGATAATATCTCAAATGTAAAAGGAAACGAGTTGGCCATGTCTAGGTTTAAATTGACATAAATCTCTCATAGAAAGTCATAGAAGTAGATAAATAGGTAAGTAAAAAGCAGGTATGCAGATTGAACAGAAGTACCTTATCAAACATGTTTCAACAATTTGCAGGAGATTACAGTGGACAGATTTGTGTGGTGTGTGCATATCCACATATGGAGGCCAGAAATCAATGCCAGGTGTCTGCCTCTACTGCTTGCCACATTCTATTTCAAGGTAGAGGCCCTCACCGAATCTGGACTCCCCGGTTCAGCTTGACTAGCTGAGCAGAACCTCTACTTTGTCTCTGCTCTCCCAGGGCCAGAGGTACAGACACGATACTACTCCTGCCTTTTGATATGGTGCTGGGGATAAAACTCGGGCCCCTATTGCAGCAAGCACTTTACCCATGAGCTACCCATCAAGCCCTAAAATGTTTGATTAAAAAAACATAACTGCATTTTTCACATTGAGAAATAAGAAACCACAGTTCTAATAAGACAATAATACAGAAAACATGATAGACAATTTCTATAAACTAATTTTATGGTAGAATCTTCATTATGATGCCACAGAAACAGCATGAGTAAAATAATATTATTCATATGAAAAGATAATTGAATAGTATTCACTGGTAATGGGAAATAAAAATTTGGCCTAATTGCAGTAAAAGGAATTATAAGAAGATAAAAACAATGATGGCATTACTCATTTTAGGGTTACTAATGAATATTCTTAAATAGTTTTAAATCTGTATGTGATTTTGATGTTTAGGGGCTGGAAAAAAATATTTTGTCAGAGAATTTTAGTAAATACGCAAGCAATATAACAACAACAACAACAGGAGAGATGGCTCAGTGGTTAAGAGCACTTCCAGAGATCCTGAGTTCAATTCCCAGCAACCACATGGTGGCTCATAATCATCTGTAATGGAATCTAATGCCCTCTTCACAAAGACTCTCTAGTTTAATATTACGGTTGCTTAAGTGAAAATGGAATAACTCCTAAATAATACTATAATTTATTGATTTGTGTAATTTCCTCCCACTCATTCTTAAGAGAACAAAATTTTTAAAAATGTTCTCTATATAACTTATGCATAATTGTTTTCCTGTTTTGAAACAGCAGTGACAGCATCCAACAAGGAATCCTGAAGGATGTTTTCTCAGAAAATTAAAATTAAAAAAATCAATCACTTTCTCAGCAGGAAGGAGCAATGTAGGGTAAGGACAGATCAACACAGCTAAGTTACTTCCTTCTGCTCTGGTTCTAGGTTTGGCGCCATTCTTGCACTAGAGAATATACTTTTTGGATACGTCTACTTAAAGGAAGAAGGAAAAGTGTTACATGTTTGTCTGTCCATGATGAATGGAATAGGGTGTATCAGCACTCACGATGCTCCCATTTCCAACTTTCTAAATGACAGACAAGCCAATTGTTTTTCTCACACCTCCCAGGTTATCAGAATAAGTGCAGCTGATTAGGAACTATAACAATCCTCTCAAGTTCCGTTAAACAGGGTGAGTCGTGACGGCTTCAGGTGTATTTACTTATTACCTTGATGGACTTTGGAGCCTGTGGAAAAAACCGGCCAGGCTAGCCAAACACCTGGATTGCAAATGTTTGACCAGAGGGATTAAAACACCAACATGAAAACTTTAAAAGAAAGGTGTTTACCCTTAAGTTTTCTTTCCATCACTTCGTTAAATCTGTCTCTGCTTTTCTTTCCTTTTAACAAAAGTATTACAATTAACACTGTCTGTGCTTACATGCCTTTTTTTTTCTTTTTAACCTATCTTTTCACAAATTTACAAGGGTTGAGGAAGAACGGACATTAGAAAAATGGCTCAGTCAGTAAAGGTACTTGCTGTGAAGCCCGAAGGCCTGAGCTTGAATTGATGCTTGTAACCCACATAGTAGGAAAGAACTGGTTCCCAAAAGTTGTCCTCTGATCTATATAAACATGTAAGATGCACGCTTGCATGCACACACGCATGCACACTCACACGAGCATACACACACACACACACGCAATTTTAAAAATATTTTTAAAGGAGAGACGAACTTTTTGGAAGTTTAAATATTAATTATTCTTTTACATAGACAATTTTAGGTACCCAACCTCCCCATGCTTCTTTTAGTAATTAAATCTTCTCTGGCTGTTTAAGGGAAAACTTTACATGGAGTTCGTCAGACATAACATCTCATTTGGAACAGTAATTACTGGTCCCAAGGAAGAGTCCATAATTCCAAAGGACCGAAGTTCTCTAATAAAGGTGACATCTGAATACTGAGAGACAGTCCTCTCTTTTTCCACTGTGATGTCTAAACTAGAACAGTTTGTAGTCACAATATTTTTTCTTGTACATAGCACATTGTAGAGAAAGATGGAGTCCTTCACTCACTCAGTCACTCAGTCTGCAAACACTTAATATCTGCTATGAGTTAAGTGCATTCTGGTCACTTGGTAGACAATGGCAAAGAGTTTGGCAGTCATATCTTCTTAATAAAAAAATCTTATATTCAGAAAATGTAGTTTTCAAGTTATTTTTGTGGTCTGGGAGTAGAAAATCAAGGTAATAGTCAAGGTAGAAAGTACAGCAAAAGGATATACCATAATCACAATGCACCATCCTATTCCCTCTAATCTTCCTTTAACATTTTATCAACAGTGTAAAACAGAACCAAAAAGAAACATGGGCTGGGGGCTGGGGGCTGGGGAAGCTGTTTCCTCAGAAAGTAGAAGAGAGACTAATAAGGTATACTATACTGAGATGAGTTAGGCTCTTCAGCTATCTCAAGTTACCTAGGTGCTAGACGTCCTTGTGTATAAACCCGGGAAAAACACTTGTTGCTATCTTGTAGGGCCATTTGAAGATGAAAATGTTTAATATATTAAAATACTTAAAACAAATCTTATAAGGGGCTAAAAAAAAAAAAAGACCTTTTATGTAAGTGCCAAAACAAGCCCTAAGAAAAACTGAAAACCATAACATTTGGGATAATAAAATTATTTGGGTTGGGGATTTAGCTCAGTGGTAGAGCGTTTGCCTAGCAAGCGCAAGGCCCTGGGTTCGGTCCCCAGCTCGAAAAAAAAAAAAAAAAACAAACAAAAAAAAAAAAAAACAAGCAAACAATTATTTGAAGCAGGAGAGGAAAAGGGACCAACAAGTCTTAAAAAGAAAAGTCTTAAGAGACCTCACCGCCTGATCAGGTGGGCACTCCTGAGGCTGCAGAGCGGAGGAGACCACCAACACTGCCCACCCCTGCCCACATCCCTGGCCCAAGAGGCAACTGTATAAGGCCTCTGGGTTCCCGTAGGGGAGGGCCCAGGAGCGGCAGGACCCCTGCGCCTAAGACACCGCTGGAACCTGAAGGAAACAGACCGGATAAACAGTTCTCTGCACCCAAATCCCGTGGGAGGGAGAGCTAAACCTTCAGAGAGGCAGACACGCCTGGGAAACCAGAAGAGACTGCACTCTGTGCACATCCAGACGCCAGAGGAAAACACCAAACGTCATCTGGAACCCTGGTGCACAGAGGCTCCCGGAAAGAGCGGCGCAGATCTTCCCGGTTGCTGCCGCCGCGGAGAGGACTTAGGCAGTACCCCACGAGCAAACTTGAGCCTTGGAACCACAGGTAGGACCAACTTTTCCCCTGCAAGAAACCTGCCTGGTGAACTCAAGACACAGGCCCACAGGAACAGCTGAAGACCTGTAGAGAGGAAAAACTACACGCCCGAAAGCAGAACACTCTGTCCCCATAACTGGCTGAAAGAAAACAGGAAAACAGGTCTACAGCACTCCTGACACACAGGCTTATAGGACAGTCTAGCCACGGTCAGAAATAGCAGAACAAAGTAACACTAGAGATAATCTGATGGCGAGAGGCAAGCACAGGAACCCAAGCAACAGAAACCAAGACTACATGGCATCATCGGAGCCCAATTCTCCCACCAAAGCAAACACGGAATATCCAAACACACCAGAAAAGCAAGATCTAGTTTCAAAATCATATTTGATCATGATGCTGGAGGACTTCAAGAAAGACATAAAGAACTCCCTTAGAGAACAAGTAGAAGCCTACAGAGAGGAATCGCAAAAATCCCTGAAAGAATTCCAGGAAAACACAATCAAACAGTTGAAGGAATTAAAAATGGAAATAGAAGCAATCAAGAAAGAACACATGGAAACAACCCTGGACATAGAAAATCAAAAGAAAAGACAAGGAGCTGTAGATACAAGCTTCACCAACAGAATACAAGAGATGGAAGAGAGAATCTCGGGAGCAGAAGATTCCATAGAAATCATTGACTCAACTGTCAAAGATAATGTAAAGCAGAAAAAGCTACTGGTCCAAAACATACAGGAAATCCAGGACTCAATGAGAAGATCAAACCTAAGGATAATAGGTATAGAAGAGAGTGAAGACTCCCAGCTCAAAGGACCAGTAAATATCTTCAACAAAATCATAGAAGAAAACTTCCCTAACCTAAAAAAAGAGATACCCATAGGCATACAAGAAGCCTACAGAACTCCAAATAGATTGGACCAGAAAAGAAACACCTCCCGTCACATAATTGTCAAAACACCAAACGCACAAAATAAAGAAAGAATATTAAAAGCAGTAAGGGAAAAAGGTCAAGTAACATATAAAGGCAGACCTATTAGAATCACACCAGACTTTTCGCCAGAAACTATGAAGGCCAGAAGATCCTGGACAGATGTCATACAGACCCTAAGAGAACACAAATGCCAGCCCAGGTTACTGTATCCTGCAAAACTCTCAATTAACATAGATGGAGAAACCAAGATATTCCATGACAAAACCAAATTTACACAATATCTTTCTACAAACCCAGCACTACAAAGGATAATAAAGGGTAAAGCCCAACATAAGGAGGCAAGCTATACCCTAGAAGAAGCAAGAAACTAATCATCTTGGCAACAAAACAAAGAGAAGAAAAGCACACAAACATAACCTCACATCCAAAAATGAATATAACAGGAAGCAATAATCACTATTCCTTAATATCTCTCAACATCAATGGCCTCAACTCCCCAATAAAAAGACATAGATTAACAAACTGGATACGCAATGAGGACCCTGCATTCTGCTGCCTACAGGAAACACACCTCAGAGACAAAGACAGACACTACCTCAGAGTGAAAGGCTGGAAAACAACTTTCCAAGCAAATGGTCAGAAGAAGCAAGCTGGAGTAGCCATTCTAATATCAAATAAAATCAATTTTCAATTAAAAGTCATCAAAAAAGATAAGGAAGGACACTTCATATTCATCAAAGGAAAAATCCACCAAGATGAACTCTCAATCCTCATCTTCGGTTGGTTTATATACAAGTGTGCAATTTCTAGGCTTGAAAATAAAATGATGCTATCTGGTGCTGGATAGAGGAGCCTTATTTTTTATTATGGCAGCTTGCTATTTTTGTAACATGGTGATTTGGTTGAACACAATAAAGTACAGTAGTAACTGATCTCCCCTTCTTCCTGGATGAGTGAGGAGATGATTAAATGTTGATGTCAGCATCCTTGAGCATATTCAGATGAGCTTCTGCTTCTGTTGAAAAGGATGCTGTGTTTGATTGTGGTCCGAAGCTTTGAAGCACTACTTGGCATCTCCTTCCTTGGAGGTCTCACTGTTTAAACATAACAGATTTGATAGCTTGTTGGTAAGGTGAGGTCCAGCTTGTCTCCACTAGGTCATCTTCATGTGAATCCGGTGGTTATACGGTTTTGTTCTAGGGATATTTCATTTTTTTTAATAACGGTTTTAGCTGACATTCATGGAGAGAATGAATCCTTAGAACTGTGCCACTAGTGAAAGGAAATCCTGTCTAGAGTATGTTTCTTTACAAAGCTGTGTCACACCATCCTTTGGGCCCTCTGCTGGAAAAGTAGAATCAAGTCTCAAATAATGCCTTTTAAATTGTATCCTCTAGTATTATAGATGTAGGACAGTACTGTATCATACCTCTGTGGATGTAAAATAGCTTGTACCTGCTTTATGATACGTAGTAGTGACCGTGCTTTATCAGAGCTGTTTTTAATGATGTTGCTCAGAATGTTTTCTTTCCAGATGATGACTGAGAAGCTAATTTAAAAAAAAAAAAATGGTGCCAAGTACCACAAGAGTAACAGAACTGTGCTGTTTTCTCGGGTTTTGTTTTTTTACTTTTTTTTTTTTTTTAATGGAGTGTGCTGGATGTCTCTACAGTTTTGTTCAGATGACTGCAGAACCTGGAAAAGCTGTTGCTGCTGTTGATGTATAACACACTGCTATTATTGGTCTTTTTATATAAATATAAATATATATATATACAGATATATAATTTGAATTTTTTGAAACTTTAGCTGTGCTGTCAACTTTGGAAAAAAGTATCCCCGTTTACTGTGTTGAGTTGGACTGTACAGAAATTAACAGCCATAATGGTCTAGAAATGTTGAACTTAAGTTTTTTCCATTTGTACAGGGGTAACACACTGTATTAAATATGTAAGGTCTTATCTACGTGGGTTTGATTACAAAAACTAATAAAGTATTCTCTAAATTTAAAAAAAAAAGAAAAGTCTTAGTCAGCAGCCTTCTTTTTAAATTTTCTGTTTTTTTTTTTAGTACCCTCAATTAAAGGATTTTGCAGATTATTGAAGATACTAAAATACATTCAAATTACAAAATATTTGTTTTCTGTGACTCTAAATTGGACCTAACTTAAATATATTCATTGTTTTTCTTGTGATTCTTGAGCTGTACTATCTTTGAGATATATGACACCTGATAATTTTATTACTATTGTACTAATAAATTATTATCATCTCTTATCTTTAGTAGAGTGAAACAGTCCTCCTTGCTTTTCCCTACCCCCTAAACTCAATTTTCCACACAGCAGCCACAATGAGCTTTCTTAAGCCCAAATTAGTATAGCTTTCAGGGCACACAACAGTGCTCTGTTCATAATGCTTTTGGGACATCTACTCTTGTTCCTACTTCTGTCCCCTTTTACCTCATTAAAATACTCTATTTCCTTCACAGAATTTACATGATCATTTTAATATAGAATTAGTACATGATAATTTACATGATTATTATGATATCTGGATTCATATATAAGGCCCATAATACTACCTGCCATAAGGATGCCTTACTGAACAAATAAAAGCTTCAGAATGCATAAATTAATATATTCTATAATATTGAAGTAAAATGAACACACACCCTCCTGCTAAAAATAATAATGATGCTGATAATAATGATAGTAATAATACAGGCAAACACTGAGGGCTTATTAATTAAGTCTTGGTTGGGGACTACTTGAGTCTTGCTTTTCTCCTTAAGTTCTATTCTAGTGTATAATCTTCTGTGGTGACATCTTATCTCATGTTAACTACCTACTACCTACTATTCATTTTCTATGTAGTTACATACTACTAGTAGTCTATGATCATGTAAATGTATAGAAACACATACATAAACCCGCAAAAGGGTTTTTTCCTTTTCGGACATTTTTCTACATACTAATTTTTTTTTCCTGTGTTGATCTCTTTCTTCAGTGGGTCTCAGAAAGTCTGTTCAACTAGCTCCAATACTGTACACATGTTAGAACATAAATACAATGGATATTTAGAGAAAACTGTTGTATGGTTAAGATGCTACTCAAGAATTATTTTAAGGAAATCTGTTATGTATGTTAGATAATAATAGCAACACTGTAAAACTATAGAAGCTAAAAAAAATTGGCAGCTGGACACAGTGGCACATTCCTTTCATCCCAGCACTTAGGAGGTTGAGGCAGAAGGAGCTCTGTGAGTTCGAGGCTAGTCTGGTCTATAAAGCAAGCTCCAGGACAGGCTACACAATAATACCCTGTCTCTAAAAACAAGCAAACAAACAAACAAAAAGACACATTTACAGTATTGAGAAAATTAAAATTTATCATTGCTTTTCTAAATCTGGTTCAATCAATTAAGTTCTAATTATATTGTTTTGTCTAGAAAACATGCTATTCAGGCCAGAGAATATAATGCATTTTACAGGAGATCTAAGAAGACTCAAACAAAAGATCATTTATTTTGGAGAAAAATTTGGCATAAATAAAAATTACTTTTTACACACACACACACACACACACACACACACACACACACACACACAAAATTACTTTTTAAAAATGCTCTTATCCTACAAATGTACTTGCTCATTAAGGACTAGATTTTCTATGGTATTCATTGCTAGCCCAAAACTGAACAAAAATTAAGAAAATCATAAACATTACTAAACATTTTTATATTTTAATCAATTGGAAATTGCCTCAATGTGAGTAAAAATAAATAAAAATACTTAAAAAATAAAACAGAATCACGATTATACTGTTATACATAATTATATATAAGTGTTAATAAGTAAAAATACAGGTAAATAGAACAGTAAAAAATAAGAAACTTACTAATTATCAATGTTTCTTTCATCAAAACAAAGGTTTACTTCCTCAAGAAAATTCTAAGGCTTTGCAGTTCTTACTTGGTGTTGGTGAGACTGTTTACTAATAAACTCAGACGTGGAAATCTTATTTAAGACTGGACATACTAAGCTTCACAGGTCGGCTCACCACCCTTTCTGTGTGTTGGTGTACTTGATTCTTGTTTCGGGCTCATCTCAGTTTTAGTCACACGGTGAATGTGTGTCTGTGCGGTATATGCCACAGGTGGGCAGGTGCCACAGAAAGCCAGCAGTGTAGGGTGCCCTAGAGCTAGAGCTGCCTGACAGGATGGTGGGAATCACTTCTGGTTCTCTGTAAAGCAATCTGCATTGTTAGCTGTTGAGCCATTTCTCCAGCTCACTATCCTAAAATCTACATTGAAACTTCAAACTCAAAACAGGAAGAAGCCAAATGACTTTTCTGGAACAAAGACACTGATAAATCTCATTTATACTGACTAGAAACTTTGCCCTTGGCAAAGACAGACCAGCAAAATGTACATCTAAGTAGTTTCTACTTTATTTTTTAATGTGTAAATGTTTTTAACATGAGAATATTTGGAAATCATAAAATGTATTACCAAAAAATAACAAATTAAGACACAATTCCTTTTTCATATTATTAGGCTAAAATATTTATAGAAAGACATCAACCACTAAAAGCTTCAAAACCATGTTATATTTATTTATCATGTTAAAGAAAAACCTAAGAATTCTATGAACAGAATAGGCAATTACTTCCATGAATCAGAAGGTCTAATGTCAGATATTTAGATCTGTGGAGTTAGTATATAGGTCTATTTTAACATTAAGGAGCTAACCAAACTCCTTGTCTACTTCTAAATGTCTGTAATGTTTTCTTATAGCGTTTGCTATAGATATTTGTTTACATCCCCTTCTCTTTTGTCAGTTTGTAAACTCCTGGGGATTACCAACTTTATATCCCTAATAAGTAGCACATACTTCAGTCATAAATGCATTATTTGGTTTATTTGCTAAATCAATAATGTTGCATAAACAAGACAATTTTAGTCAGATTTAATTGCTATTTTTTATAACTTATCTTCAGCTTTATAAACTGGTATTAAAAGTAAAGGTACAGCCAGATGCAGCATATTCTACAAATGCCTGTATTCCTGGCACTTGAAAGACAAAGGAAAAGATAGTCATGAGTTCTAGACCAGCCTTGAGCTGTAAAGCTAAAGTATCTCAAAAATCTCAAAAACATTATGGATAAGAGAGGGTCACAGATGAAGATGATCAAAATACATTATATATATATATGTATATATATATAAATGTCATGTTAATGCATAATTGATACGTGCTAATAAAAACTAAAAATATTACAAAGGATTTAAAAATACTAAAACAAAACACTACATTTTTGGAAATCTACAAGCTAGATATCATCTTGAATTCTAAAACACATATATGGGCTTATTCTACTAAGTGTTTATTAGATTAGATTAAAAAGTATTTTAGATCCTCTTTGGTCTTCTTAGTCCACAGATTTCGTGCTGTTTCTAATTACTAATTAGTTACATTGCCTCGAACTATTTTATTCTTGGTAAAGTTAATGAAGACAGTATATTCAATGAGGTACTTTTCTAGCAATAATTCCTACAAAAACAGAACAATTAGAGTAATAGCAAATATCTGAAGATTCTGTCCAATATACACATTTATTTTGGTGCTGTTTGTTTTTTAGTGTGCAGTCCTCCCGAGGATATACTTAAGCTGTAATAGATATGTGGAATCTGTGGTTTTAAAAATAATTGGAGTTGACTAGGTATTTAGTGGGGGAGGAAAGTCTGAGTACAACATTGGAGGTAGAGGTAAGGGAGGACCAAGAAAGAATGGAAATTGACTATAATCAAAATATATCATGTGAAATTCTCAAAGAATTAAAAATATTTTAAATATAATAAAAATACCACAAGGACCCTTGCCCAACTGTGTTCATTGCAGCTTCATTTGTAATAACTAGAAACTGGACACAATTTAAATGTCCCTCAACTGAAGAATGGGTAAAGAAAATGTGGCACATTTACACAACAATGACATCATGAAATTTGGGGGCAAATGGATGGAACTAGAAAAGATCATTCTGAGTGAGGTAACCCAGACCCAGAAAGACAAAAATGGTATTACTCACTTATGAGTGGATATAAGCAGAAAAGTAGAGGCTAACCATGCCACAAACCACAGACACACAGAAATTAAGTAACAAAGAGGGCTCAAGGGGAGACCCCTGAATCTCATTGAGAAGAGGAAACAGAACAGACATCATGGGTGGAAAGTAGTTGGGGTGAGGGACACTGAATTGGGGAAAGGATGGGAATAGGAAGAGGAGCAATCAGAGGGAGGGATGTGTTCTGGGAGAGACACTTAGAATGAGGAGAGGCATCTCTGGGATGCCTAGAGACCTAGGGCAATGGACACTCCCAAGGTTCTATGAGAATAACCCTAGCTAAGTTTCCTAGCAATATGGGATATGGAGCCTGAAGCACCCATCTCCTGTAATCAACAAGACTTCCTGGTTGGAAGTGGGGAATGGAGAGATGGGGACACCATCCAGCCATAAAACCTTCAACCAACAATTTGTCCTGCCTACTAGTTGTGTAAGGGTAAAGAGGATGCATAAATTGAGGGACAGGCCTAAATAAATGACTGGCCCAGCTTGAGACCCATGCCATAAGGAGAGAGAGCCCATCTCTGACACTGTTAATGACATTCTGCTATACCTGCAGACAGGAGCCTAGCATAACCATCATTAGAGAGGCTTCATCCAGCAACTGATGGAAACAGATGCAGAGACACACTGTCAAGGAGGACTAGAGAATCATACAGACAAGGGAAGATGGGAGGAGGGACTGTAGGAACCAGAGGGGTCAAGGACACAAGAAAACCTACAGAATCAACTATCCTGGGCACACACACAGCAACTGAAATGCCAACCAGGGAGCATACGTGGCACTGACCTATGCCCTCTGCACATATATGACAGTTGTGTAGCTGGGTCTTCATGTGGAACTCCTAACAGCAGGATCGGAGGCTGTGTCTGACTCTGTTGCCTGCCTTTGGATCCCCTTCCCCTAACTGGGCTGCCTCACCTAGCCTCAACAGAAGAAGATGCACCTAGTCTTCCTGCAACTTGATATGTCAAGGCTGGCTGATATCAGCGGGATGGTATTTTCTGAAGAAAAGAAAGGGGAGGGGTGGGAGGTTGAGATGAGGGAAAGGAAACTGCAGTCAGGATATAAAGTGATTAAATAAGCAAAATCTAGCTAGTTTAAAACACTATTTACAAATCTTATTAATCTGAATAAAGTACAAAAAGGTACTCACGGCAGTTTTTTACTAAGAACTCTTGGGTGAACAATCAAAATTCAAAAGAGCAAAGGTTCCTAACTAGAGTTGTAAACAGGTATGCTGAGAATTTAAATGATATCTGTATAACATGAAAACAGAACTTACAAAAGCATAAATACTAGAAGATTACTGCATTTTTTTCATAAATAGATGAATTTTATGTTATAAGTTGCTATGTGGGGCTAGGAATCAAGAACAGGTCCTTTGGGAAGGCAGCCCATGCTTTAACCAATGAGTCATCTCTATCTAACCCCTCAGTTTTGCATTTCAAAGTCATACCCCAATATAGCATTTATCATGTAGGTAGTACTACTAATTAATTTAAAATTGTGGATTTCTTTAAATTAATTAAGTTAATTTTGACTTTAAATCATAAAATTCTGTATCACTGAGCAAAACCAGGGGAATCCCAAAGGATTCTGGGAGCTAGAGGGATGGAAGAAACCATAAGAACACGAACCACTTCCAGGGACTAAGCCACTACCTAAAGACTATACATGGACTGACCCTGGACTCTGACCCCATAGGTAGCAATGAATATCCTAGTAAGAGCACCAGTGGAAGGGGAAGCCCTGGGTCCTGCTAAGACTGAACCCCCAGTGAACTAGTCTATGGGGGGAGGGCGGCAATGGGCGGAGGGTTGGGAGGGGAACACCCATAAGGGAGGGGAGGGGGGAGGGGGATGTTTGCCCGGAAACCGGGAAAGGGAATAACACTCGAAATGTATATAAGAAATACTCAAGTTAATAAAAAAAAAAAAGGAAAAAAAAAAGAAATTCAATAAAAAAAAAAATATTAAAAAAAAAAAAAAAAGAACACGAACCACAGAATCAACTAAGCAGGGCTCAATGGTAAATTACTTGTTGAGCATGTGCAAGGTTCTGGGTGCAAAACAAAACAGACTTAGGAAAAATATCCTAAAATTTACACGGTATTACATAAGACTTAGAACAGTCATAGAAACCCTGTGCAAAACACTGAAGGGTGACCGGAAGTCCCACACCGGCGGATCCCGGACCGCAGCAGCTCTCTGCTCCCAAACCCCATGGGACAGAGACCTCACCGCCTGATCAGGTGGGCACTCCTGAGGCTGCAGAGCGGAGGAGACCACCAACACTGCCCACCCCTGCCCACATCCCTGGCCCAAGAGGCAACTGTATAAGGCCTCTGGGTTCCCGTAGGGGAGGGCCCGGGAGCGGCAGGACCCCTGCGCCTGAGACACTGCCGGAACCTGAAGGAAACAGACCGGATAAACAGTTCTCTGCACCCAAATCCCGTGGGAGGGAGAGCTGAACCTTCAGAGAGGCAGACACGCCTGGGAAACCAGAAGAGACTGCACTCTGTGCACATCCAGGCGCCAGAGGAAAACACCAAACGCCATCTGGAACCCTGGTGCACGGAGGCTCCCGGAAAGAGCGGCGCAGATCTTCCCGGTTGCTGCCACAGCGGAGAGGACTTAGGCAGTACCCCACGAGCAAATTGAGCCTTGGAACTGCAGGTAGGACCAACTTTTCCCCTGCAAGAAACCTGCCTGGTGAACTCAGGACACACAGAGGCAAAATTCCTCTAAGGCCGGGCACTTCCTGTGTTTACCGAAAGTCCCACACTGGCGGATCCCGGACCGCAGCAGCTCTCTGCTCCCAAACCCCGTGGGAGAGAGACCTCACCGCCTGATCAAGTGGGCACTCCTGAGGCTGCAGAGCGGAGGAGACCACCAACACTGCCCACCCCTGCCCACATCCCTGGCCCAAGAGGCAACTGTATAAGGCCTCTGGGTTCCCGTAGGGGAGGGCCCGGGAGCGGCAGGACCCCTGCGCCTGAGACACTGCCGGAACCTGAAGGAAACAGACCGGATAAACAGTTCTCTGCACCCAAATCCCGTGGGAGGGAGAGCTGAACCTTCAGAGAGGCGGACACGCCTGGGAAACCAGAAGAGACTGCACTCTGTGCACATCCAGGCGCCAGAGGAAAACACCAAACGCCATCTGGAACCCTGGTGCACGGAGGCTCCTGGAAAGAGCGGCGCAGATCTTCCCGGTTGCTGCCGCCGCGGAGAGGACTTAGGCAGTACCCCACGAGCAAACTTGAGCCTTGGAACTGCAGGTAGGACCAACTTTTCCCCTGCAAGAAACCTGCCTGGTGAACTCAAGACACAGGCCCACAGGAACAGCTGAAGACCTGTAGAGAGGAAAAACTACACGCCCGAAAGCAGAACACTCTGTCCCCATAACTGGCTGAAAGAAAACAGGAAAACAGGTCTACAGCACTCCTGACACACAGGTTATAGGACAGTCTAGCCACTGTCAGAAATAGCAGAACAAAGTAACACTAGAGATAATCTGATGGCGAGAGGCAAGCGCAGGAACCCAAGCAACAGAAACCAAGACTACATGGCATCATCGGAGCCCAATTCTCCCACAAAAGCAAACACGGAATATCCAAACACACCAGAAAAGCAAGACCTAGTTTCAAAATCATATTTGATCATGATGCTGGAGGACTTCAAGAAAGACATAAAGAACTCCCTTAGAGAACAAGTAGAAGCCTACAGAGAGGAATCGCAAAAATCCCTGAAAGAATTCCAGGAAAACACAATCAAACAGTTGAAGGAATTAAAAATGGAAATAGAAGCAATCAAGAAAGAACACATGGAAACAACCCTGGACATAGAAAATCAAAAGAAAAGACAAGGAGCTGTAGATACAAGCTTCACCAACAGAATTCAAGAGATGGAAGAGAGAATCTCAGGAGCAGAAGATTCCATAGAAATCATTGACTCAACTGTCAAAGATAATGTAAAGCGGAAAAAGCTACTGGTCCAAAACATACAGGAAATCCAGGACTCAATGAGAAGGTCAAACCTAAGGATAATAGGTATAGAAGAGAGTGAAGACTCCCAGCTCAAAGGACCAGTAAATATCTTCAACAAAATCATAGAAGAAAACTTCCCTAACCTAAAAAAAGAGATACCCATAGGCATACAAGAAGCCTACAGAACTCCAAATAGATTGGACCAGAAAAGAAACACCTCCCGTCACATAATTGTCAAAACACCAAACGCACAAAATAAAGAAAGAATATTAAAAGCAGTAAGGGAAAAAGGTCAAGTAACATATAAAGGCAGACCTATCAGAATCACACCAGACTTTTCGCCAGAAACTATGAAGGCCAGAAGATCCTGGACAGATGTCATACAGACCCTAAGAGAACACAAATGCCAGCCCAGGTTACTGTATCCTGCAAAACTCTCAATTAACATAGATGGAGAAACCAAGATATTCCATGACAAAACCAAATTTACACAATATCTTTCTACAAGTCCAGCACTACAAAGGATAATAAATGGTAAAGCCCAACATAAGGAGGCAAGCTATACCCTAGAAGAAGCAAGAAACTAATCATCTTGGCAACAAAACAAAGAGAATGAAAGCACACAAACATAACCTCACTTCCAAATATGAATATAACGGGAAGCAATAATCACTATTCCTTAATATCTCTCAATATCAATGGCCTCAACTCCCCAATAAAAAGACATAGATTAACAAACTGGATACGCAACGAGGACCCTGCATTCTGCTGCCTACAGGAAACACACCTCAGAGACAAAGACAGACATTACCTCAGAGTGAAAGGCTGGAAAACAATTTTCCAAGCAAATGGTCAGAAGAAGCAAGCTGGAGTAGCCATTCTAATATCAAATAAAATCAATTTCCAACTAAAAGTCATCAAAAAAGATAAGGAAGGACACTTCATATTCATCAAAGGAAAAATCCACCAAGATGAACTCTCAATCCTAAATATCTATGCCCCAAATACAAGGGCACCTACATATGTAAAAGAAACCTTACTAAAGCTCAAAACACACATTGCACCTCACACAATAATAGTGGGAGATTTCAACACCCCACTCTCATCAATGGACAGATCATGGAAACAGAAATTAAACAGAGATGTAGACAGACTAAGAGAAGTCATGAGCCAAATGGACTTAACGGATATTTATAGAACATTCTATCCTAAAGCAAAAGGATATACCTTCTTCTCAGCTCCTCATGGTACTTTCTCCAAAATTGACCATATAATTGGTCAAAAAACGGGCCTCAACAGGTACAGAAAGATAGAAATAATCCCATGCGTGCTATTGGACCACCACGGCCTAAAACTGGTCTTCAATAACAATAAGGGAAGAATGCCCACATATACGTGGAAATTGAACAATGCTCTACTCAATGATAACCTGGTCAAGGAAGAAATAAAGAAAGAAATTAAAAACTTTTTAGAATTTAATGAAAATGAAGGTACAACATACCCAAACTTATGGGACACAATGAAAGCTGTGCTAAGAGGAAAACTCATAGCGCTGAGTGCCTGCAGAAAGAAACAGGAAAGAGCATATGTCAGCAGCTTGACAGCACACCTAAAAGCTCTAGAACAAAAAGAAGCAAATACACCCAGGAGGAGTAGAAGGCAGGAAATAATCAAACTCAGAGCTGAAATCAACCAAGTAGAAACAAAAAGGACCATAGAAAGAATCAACAGAACCAAAAGTTGGTTCTTTGAGAAAATCAACAAGATAGATAAACCCTTAGCCAGACTAACGAGAGGACACAGAGAGTGCGTCCAAATTAACAAAATCAGAAATGAAAAGGGAGACATAACTACAGATTCAGAGGAAATTCAAAAAATCATCAGATCTTACTATAAAAACCTATATTCAACAAAACTTGAAAATCTTCAGGAAATGGACAATTTCCTAGACAGATACCAGGTATCGAAGTTAAATCAGGAAAAGATAAACCAGTTAAACAACCCCATAACTCCTAAGGAAATAGAAGCAGTCATTAAAGGTCTCCCAACCAAAAAGAGCCCAGGTCCAGACGGGTTTAGTGCAGAATTCTATCAAACCTTCATAGAAGACCTTATACCAATATTATCCAAACTATTCCACAAAATTGAAACAGATGGAGCCCTACCGAATTCCTTCCATGAAGCCACAATTACTCTTATACCTAAACCACACAAAGACACAACAAAGAAAGAGAACTTCAGACCAATTTCCCTTATGAATATCGACGCAAAAATACTCAATAAAATTCTGGCAAACCGAATTCAAGAGCACATCAAAACAATCATCCACCATGATCAAGTAGGCTTCATCCCAGGCATGCAGGGATGGTTTAATATAAGGAAAACCATCAACGTGATCCATTATATAAACAAACTGAAAGAACAGAACCACATGATCATTTCATTAGATGCTGAGAAAGCATTTGACAAAATTCAACACCCCTTCATGATAAAAGTCCTGGAAAGAATAGGTATTCAAGGCCCATACCTAAACATAGTAAAAGCCATATACAGCAAACCAGTTGCTAACATTAAACTAAATGGAGAGAAACTTGAAGCAATCCCACTAAAATCAGGGACTAGACAAGGCTGCCCACTCTCTCCCTACTTATTCAATATAGTTCTTGAAGTTCTAGCCAGAGCAATCAGACAACAAAAGGAGATCAAGGGGATACAGATCGGAAAAGAAGAGGTCAAAATATCACTATTTGCAGACGACATGATAGTATATTTAAGTGATCCCAAAAGTTCCACCAGAGAACTACTAAAGCTGATAAACAACTTCAGCAAAGTGGCTGGGTATAAAATTAACTCAAATAAATCAGTTGCCTTCCTCTATACAAAAGAGAAACAAGCCGAGAAAGAAATTAGGGAAACGACACCCTTCATAATAGACCCAAATAATATAAAGTACCTCGGTGTGACTTTAACCAAGCAAGTAAAAGATCTGTACAATAAGAACTTCAAGACACTGAGGAAAGAAATTGAAGAAGACCTCAGAAGATGGAAAGATCTCCCATGCTCATGGATTGGCAAGATTAATATAGTAAAAATGGCCATTTTACCAAAAGCAATCTACAGATTCAATGCAATCCCCATCAAAATACCAATCCAATTCTTCAAAGAGTTAGACAGAACAATTTGCAAATTCATCTGGAATAACAAAAAACCCAGGATAGCTAAAGCTATCCTCAACAATAAGAGGACTTCAGGGGGAATCACTATCCCTGAACTCAAGCAGTATTACAGAGCAATAGTGATAAAAACTGCATGGTATTGGTACAGAGACAGACAGATAGACCAATGGAATAGAATTGAAGACCCAGAAATGAACCCACACACCTATGGTCACTTGATTTTTGACAAAGGAGCCAAAACCATCCAATGGAAAAAAGATAGCATTTTCAGCAAATGGTGCTGGTTCAACTGGAGGGCAACATGTAGAAGAATGCAGATCGATCCATGCTTATCACCCTGTACAAAGCTTAAGTCCAAGTGGATCAAGGACCTCCACATCAAACCAGACACACTCACACTAATAGAAGAAAAACTAGGGAAGCATCTGGAACACATGGGCACTGGAAAAAATTTCCTGAACAAAACACCAATGGCTTATGCTCTAAGATCAAGAATCGACAAATGGGATCTCATAAAACTGCAAAGCTTCTGTAAGGCAAAGGACACTGTGGTTAGGACAAAACGACAACCAACAGATTGGGAAAAGATCTTTACCAATCCTATAACAGATAGAGGCCTTATATCCAAAATATACAAAGAACTCAAGAAGTTAGACCGCAGGGAAACAAATAACCCTATTAAAAAATGGGGTTCAGAGCTGAACAAAGAATTCACAGCTGAGGAATGCCGAATGGCTGAGAAACACCTAAAGAAATGTTCAACATCTTTAGTCATAAGGGAAATGCAAATCAAAACAACCCTGAGATTTCACCTCACACCAGTGAGAATGGCTAAGATCAAAAACTCAGGTGACAGCAGATGCTGGCGAGGATGTGGAGAAAGAGGAACACTCCTCCATTGTTGGTGGGATTGCAGACTGGTAAAACCATTCTGGAAATCAGTCTGGAGGTTCCTCAGAAAATTGGACATTGAACTGCCTGAGGATCCAGCCATACCTCTCTTGGGCATATACCCAAAAGATGCCTCAACATATAAAAGAGACACGTGCTCCACTATGTTCATCGCAGCCTTATTTATAATAGCCAGAAACTGGAAAGAACCCAGATGCCCTTCAACAGAGGAATGGATACAGAAAATGTGGTACATCTACACAATGGAATATTACTCAGCTATCAAAAACAACGAGTTTATGAAATTCGTAGGCAAATGGTTGGAACTGGAAAATATCATCCTGAGTGAGCTAACCCACTCACAGAAAGACATACATGGTATGCACTCATTGATAAGTGGCTATTAGCCCAAATGCTTGAATTACCCTAGATCCCTAGAACAAAGGAAACTCAAGACAGATGATCAAAATGTGAATGCTTCACTCCTTCTTTAAATGAGGAAAAAGAATACCCTTGGCAGGGAAGGGAGAGGCAAAGATTAAAACAGAGACTGAAGGAACACCCATTCAGAGCCTGCCCCACAGGTGGCCCATACATATACAGCCACCCAATTAGACAAGATGGATGAAGCAAAGAAGTGCAGACCGACAGGAGCCGGATGTAGATCGCTCCTGAGAGACACAGCCAGAATACAGCAAATACAGAGGCGAATGCCAGCAGCAAACCACTGAACTGAGAATAGGTGCCCCGTTGAAGGAATAAGAGAAAGAACTGGAAGAGCTTGAAGGTGCTCGAGACCCCAAAAGTACAACAATGTCAAGCAACCAGAGCTTCCAGGGACTAAGCCACTACCCAAAGACTATACATGGACTGACCCTGGACTCTGTCCCCATAGGTAGCAATGAATATCCTAGTAAGAGCACCAGTGGAAGGGGAAGCCCTGGGTCCTGCTAAGACTGAACCCCCAGTGAACTAGACTATGCGGGGAGGGTGGCAATGGGGGGAGGTTTGGGAGGGGAACACCCACAAGGAAGGGGAGGGGGGAGGGTGATGTCTGTCCGGAAACCGGGAAAGGGAATAACACTTGAAATGTATATAAGAAATACTCAAGATAATAAAAAAAAATAAAATAAAAAAAAAAAAACACTGAAGGGTATCAAAGTAAAATATTTTATTTTGTTATTTTATTCTTTTAACATGTAAGGGTGTTTTTGCCTATAAATAACATGTCAGTGTACCACATACATATCTGGTACTCTCAGACGCCAGAAGAAGGTGTTGAATCCCATGGAACTAAAGTTACAGTTAGCTGTGAGCTGCTTTGTGGATGCTGGAAATTGAATGCCGGACCTCTGGAAAAGCAGCCAGCACTTTTTAAACTATCTCTCCTGAGCCTCAAACTAAAATCTTGAGCTCAAATACTTGTCCCAAACTCAAGGTTCGAGCTCAATGGCTGGGCCACTCCCAAACCTATACGTGGCTAACATTTCCCCTCCAATATTCCTGAGTTATTACTTATGAAAATCTATATTCCATCTTTGAAGCCCTAAACCTAATCTCCCCGACCCCCCCCCCAATGCCTCGGGGCCACTCTTCCCCAGCTTACATGGTTGGTATGCTCTCTCTTCCGCATCTCTCAGGCCTGGACCTGATCCTTTCCTGGCATGGTGGTTCTAAAACCTTCTTCCTCTCTTGGTCCCCTTGCCTGAGAATCCTAAAATCTTGCTTTGGTCTCCCTGCCCAGCCATTGCCGCCAGCACCTTTACTTACCAATCAGAACCAACTGGGGGCAGGGACCTCAGCATCTTACATATGGATTCTCATGCAATTTTGGGAACTCAATTAACATAATACAATCATTAGACCAAACCTACAACATAAACTGGCTAATCTATATTCTCATTTGGATTTAAATTTTAAAAACAGACAGAAGAATTCCTGACCATATCACTCAAACCTCTCCAACAGTCCAGTCTTTATAGATGCCAGCATCATCTTTCAAGCTTGCTTACACCAAAAATCTTCTGGATAATCTATTTCATCTCCTAGACATGTGCTGAAATGCCACAGTACTTGGGAATCAAATCCCAGTTCTGCTGCCTACCTTCTGATGTAATCTGCATCTCGGTCACTAAAACAAAGTGAGATGACATAGTTAAAATTCCTAGAATAAATTGAGACATACAGTAGGTGCTGAAAAAAAAACTATTTATTCATGTGGCAAAATTAATAGTATTCCAGTAAACATTCTTCTTTCTTTTGAAAATTCAACACTTAGATTTCCGGGCCTATCCTATGTCCATGTGATTAAGTTCTGGCCAACAGGATAAGAAAGGGTAAAACCTCCAGTGGCACAGTGACACACTTTTGAACAAGTTGCTTTTTACTTTCATTCAAATTTCATTTGTTTTGCTTTTGCACACAAAGCAGCTTTTGCACACAAAGCAGGATGTGACTGTAACATGGTGATCCAGATTCATCTCTCAGACAAGAACACAGCCACTGGAGATGGTAGAATGGTAAAATAGGAGGTCCCTGAACAACAGTGCTGCCCAACATTCCAAGTTGCCTGCCAGTTCAGACTCATGCAAGTGAGAGTTAAACAAGCATTTATCTACACGTAAGATTATAATGCCGAGAGGTATCTCATTTCCTACCTTGAATTCATCTGACTCTTTTGATGGCATATTTTTCAAAATGGTTTTCTGAAATGTCCTTACCAATATATAAATGTCAAAAGGTATGTCACTACTTTAAAAAAATAATCTTATGAACAGGAAAAAATAATAAACTTAGCATATATGGAAATTTGTGGCAGGAGGTCAAAAATGAAAAAGAATGTACTTATCCCTTGGACATTTTACCTGTAGCTTCATGACTATTCATTTGACAGAATCTATTCAGAGTAATAGAATGTCAAATTTACCACTAAAGAGTGAATAAAACTTCCCGTGGGAGATGTTACAGAAATCTGAAGAAATAAATGTACATTCTTAACTTGCTTCCTCCCCAGAAGTATTTGAGGTCTGTTACAAGACAAGAATCTCCTTGATTAACACAAGAGAAAAGTTGAGTCCAAGAACTACTACATAAGCCAATCTTGTTTTCTCAGAAATCAAGTGAGGATTTCACTGGTGCCCTACATGGCAACATTTTCTTAATACTATTGGTGAGGTAAGTGATATTGCTAAAATTATAAAATTATAGTGAAGGAACAAATATATTACAAACTTATAAAACTATTTTCAGAACCTTTGTCTCTTCATCATCCTTAGCAGAGTTCATGTAAAAAGATATATTAAACAAGCTATTCTGAATCAAATGATACTTCTATCCCTCTTATACTTAAGATAGCAATTCTGACAACTCAAAAAAAAAATAAGGAAACTTATACAGCAGGCTTGCTTTGCATAAACCCTTAACTGTGTGTGTCTCAGACAACTGGGAACAAAGACAGCAAACTTTCTAATTTTCAACATAAAATTACAGAGGTTTATTCAGTGTTTATGTTTCTGATAAGTAAAAGAAAATAGAGAGAGAGGAAAGGGGGACAGACAATCTAGCCTGTAATCCCAACAGACAGGAGGTGTGAACTGCAGGTGAAACGAACGGGATGATGGAAGTTTAAAAGTTTTAAAATGAATTTTAAAAGTGCTTTTCTGAGTTGTCACTTTTTCTGCAACAAAATCATTACACATCAGTTTTCAGAAACATTGTCCTTTGACAATGAAAATGAAAAAAATCAGAAGTAATAATAAGGTAGAACCTATTAGAAATAAATTTTTAATATCTGGAAACAGTGTTTGTATAATATATATGTTCCAGGATTATAGTAATTGATGGGCAGTTAATTATAGTCAATGGACGTTTTTAAATCGTATATATAGTTGTCTTCAAAACCAAGACACTATGGAATTAAAGTTAAGATTTTCTAGCATTTTAAAATAAATTATTTTATTTTTGTGTGTGTGTTTGTGTGTGTCTGAGTGCCTGTTTGTGCACCATGTGTGTACAGTGTTAGCAGAGACCCAAAGAGGTCATCAGGTTCCCTGAAATTGTAGTTAGAGGCAGTTGTGAGCCATCATATGGATGCTGGTGACTGGACCCTGGCCTTCTGCAAGAGAAGGAAATGTTCTTGTCCACTGAGCCATCCCTTCAGACCCAGGCCTATTACGTTAATAGTCTAGATATGAAGTATCCCCAAAACTCAAGTGCTGAAGGCTTTGTTCTTAATGTAATGTTCAGATGAGGCCTTTGTGGGAAGTGACTGATTATGAAGGCTCTGAAAATAATTTCATGGCATTACTAGAAACTGGGAGGGAGCAAGGCAGGCAGCATACAACACATTCTTCTTCAAACAACAAACACACTTAGCAACATTGGACTCCCCACCTGCATCCAACTACACATACACCTCCTCTAAATAATGCAACAGGTTTTTGTTCCCTTAACAACCACCAAACTTTAAAAGAGTTTCTATTCAAATATATTCCATGTATTCAGGTAGAAAAACAAAAGGTCTGAACTGATTGAAGGACATTTGCAGTTAAGTAAACTGTATCTTCAGAGAACTTTCAGAGAAAATTTCCTATTTACCATTTTATGCCTACGCACAATTGAGGATAAATATGCTTAAATTCAGGTGCACTATGGGAAGGAATATATGTAGTAGGAACAATGATTATATGATCTCATCTGTAAATCAAAAGAACCATCTAAATGATGCCTTTTAGCAATGTCAAAACTATTAAAGCCTTTTTTGGACCACATAAAAAGAATGTTGGCACTGACCTGAGATCTTTAAGTAACCTTACACATGAAGCCTGCTGTCAATCTTGACAATATGACCCTCTTCAATCTGTATTACTGCTTCACTTTGAATGATCCCTTGCTACTCCTGCAGATCTATGTGAGCTCTTATTTCAATTCTTTGACTATGAGACCAAAAACCTGGCCTAGTTGGACCAGTAACAGTAGGATGGACCTACCTGGAGGAAGTAGATCAATGAAGGCACACATTCAAGGCTATACCTTATTCACAGGCCCTTCCTAATGTCTTGCTTCCTGAATGCCATAAGCAGGTTTACTCTACCATGCCTTTCTGTCATGATGCTTTGCCACCAGCCTACATACAATGGAGTCAACAAAGCACTGACTAAAACCTCTGAAAAGAGTGAACCAAGATTCTTCATCTCAGGTATTTTGTTACAGCAGCAAAAAAGTTGGCCAGTACCAGCTATGTTGAAATTATTAATATTTTAAATAAAGCTTGAAAGTTATTCTTATACTTATAAATGACTTTAAAATATTGTATATGAAAGAAAAAGAAGACAATGGATGAGATGATGAATGATGATGCCTGTTGGCACTGAAGGTGAATACAGACAAAACAATCCTCAAGTTACACCTCCAACTCCAACCTCGAGACAGAACCACTATAGCAAACAGCACCACTGTGCACTTTATATATAAACAAATACTATAGGGTTACATTTGACTGTTTAACACTCTTCCAAGTTATACCCTAAATTCACCTGTCACCATCTGGACCCAGTTCATCATCACAAGCAACAGGTCCCTACATAAGTCTTACTAGATCCATTTTTGCCTTATTGTCAATTTTGTGTGTGTGTGTGTGTGTGTGTGTGTGTGTGTGTGTGTATACACATACATACATACATATCACAAACATCTTATTTTGAAAAAAGAAAGCAAGAAAACAAAGAAAACTCTCTAAAAGTTTTTTCTCACATTTTGAAAGTCCAAAACCATCCTTCTGGCCCACAAGTTTCTTGCTGATGTGGACTTTGGCTGACTTTCCAACTTTATACTTATTATTCTCTCATCATTTTGGCATATTGGTCTCTTTTTATGTTCTTGAATACAGCAAGCTTATTATCACGACCTTGCAGTTCTTTCTGCAGAAAATGGCAAGATCATAGGTCCTTTTACAATGTCCTCCTCACTCTCCCTTTGGATCGATGCAAATATGGCCTCTGCAGTGAAGGCTTGACTGCCTCTGCCAAACGGCTGTTGCTATTCCCCACGCCACTCATATTTAGTGAATACCCATTTGCCTTCTCCATATTCATCAATACTATCTTACTGATGATTAATGTATGTGAATATTATGTATCTATAGTTTACTGTACTTGACACCTCTGTAATGTAACGACTACCCTTCCCTAACTACTCCTCACACACTTGATCATTAAGCTATATCCCCAGTGAAGTGGAAACTTCTGGTTTGTTTGGAAAGTCAGTTAGGTCAAATGATGTTTTCTGGGGCACACAGTTGATGTCTTGCTAAAGCAGACACCTGAAAGAATATTCCTGAAGCAGACACAGGTGAAAGGATGCTTTGATGTAGCAAACACGTCAAAGGGCCTGTGATGGAGGAGTATACATATGACTCCACAGACAGTGGGGGACGAGCACTGAGCATTGGTTTGGCTGGCTCCACCTCACTATTCCGCACTAACAACATGCATGTATTAGTTCACCTTGCATAGAGTTGTTGAGCTCAATTTGTTCTAATGCTGCCATTGAGAGAAATCGCCTAAGAACTGCTCCTGAGGTTCCTGTGGCAGTTTGCCACTTCAGTGAGCTTCGGCTGGTTGGCAAGTCTTGAGGTTATGGAACTCACTGAGAACAAGAATTAGAAATAATAAATCCTGTCCTAGAACTCACTCTGTAAACCAGGCTGGCCTCAAACTCACAGAGATCCATCTGCCTCTCTCTGCCTCCCCAGTGCTGAGACTAAAAGCATGTGTCACCACTGGCAGACCCTCCTAAGACAGAAAGCACATTGCTAAACACTATAGTTTTACAACTGAGAACAAGGAATAGAAATAAATAGATATTTGGCATTTTATCAACACAGAGGAACCCATAAAAATTACCATATATTCCTTACTGAGGACAAAAACTAAAACTGTTCCTTACAGCACATTAATCACTCCACAATTAACTCACTACTGCTTGATAAATAACAGATATGCCTGCATGTAAATCAACTATCATCATCTCAGATTCAAATGTCAGTACTGCTATGCTTAATTAATAAAGATCAAATAGGAAACTGATAATGTTTAAAGAAGAGAGAATTATGTCTTTACCCTCCTTCAAATTCCTTTCCCAAAACAAAAGCCTGTTCACAAATATCAAGAAATGAAAAGCTGCCAAAATTTGATTTCTTTCAACATCTATGCTGGTTGAGTGACAAAGAAGAAAAGTCATAAAGCTTAGCACAATGTAGAAGAGACAGGTCAGACTCCTTCTCTTCCTTGACCTATGACTGCATACCACCCAGCAAATCCAGCAAACAAACTCAATAAAAGCACAAAAATATCTACACTTTCAAGAAAATTCTACAGATGTATCCTGCCAACTGTGAATGAGCGTTGTTGGCATTATTTTTAAAACTATCAACAGGTTAGCTATTACAAATATCCAGATATTTTACCTAAACAATAATGGCACACTAAAAATACCTAAGACACTTCTTTTTTCAAATCTTCATTTTAAAAAGGAATATGTAACAGTAATTTTATAAAGCAAGTTTATAAAACATGCTTCATTAACCTAAACCTACTAACAGTAACATTTATGCTTTCAAATATGAGGAAACAAGAATTCATAGAACAAAAATCATACAAAACTTGCATAAAAGAGCAAATAAATGAAATTTAGCTCTAGTCCAACTTAAGTCCAACCAACCTAATACACACACGAAACCCCACATTTCAGATGAAAACAGCATGCTTTGTTCTTCCTTGCCTTTTTCAGTAAGAGCTCCTTTAGTGAGATGGCACACAGAAAAACAAGAACTGTGTCAAGTCACCTATAGTGTTAAATGTCATTTAAAATGTTTAAGCCTGCCCATTTACAGAGCAAACACAATGCTACCTTTAAGATAGTCTTTCGCTTTCTATTTCTCTTCTTGTTTGCATTCATAATCTGAAACAAATTTATGGGGCATAACTTCCATGAAATTCCTTCAAAAGTTGAACAAAAAAATAAAAGAATGTGTCTGTCCTGATTCCTACTCTTGTGAAATCCTGGCCATTGTTGGTCATTTCACATTGTTAATCCTTTGCCTACACAGCTGCTGGCGTTGGCTCAGGTCTGAATTGCTACCACTTTTTTCCTTCCTGGTGAACCTATAAGTTTCAAAACTATAAGAATTTTTTAAGGAATGAAAACTGAAGAAACTAAAGGTACTGATATTTCTACTCAAAGTAACAACTGTAAAGTCTCTTAGCATCTTACAATTACAAAGTGTTCAAGTTCAAGGGAATTCCAAACATTAAAAACAAAAACAAACTTTAAAAACAAAATCTTTTAAGTTATCATTCTACCCACTTTTACAAAGAAACAGAACATATTCCATATCAAATGGATTATCCATTTTGTCACTTCCTTAAAACACTACATTTTGGATGAAGATTATCTACTGCATAACGCAGAAAATGGCAGTTTTACAGGTTTTTTTTCCCAAAACATCGCTTTATTACATTTGATTTTTGAGCTTTGTACATAAAGTACAAATTAAACTATTTCACTCATTATGCAAAGAGGTGGACAACTACTGTTCAGCAATGTTGTAAAACAGCTTCCTTCAATATAGAAACATTCTATCTTATAAGAAGCTTTTTTAAATTTTCTTTATTAAATTATGAGTTTATTGTAAATACTATGTACTATTCCTGCCAGTAAAACGATCAACATAGTATATGCATAATAAATACTAAATATGTCATAGTTACAGTCCAAGTTAATGATGATAATGCATAATACAATTACAAAGCCATCTCATACAAATGCCAAATTCTTATTCTTTGCTTTAAAAATCAATTATTTCTACATAATCAGTTATTTTAGCAATTTAATTCTTTTAATGTCTTCAGTTGTCTATAGTGGTTTTCTTTTACTTCTGAGAGCATAATTACATCATTTCTCCCTTTCCTTTACTCCCTCTCAACCCTATCATGACCCCTTTTTGCTCTTTTTCAATTTCATGGCCTATTTCTTTTATTAAATATCATTAGATGTATATATGTGTATGCATGTGCAAGTATGTTTCTTTTTTTATTGGATATATTTATTTATATTTCAATGTTATTCCCTTTTCAGGTTTCCTGCACATACACCCCCTATCCCCTCCCTGTTCCCCTCCCTGATAAGGATGTTCCCTCCCCATCCACCCCCTCTTACCACCACCACCCCATTACCCTGCACTGGGGGTCCAACCTTGGCAGGACCAAGGGCTTCTCCTTCCACTGGTGCCCAACAAGGCCATCCTCTGCTACATATGCAGTTGGAGCCATGGGTCAGTCCATAGTCTTTGGAAGCTCTGGTTGGTTAGCATTGTTGTTCTTATGTGGTTGCAAGCTCCTTCACCTCTTTCAATACTTCCTCTAATTCCTCCAACAGGGGTCCTGTTATCAGTTCAGTGGTTTGCTGCTAGCATTCGCCTCTGTATTTGACAAGCTCTGATTGGGTCTCTAGGAGAGATCGATATCCAATTCCTGTCAGCATGCACTTCTTAGCTTCATCAATCTTATCTAGTTTGGTGACTGTATGTATATGAGCCACATGTGGGGCAGGCTATGAATGGCCATTCCTTCAATCCCTGCTCATGTGGTCTGTGGACTACATCTTGGGTAATTCAAGCTTTTGGGCTAATAACCATTTATCAGTGAGTGTATACCAAGTGTGTTTTTCTGTGATTGGGTTACCTCACTCAAGATGATATTTTCTAGTTCAATCCATTTGCCTATAAATTTCATGAAGTCATTGTTTTTGATAGCTGAGTAGTACTCCCTTGTGCACCACATGATTTCTGTATCCATTCCTCTGTTGAAGGGCATCTGGCTTCTTTCCAGCCTCTGGCTATTATAAATAAGGCTGCTATGAACATAGTGGAGCATGTATCTTTGTTGTATGTTGGAGCATCTTTTGGGTGTATGCCCAGGAGAGATATAGCTGGGTCCTCAAGTAGTGCAATGTTCAATTTTCTGAGGAACCTCCAGACTGATTTCCAGAGTGGTTGTATAAGTCTACAATCCCACCAACAATGGAGGAGTGTTCCTCTTTCTCCACATCCTCGCCAGCATCTGCTGTTGCCTAAGATTTGATCTTAGCCATTCTGACTGATGTGAGGAAGTGGAATCTCAGGGTTGTTTTGATTTGCATTTCCCTGATGACTAAGGATGTTGAACATTTCTTTAGGTGCTTCTCAGCCATTCGATATTCTTCAGCTGAGAATTCTTTGTTTAGCTTTTTACCCCATTTTTTAATAGGGCTATTTGGCTCTCTGGAGTCTAACTTCTTGAGTTCTTTGTATATTTTGGATATTAGCCCTCTATTAGATGTAGGATTGGTAAAGATCTTTTCCCAATCTGTTGGTTGCCCTTTTGTCCTAATGACAGTGTCCTTTTCCTTACAGAAGCTTTGCAATTTTATGAGGTCCCATTTGTTAATTCTCGATCTTAGAGCATAAGTCACTGGTGGTCTGTTCAGGAAATTTTCTCCAGTGCCCATGTGTTCGAGACTCTTCCCCACTTTTTCTTCTATTAGTTTGAGTGTATCTGGTTTCATGTGGAGGTCCTTGATCCACTTGGACTTAAGCTTTGGTGATAAGAATGGATTAATTTGCATTCTTCTACATGCTAACCTCCAGTTGAAGCAGCACCATTTGTTGAAAATGCTATCTTTTTTCCACTGGGTGGTTTTAGCTCCTTTGTCAAAGATCAAGTGACCGTAGGTGTGCCTTTCTGGGTCTTCAATTCTATTCGACTGGTCTATCTGCCTGTCTCTGTACCAATACCATGCAGTTTTGTTTTTTGTTTTTTTGGGTTTTTTTTGTGGTTGTTGTTGTTGTTGTTTTTAATCACTATAGCTCTGTAATACTGGGTGAAATCAGGGATGGGGATTCCCCCAGAAGTTCTTTTATTGTTGAGGATAGTTTTTGCTATCCTGGGTTTTTTGTTATTCCAAATGAATTTGCAAATTGCTCTTTCTATCTCTATGAAGAATTGAGTTGGAATTTTGATGGGGATTTCATTGAATCTGTAGATTGCTCTTGGCAAAATGGCCATTTTTACTATATTAATCCTGCCAATCCATGAGCATGGGAGATCTTTCCATCTTCTGAGGTCTTCTTCCTTAACCCTTGTCATACAGATCTTTCACTTGCTTGGTTAAAGTCACTCCGAGGTATTTTATATTATTTGGGACTATTGTGAAAGGTGCCATTTCCCTAATTTCTTTCCCAGTCTGTTTATCCTTTGGGTAGAGGAAGGCTACTGATTTGTTTGGGTTAATTTTATACCCCGACACTTTGCTGAAGTTGTTTATCAGGTTTAGGAGTTCTCTGGTCAGACTTTTAGGGTCACTTAAGTATATTATCATATCATCTGCAAATAGTGATATTTTGACTTCTTCCTTTCCAATTTGTATCCCTTTGACCTCCTTTGTTGTCTGATGGCTCTGGCTAGGACTTCAAGTACTATATTAAATAAGTAGGGAGAGAGTGGGCAGCCTTGTCTCGTCCCTGATTTATTGGGATTCTTCAAGTTTCTCTCCATTTAGTTTGATGTTAGCTACTGGTTTGCTGTATATTGTTTTTACTATGTTGACATTCATAAGGGAAATTGGTCTGAAGTTCTCTTTCTTTGTTGGGTGTTTGTGTGGTTTAGGTATAAGAGTAATTGTGGCTTCATAGAAGGAATTTGGTAGTGATCCATTTGTTTCAATTTTGTGGAATAGTTTGGACAGTATTGGTATGAGGTCTTCTATGCCAGATGGGTATTCAAGACTTAATAAAGAAGAATACTGAACTTCATCAGACCTTTTCTGATTAAGATGATCATAAGGTTTCTCACCTTTGACCTAATATATACCTACACCTGATAGCATTTTATTCAATAACCTGTTGAATTTCATTTGCTAACATCTTATAATAGCTTTTTCCATCTACATTCATGAATAAACAAGGTCAAATATGCTTTTTAATATGTATCTAACTTAACATTGGGAAAAATGAATTGGAAAATTTCCACCTTTATTCTTGTATGTTTCTTTTGTTTTATAACATTTTATTATAAACAATATTTTTAAGACTGCTTAGAAGAATAGGTCCATAAAACTATGTTTACTTTTTGAAAAAATTTAGTTTATAAATATAGGTTAAAAATTAGATTATTCAGATATTTCACCACTAAGAAATATTTATAGAACACCTCTCTCTGAGTTAAGCGCCAGAGTTTATTTTCCTTCAAATGTGATTCTGTCTAGTTAGAGAGCAAAACACATGAATGACATCTGAAATCACTGTTGATGATCTGTTAAAAGTGTATGAAGTTATCAGTATATATGATACAGTCCCCAAACCTACTCTATGTCACTTACCTTCCTGTTTTTCCCATTCCTTCATTGCAGAAAGAGGAAAAAAAAGAAAAAGAAAGATCTATGGTTTTTTGCAAAAAAAAAAAAAAAAAAAAAAGCAATCAACTAATTTTATATTTCAACTGCTCAGGAAAAAATGCAGGCTTTCACTTTTTCTCCTTTCTCCTACTCCCTCCCTCTCCCTCCCTTTGCTCCTTTGCTCTCCTCCTTTTTCACAGGTCTTGCTGTTCCTCCCTCTCCCTTTATAAAGCTAAAGAGGTCTATCAGCATGTCTGTGACTTGTGCCTTAATGGAAGAGTTCAGAGTCCCTAGTGAGAGTTATGGCTGTAAGAAAAAGGAACATTTCCCTGTCCATCCCCATTGCTTAAGCACTTAGAACATTACTAATGGAAGTGGGTGGACACGGAGGAAAGTGTGCAGACATATCGCCATGGCAATTAGAATCAAGTTTTTTCTATTGCTTGTTTATTTTTTTTCTATGAAGACATGTACAAAAACAGAGAAGAAAATGCTGCAGAAAAAAATAGTACTGTAACCAGCAGCATAACTGAACTTTTTTCTCCTGATGCTTTATTTCCCAAAGTTATAGACCCATATGACTATAGTGTCCACTTATACCTAAACAAAATAAAAACATAAATAAATAAAACAATCAAAAACCAAAATTCCCTCCTTGATATTGATTTTTAAGAACAAAATCTCAAGTATAACACTGTATAGCAATGAACTTCACTGACATTTTTCAGGAGCATTTAGTAGCTAGAAACTAACTTTACAGGCATCACAGTGAGAAAAGTGATATAAGTGCACTGCGAGATTTTTTAAAAACATATAAACTATATAATTTTAATTTAAATACTTTGAAAATCATAAAAACTTACCTATGTTCTTTAATAAAATATAAATTACCAAAACTAATCTGAGAAAGAAATATCTGAAGAATCCTTAATTAAGGCAAGATATATTCTGAAGCATTCCTTTGAAATCTAGAGCAAGATATCTTCAGAGGTTTAAAGTTTTTTAAAATGAAATCATATAGAAAATATATCAATTGATCCTACAAGCTAACATAATACTGTCAATAAGACTGTGTAAAGATAAGTCTCTTAAATACAAAGAATATACCAATTCCGCCTACTTTTTTTGTTTTTAAAAGTAGTGGAATAGTGAACCTTAATATTGAACTCTAATTTTCATTTGCGATTAACCAAGAATTTCTAGGGTGTGATAATGTTCTGCATAGGTGCCCTTTCCAGTGGTTTAGAAATTTCAATCACATAATGTTATAATGATAAAAAATTACCAATCCTTTATATCCTAGTGTATTGATGTTTTCTTAACGTAAGTTAAATACTGAAGTATCTTATTCAGTTCACACACACGAATACCAAAATGAACAGAAACACAATGGACTTCTCTCCTGCCTAGATAAGGTTACAATTAATGCATTATCTACTGTAATTACAGTGATACCCTCTTATTACCAATTATGATCAGCATCTTATCCATATTGCTTGGACCGAACATTATAATGTATCTACTACAATCTAGTATATTATACTCCTAATTAATACCTGACATGCTGTTTTGTTTCATACAATTAATGCAATATTTTTAAAACTGAATTTTGATCATACTATAAATATTATAGTGACCCAAGTAAAAAAAGTACCACTAATATTTTCATTTTCTGAACAATCATATCACAGCAGAATTATGATGCTAGTTTATAAAATAAACTCTAACACAGAGTGTACTCACATATATATTTTTGCATATTGCAATATATATAGAATATTTAACAATTATAACAACCTTTCCTATCCTGTGCGTGTGTGCGTGTGCATGCGTGTGCATCCATGTGTACGTGTGCACGCGCACGCACGCGCACACTGGGGGGGCTGGAGAGAGAGGGAGGGGGATGGAAAGGGAAAGAAGGAGGGAGAGAGAAATGTATAGGTAAGCTCTTTCCTTCCACCACATGAAGCCCAGAAATCAAATTCAGATCGTCAGACTTAGCAGCAGGAGGTTTTACCTGATAAGCCACCTTGCTGGCATCCTGCCCAATATTGAGAAGGATATCTGCCAATTTTTCTCTAATGGGTTCACAAAAACTGCCGATCCTAAGGTTAAAGAGGAAGAGTGGACTGAGACTTCCCTAATTAGGAATGCCTCAATTCCCAAGCACTAACATAAAGAAATGACTTCACTAGAGTAATCCAATTACACTACTCAAGAAGTCTATCTTAATACTGATAGTTACTCATTTAAACATTAAATGTCTTCCAAGGTCCATATGGGCTTAGGCCCTAGTCTAAGGCACTACTGGAAGATGGCTGAGGCTTGAGTATATAAGTCCTAGGCAGAAGTGCTCCTGTCACAGGTGCTCTCACAGAAGACTGCGAGATTTTGGTCTCTTCCTTCTTTCACTCCTTAGCCATATGCTGAGTGAACTCACTCTCCTGCATGATTCCCACCAGAATGTACTGCCTTGCTACAACCCTAAGCCATAAGGCCAAGAAACCACAAGTTGAAATTTCTAAGGCATATTAATAATGGTTTAATTGGTTCTTCATTTTCATTTTCTAACAAATTATATTGGCTCTGGTATTTAAAAAGCTTTAAGGTGTTTCATTAGGTATCTAAGTAAACCTGGTGCTGCAGTTTGCAACATTTCTAAATAATCAGGGGAAACTGCTGCTGTACTAAACAAACCAACTGCAAGAGCTAACATAGATCCAATCTGTAGGTGGAAATTTTTACATTTTGGGACCCAATTTTTAAAAAATGTAATGGAAGGTTTTCAAGTATTAAAATCTGAACTTTTAGCCTAGTTAGGACATGCCATGCATTCAACAGAGGAAGACCTTTACGATGAAAAGACTCTGCCCCCTTCTGACAGAAGAATAATATACTTTGCAATTTGTAGAGGAATTTTAATCTGGCCTCCAAAGACCTTCTAGGTCTGTGTGATCCAGCTGGAATGACAAATGTTTAATCCCTCTAGCTGGAATACAAACACTCCCTAAGTATACTCCTTTAATCCCAGTCAATGTAGATAAGGTTAGTTTATAGAAGGAAGCAGCCATGTTTAAAAGTGATGTCTGATTGAGGGGCAGACAAAGTAATGAATCAGAGAAAGATTTGACAGAATGAGTCAGAGGTAGGATATGCCCAACTCTCATGAGAACAGACAGGAAAGAGCAAACTTAAAGAGCACAGGGGTGGGGGTTTACTGGCACAGTTTTAGATGAAGGTTGTAGGTGAAGACAAAGGACCAGAGAATAAGAAAGAGCCAAAAAATTAGAACAGATTGCCAGAACTAGTATGAAGTCAAGCAGAGCAACTCAATCTGAAGCTGAGAGAAGCCAGTTTGAATCAGTCAGTTTGGAGAGTTTGGGTCAGAAGAGCAAAGCTTAATCAGCAACCTCCAAGAAAATTACATCTAGCCAATAAAAGATACATTTACAGGAAGTGATCATTCATCTAAATCTACCAAAGAAGCATTTCAATAGAAAAAAATAAATAATAGATTCATTCTGAAAGAATTTAAATAAGGCTTAAGCAAAACAAAATTGTTTCAAACCCTACCCAAAAAAAACCTAATATTTTTGTATTACACAAGTAAAATTGATTTTGCTGAAATATTTTTATTAAGTCAAAGTTGTAGAGGCTATATTTAATATGAATGAAGAATACAAGGTTAGCTAATTTGTCTTTTTTATGTGACCTTGGAATGACTTACTCATGATAAAACCAAATTCCAATAGAACAGATGGCAGACTAGACATTGCTAATGTTTCAGCTTAGAAAATATTTTTAATTTTTTTATTTCTCCATGCTGTGTTTACTGCTTTACATATGTCTCTGACTGCCAAAGAATTGTTAACTAACCGGCATGAGATTCATTTTGTTAGTTCACAGCTGGGTACTTTAGTCATACAACATCTGTTTCTCAGCATATTGTCCACCTTTTCTTTATCTATCTCAAACAGCTTCTAAAAGCTGTGACAGTAAAAGCATATATACTTCTCCTCAATATTTAGAAACTAAACTTGATTATAATCATGTTTATTATTACTGCATAACTAATCAGTGGCTTCTGAATGACTAAAAGCCATCCAATGTATCTAAGGATCTAGAAAATCTAGCATTAAAGCAATTTGCAGAACCATTTGGTTGTTAAGAAATAAAATACTCCAAGAGTCATAAAATAATTAGATGTTATTCTCTGCATATGTATCTTTAAGCTCTAAGTGCAGACATAATGGGAAAATAAAATTTCAAAATGTTAATGTTAAAAACTGGAATGAATATCCACAGAAAAGAACATATTTCGTTCTATAGCCAAGACTCTGATTTTTTGGTGCCATTAACTTCTAATTATATAGGAATAAATTAATCAAACAACAGGTTCACAGGCACCTCAGCATACATGTAGAGATCAAAAGACAACCTTGGGTGTCAGTGCTTGCCTTCCATCCTGTCTGAAAGTAGGGTCTCTTATTGATCACACATGCATACACCAGGTGAGCTAACCCATGTGCTTCCAGTGATTCTCATGTTCCTCCTTCCCATCTTGACATAGGTAACCTGAGACAGACTTATCCTACCATCTCTGCTTTACATGGGTTCTGAGGATCCAACTCTGGTCCTCACACTTGGGTGGTAAAAATATGTTAGCATCTAAATATTATATAAGAACACGGTTAATTTACTCTTAGATTTTCCTTAATATGAATTGAAACAATGCCTAATGCCCTTTTATTGCTTTAAGTTATGAATAAACATATTGTATAACAGTTTTTAGGGCTGTTTCATCACAAAACCCCACCATCAATCACTGAGGAAGATACTTTCCTTAACTTTAGGTGAGGGAGCCATGCTCTAATCTCAACATGAAATGTTCCACTTTCTTAATCTTTTTCATTAAAGTTTAGATATTAGGGGAACAATTAAATTACTACAATGCTCCACACAACCAACTTCAGAGCTGAGATACAAGGTGAATCTAAAAAGCTTTTTCCTTCTAGTAAGAGATACAGACAGGGCTGATAGCTACTCTTCCTTCTCTCCTTTACTCCAGCTGTGGGGTAACACTTGCAACTTCACAGTTATCCAATAATAATGTGAAAGAGGTTGTCCACTCAAGTCTACCTCAAATTTTCTTATTATTACCATCTGGTATTTTGCTTAAGTTAGTGCTAGTCAATAAGCTGTTTATAAATATCCTTATCTGATACAATTCATCCATATGTGTTACATATCCAACACAGCATAAAACTGTCCTCATACATTCCTTCATTTAATTCTAACAGCAATAATGCTCTCAATCATAATTAAGGACAAGGCTTGATTTATGGGGATTAAGATCCTGAAAATTGCTACATGGAAAGCTCAAATTTAAACCCACATTTGCATGATGACTATATGTATGGTCTTTATACCATTCTACCTTAATACATTCTGCATTAATACATCTATACAGTTAGGAAACCAATGTGATAAAAATGAAATAACCAGAAATTATGGAGTCAAAATGTCTTTACTTATGCCCCAGTTCTAACTCTGAACTACTAGACAAACTACTTAACTTCAGATTTCTAACTAAAAGATGCAGCTAATACACAAGAATATATGATATAATCATATGTTTTAGAAAGTTATTGGGACAGCTTAATGGAATCTATTGTGTCTAGACACCTAAGCTTAACTATTCTGGCACATGAAAGACACTCAAGTTCAGTTTCCTTTCCTCCTTCCAGTTGAACACTGAATGTTCTGTCAAAGCAGGGAGGGATGAAGGACTCCACTGGTGTTCCCACAGAGTTTACAGTCATATACAGTGACAAACAATCCAGTATCATCTTAAAGGCAACAATGGGACACTGTGGAAGCACAGAAAATGAGGAGGCGTCATGAAATTACTCCAGTCAATAACCACCAAACAGGCTTGAAATAGCTGTAGGTGACAAGAAAGGGAACCAGGAACATCAGAATAACAGTTCAAGTAGAGGGCACTACAATGGCACATAAGAGAAAATTGGGTATGGTTAAGAAACCACAATTATATAGAGCTGCCACTAGCGATGGGAAGTACAAGTGAAGGGGCCAGAAAGTTAGACGAGTAACAGATAATAAAAGCTCTCATTTTAAGAAGAATGACAACCATTATGCTAAGCAGAATAGGCCAGACTCAAAAGACTATCATATTTTCTCAGATCAAGAAACTAGATTTGAAATTTTGAGAGACAGAGACAAACATGAGATACATAGACAGGGAGACAGAGAGACAAAGAGACAGAGAGACACAGATAGAGGTGTGAAACTAGGAAGGAAATCATAAAAGGAGAGGAAAAGATCTTAAGGGAAAGGGAAAGAGAGATCAACGAAATACCGTGCCCTGAAAGCGGAAGAATGGGCCACTAGCCTGGGAAGAAAGGAACCGGGAGAGCGGAGGGACAGAGAGTTCAAGGAAAAGCTACATTAAAATCCAGTATAATAACATTTAAGTATTAGATTGCCGTAACAGAACCCACTACTTTGTATACTAACTCCTTTTAAAAATTAAATTGCTGCTGGTAAATGCTGAAGGCTACACTGGGTAAGAACTGTGAACAGTCTCTTTCCGTTTCTGAACCATTAACAATGGTGTCTAACATACCAGTAGGAAAAATGAGTAATTCTATATTCTTGTGGATTAAAATAATTACATGGTTTAAATTTTTAGTATGTTCTCCCAGTGACAAACACAGTCAAACAGAAAGTGAATGAAAAGATGCAGTAGTCCTTTTCTTACGTCCTACCTTTTGTCCCACTTGATTATCTAGAAAGGAAAAGACTAAAAACCATACATTAATCACAAGCTAATGAGACAAGCAGGAAATAAAAAATGGAAAACAAGGATGTAGAAAAGTAAGATATTTAATTATTTAAGGATGACTGGAATAGTAATCAGCTTAAAAGTAACATATACTTACCTCACTTCCGATTTTATTATTATTAAATATTAATAGGTAAGTTTAGCTTCACAAGTGAAAGGAAAAAGCTGCAAAGTAATGCTAAAATTTCAACAGTAGTATGTAAAAAATCAGGCTAGGCAAGAGAGTGGAGATGAAAAAATACAGGGGCATTTCCTGACTCAGTATTTTGTGAACCATTGGTCTCCATCTTCTTCTGATTGGTAAATAAGCTGATCAGCCTATTAGCCAGGCAGGAAAGATATGGTGGGGCTTCATGCCTTGGGAGAAAAAGAGAGTCTCAGGTGAGCTGAGGAGTCCCCAGCTGTGAGAGCACAGATAAAGAAAGAGGCCAGCGTAAAACCAAGATGGCAACTAACAGGACACATGGCTGGGAAGAAGGCCAGGCCACCATAGTCCAGTTAGAATAGCTCAGGACCTGTCCAGCTTAATGCCAGAATGTGTAATGAATATGCCAGGTGTCAATTATTTGGGAGATAAAAAGCAGTAATAGAAAAGCCCCCTGAATTACTTTTACAAACAACAGCTACTTCTAAGATTGTCACCTCTAATTATTCATTTTAAAACATCCTTAAAATGTCTGCCAAAACACTGACTTTATTCTAATATGACACCTTTTTATTAATATCATATTCAAACATAACTAACTGCACAGATGAGTATGCAAATAAAACTGCACTGTTTTAAGGAGGAAAGAAGCAGGCACCGTGCACATTCAGGTCTTCACAACTAGACTAAATACGGATACAGACACGTGTGTTAAGAGTAAGGATGGCATAAAACACAGAATCCAATTAGTCTACTCGACATAAACAAACAAAGCATACATAATTACTGTCTTTCCAAAGAATCATTTTGAGTATAGGTATTCCTATAGTGTAAACAGAAATGAACCTTTTTAATTACTTTCTTTAAACTACTTTAAAAAGACTTTCAAGAATGCTTAAAGACTTTTAGAATTTTAAAAATAACCTCATTATAAGTTGTGCAACTATAATTCCATCTTCCAAAGTGTTTCACCTATACTCATCCCCCAAATTTTCTGTTTATTAAAAAAGCATAAAATAGGGGGAAAACCGGCTTTTAGCATTTTCCATTAACTATAAATATAGCTTAACTGTTATCTGATACATTTAAATTTTAAGTAAATAAAGAAATCAGAGGGGTTGGGGATTTGGCTCAGTGGTAGAGGGCCTGCCACTTTGTTTGGTCCCCAGCTCCGAAAAAAAAGAAAGAAAAAAAAAAAAAGAAAGAAATCAGAGCCCTCAAATGGCCTACTTTTTTGATTTTTGAATATTTTCAAACTCCTTACTAATCTACAGGTTAATTTATTAGTCCTATTTAAATAAAAACTGAATAAAAATTACTTAGGCTTATAATTATGTGAGCTGCTTCATCAGTCTTATAGATCATTTTGCCATTAAAGAAATCTTGTTTTACTTTACTGGTGTATTCATATTTTAATTTGGCTTTCTGCACTTATATGAAGACAATGAATTATGAAGACAATTATATGACCCCACTTATATAAGAATATATTTCTTACATAGCACACTGGAATACAGAAGTTAATAAGACAATTATTATCACTCAGCTCTTTCCTGTTATTATGCTCTAACATTCCTAAAGCTTTAATCAAAATAATTTATTCTATAAGAATCTATCATTAGGTTTCATATAGTTCACTTGACATAATGTTCAGATTATGTTTACACATGTTTTTCAATAGCTATTATTTTCAAACAGCCAATTCAATTCTCACGAACTCACAGCTACAGATCAGTCTTAAGATTTAGAATAACTACATGCTATTAGTGTCTCAAAAATCTTTTATTCATGAAAAATTTAAATTTTCATGTTTTCAATCAGAAATACCTAATTTTTACTTGCTACATTTTACAGAATGATCATATAAAGGCTAGAAAAGGTCAAAAAAGTGAAATTATTCTTTATTCACTCTTTCTCTACTTGACATGTATCAATCAATAATCCATCTTCTAAATTTTTGAAATCTTAGAAATTTGAAATATACATCTGCACACTGGCTATGTTTAATTCCCTTTTATAATACTAGCCCCTTTCACATGCAGTAAACAGAACAATAAGCACTCAAAAACATTCATCAAATAAACTGCTGAGTCAAGAACTCATGAAGAAATACAGGTGATTATTACTAACATTTGTTAACGTTAATAACTTACTCCTCTAAATCACCCAGCTTCACTTATAAAACTTACAAATTAAGACTTTTAATAAATTTCCAAATGAAATTATAAAACAGAGACTTCTAAATGTGCACATTAACATTATAAGAGTCAGATGGAGAGGAAGGGGAAGCTGTATCATTGTGCTCATAATGACAAAAGGTTATTATGCTTATTATGCTGTGGGCCAAGAATTCATTTCATCATTAAAAAGTCAGTGAAGAATAATCATTTTTGGTGAAATTCAATGGAAAAAAGCCAAAGAGGCTAATACTATTAACACATGCTTATTAAGTGTTCACTACATATTTAGTACTGTTCCAAATACTAAAATCTAATTTCCCTTGAGGGAAGAGATTTATAATTTCAACAGACATGCTGTCTTTAGGCAGAGACAGAGACCGGGGGATGATGATCAAGAATAGGCTACCAAGCAAAACAGGGCATGAATTCCATGATGACCACTTAGTATACAGACTGGAAAAACGTGGACTGTGTAGAAACTTCATAAAATATGTGTGTATGTAATGTATAGATCAAAATTATTGCATCGAAAATAAAAGATTTACAAAAATAAGCAAAAACGCAGTTACAGAGACTGAAACTGAGATGACAAGTTTATCCAGTGCTGTAACTAATACGTGATGAGTAGGAAAAAGAGTCAAGGATTTTAACACTGAGAAAGTGACCCACAAAGGAAACAGATCAACCAGAAATGACTCCGAAGGACAAAAGATTATTTAAAAAGAGAGGCAATTAATAACAAAGTTCAGCAAGGTGAAGCATGAGGAGAGAGGATGGATGTGAATAGGCTTGATATAGGGATCATCAACTCAACAATTATTTGAGCATTATTATATGTTAAATACATTGGCTTTATTCGATGTGAGGTGTAGGAGTCACTATAGAGCTCTCGAGAAAAGAATGACATGATTTGATTTTAATATTTTTAAAGAGTTATTTAAGATGGTATGAACAAATTAAAGACACAAGAGCTCCTACAATAAACTGTCCCAATGACAGTGCTGGGACAACAGGGTTGAATAGTCAGATCCAAGTAAACTGCATAGGTAAAGCCAGCAGGATTTCCTATAAAATGTTCATGAGTCTTGAAAGCACAGGTCATAGACTACAGTAAAATCTACGACCTAGAAAACCAGAACTGCCATCAAACAAAATGAAGACAGCTATAATGGGAGAAGACACAGAGAAGTTTCTTTATCCTTTATGAACCTACAAAGATTGAGTGAAGACGGCTAGTGACCATCTGGATAGAAGTTTATGGCATTTGGCGGGAGGGACATGAGGACACAAAGTGAAGCAAAAAGGAACACAAAGAATAAATGAAGACGAGAATGAAAGTATTAGCTGCAAAACTCTCCAGGTGGGTTTTAGGCTTTGGTTGTTTTGTTTTCATTTTTTGTTTTTGTAAACTTGACACAAGCTATAGTAAGGGAATCACGATTGAGAAGATGTCTCTTGTTAAGACTGGCCGGTTGGCAATCTCGGGGTGCATTTTTTTAGTGACTGATGTGGCCCGGCCACGTGTGGGCAGTGACATCCTCTGGCAGGTGATCTTGGACGTAAAGAAAGCACACTGAGAAAACCATGGGGAACAAGCCAGTATGCAGTGCTTCCCTGCATCTGTTTCTTTAGTTCTTGCTTCCAGGCTCCTTCCCTGACTTCCTTGATGATGGGCTGTGGTGTGCAAGCTGAAGTGAAATAAACTCTGCTCCCAAGCTGCTTTTAGTCATGGTGTTTTATCACAGCAACAAAAACCCTAAGACAGACAAAACACAAGTGGGAAGAGAGGGGAGAAGGGAGGAGGAGGGGAGAGAGGGGAGCAGTTCTCAACCAACCAGGGTTATCTGTTGTCTTGGGGCACATTTGACAATGCCTGGGGCATTTTTGTTCATTACTACTGGAGGAAGGTGCCAGAGGAACTTACAAAGGCCCCTGAAGTAGGCTGATAAAACTCACCTCACTAGTAGTGATCTTCACAGCCTCTTTACCCCTTTGCAACTGTGTTCCACACCGTGGGGGGATGGGGAGGTGGGGGGGGGATGTCAGAATAAGGAAGAAAAGCTCCTTCCACCCTGAAGTACTGATGAAGCTTAACCTTGTGCCAGCTGCCAAAGGATGTTTACCCAGAACCACAAGAAAATGCCCTAAGAACTGATAGGCAATAAACTGCTGACAGGCACATGCTCCTATTTTATAACTTAAAAAAACTTAGTGTGGTCACAACTTTTTAAAATATATCTGGGGTTGGGGATTTAGCTCAGTGGTAGAGCGCTTGCCTAGGAAGCGCAAGGCCCTGGGTTCGGTCCCCAGCTCCGAAAAAAAGAACCAAAAAAAAAAAAAAAAAAAAAAAAAAAAAAATATATATATATATATATATATATATATATCATGCCCTGGAAAACTAGACAAAATAAAAATGGCACAAGAATTAGTATTAAACTACAAATTTTGACTCAATTTTGATGTGATCAACTGTCTATACAATTTTTAGCTTAAGTTAAAATTCACTTTAGAATTGAGACTTACTTTCAACCATGTACACAAAGATAAAGAATAGCAAAATATACAAGTGTTAATTTGTACTTTACTAAATAATTTATCATCTAAATGTTTGTATTTTTCAAGTTTTCTTATATATGCATGTATTTTATTTTTAAAATTAGGGTTATTTTTAAAATTTTTTGACACATACCTGGTTACTAAATATCAATGCATAGTATTAATGTTGCACAGCCTCTTACGTAACAGGATTGTGAATTTGTTTCAAATGGCATACATTAGAAGAAAATCATTTCTGCAAAGTAAATCCTGAAGTTTAAGGTTATTTCCTAATAGATGTGGGTTTAGAGAGAATAAACTGAATGCTAATCCTTTCAAATGCTATGAACTGTAGCAGCAGATTCACAGTGTTCTATTTAATGATTCAGGAGTATAGCTCTAAGTGAAGATGAACAGTTTTTAATCTCCTAGAAAGAAAAGACCAGCCTGAGCAGAGCTGGCCAAATTTACAGACATAGAGTACTTGGAGGTAGAACTATTTACAAGCTTCCGAGAGTACCAACTGCTTAGCTCCTGCAGGTTTCCCACTGAAGAACAATCCAAGTGAAAATGATGGTTTTCAACATCTAAAACAATCATAATAGGGTTGAAGAGGTGGCTCATAGGTTAAGAGTGCTCATAACCACTTGTAACTCCAGCCTCAAGAGATCCAATGCCTCTGGTCTCCACAGGCAACCACACTTACTTGCACACTTACCCACACACATAGATATAATTTTAAATAATTTTTAAAAATCTTTTTAAGTTATAAAGTATACCAAATATTGGTCATTAGGTTCAATTATATTTTGTTCTAATTTGTCCGCCTGCTCAACTGTCCTCCTTCAAACACACGTGCACACATCCCATTCAGGACAGAGGAATTTTAAAAGCCTAACAATACCAATTATGTGAAATAGAAACTTATCTTACTGCTTAATTCTTTTTATTTTCTGATTATAACTGTATTTTTAAAAATTCCCCTAACTCTGACTTGCCTTTTTAAAAACATCTCCTGTTAAAATAAATTTCTTAATTGTAAGTTAGCCAAATTTATTGATTTCCCATTTTCTTTTTTTTTTTTTTTCCTTTTTTTTCCGGAGCTGAGGACTGAACCCAGGGCCTTGCACTTGCTAGGCAAGCGCTCTACCACTGAGCTAAATCCCCAACCCCGATTTCCCATTTTCTGATGAATATAAAAATCTTTCCTTGATTTTTTAATCAAATATTTGATCAAATTTGAATCAAAATAAAACAAAAAAAAACACTACTACTTTCCCATCCTAGAGTCATAAACACATTTCCTGATATTGGAAAATTGAGAGTATTGCCCTAGCCATTCAAACAATGAGGCAGTATAAAATACTTAAGAACACAGACACCAGGGGCTAGACAGAAAACACAGTGCTAACAACCCTGGCCGATCTGCCCAAGGAGGACTTGGTTTTGGTTCCTGCAGTGTCTTATGACTGTCTGCAGCTGAGTAACCAGGGAATCTGACACACTCTCCTACTCCCTGAGCACGAGGCATGTATCTGGTGCACATGCATACAAAACACCCATGCACACAGAAGTTAGCACAACAGTGTATTTTTTAATTTCTTACAAATCAGAAATAGTTTTTGTTTTACATTACCAATATACATTTAGATTTACTCACATATTTAACCACTATACTCCTTCTTAGTTTAAGATCAGAAATAAATCTAGGGTTGGGGATTTGGCTCAGTGGTAGAGCGCTTGCCTAGGAAGCGCAAGGCCCTGGGTTCGGTCCCCAGCTCCGAAAAAAAAAAGAACCAAAAAAAAAAAAAAAAAAAAAAAGAAAAAAGAAAAGAAAGAAATCTAAAGTATTTAGAAGGAGAATGGCCTTGTGGTGGTAAAGATATTTTTTACTGTAAAATATCTTTATTTACCATCCTGTACAAAGCCTTTTACTAGAGATCCAATTCTAGGCTGGCCACTCTTGACCACTTCGTTCTACGATCTTCAGGTTTCTATTTTAAGATCTCTGCCTGCTGTGCCACATTTCATAAAAATAACCCATGTTCACAGGAGGAGATTTCCTCATATTTATTTGTTGGGCTTCCAAGATGTGAAAATTCTAATCTTTTCTTTAAAATTTTAAGCCATTTATCACTTCAAATATTCTCTACATCATCTTCTGAAATGTATCTCCCATGTTTTATCCTTACCACAACTGCCCAGGCCTCCGCCCCTGGGCCGCTTTCTCTCTAACTCAGAATCACATTCTAGTAAGTTTTCCTTTCAGTTGAGGTTACCTGCTATTTAACATTGGCACTGAGTTTAAAATTTTTTATGTTTTGTTTTGCATTTCCACAATTTGTATTTAGTTCATTTTCAAAGTCACTGACCAATTGGCCACATGTTGCCAATTTTGTTATTTCTGAAAATTTTTTAGATTTAATTCCTTGTTACAAAGTTCCTATCAATTCACATTCAATGTAGTCTGTCTGAAAGACATTTTCTATGTTCCTATTCTATAAAACGATAACTATTCCCTGCCATGTGAAGACCTTTTCTTACAGGGACCAACTCAATTTGGTTTGCTAGGTACCTGAAACAGCTAATCTTGGTTGTCACCTTGACTAAATCTAGAATCAACTAAAACTCAATCAGCTGGACTGTGAGGGATTTTCTTGATTGATCAGTTGAGGTGGGAAGGTGCACCCTAAATATGGGCCATTCCTTCTGGTGGCAACCCATATAAAAGTACACGGAATAAGGAAGCTTTTGCTTTTTGCCTGTTTGCCCTCACTCTTGCTAGCAAGTGTATCTATCCTGCTGCAGAGGTATTCTTTCATTGGGTTAGAACTTACTACTTTAGGATTCCAGCACAGACAAAACCAGACACTTTTTAGGATCCTCTGGGGCTCCAGTACCAGACTGGACTACTGAGACCTCTAGTCTCACTGATGGACTACCTGCCCACAGCCTGTAAACCACTCTAACTTATTCATTTCATAAATCTTCTGCCTTTAGAGAATGCTGACTAGTACAGTATCAGAAAGCATTTAAGATCCAAACTTAAGATCTAATTCTTGGTTTAGACTTTTACATATAATGCAAACACTGATCATTCAAACACCAAATAAACATATACCTAGCACTAAGTTCTGAGTTTTTACTCACATAAGAGAGGTTTTACTTACATAGAGAGGAAGCTTCCTTTGACTCCTTATATGGGGTATGTACTTTTGAGAGCTTTAATACATGCTAGCCGTTTCCCTAATATAATTTCTAATCTGGTCCCTAACGTATACAATCTGTAGGAACTTTGAATTGTGGTTTCAAGCACTTCTGTGCTCTCACAGTCTCCAGGTAATTTCAAGGCCACCTCATACCTTTCACCCCATGTGTGCACGTGTGTGCCAGAATGACCTTAGGTGTCATTCCTCAAGGAAGGAAAGGGGCTTTCACTGGTCTGGAACTCACCAAGTAGCCTAGGATGGCTGGCCAGGGAACCAAAAGACCGACTGTCTCTGGCTCTCCAATGCTGTAATTACAAGCAAGTGCTATGAGGGTTCTGGGAAATGAACTCAGGCACTCGTGCTTTTATGGCACTTACATTACCAACTGAGCTATCCTCCCAGCCCCTGTTTGTTTGTATACTCTTTTGTTCATTTTAAATGAGTTTTTCTTGTCATATGCTTTTTAAAAAAATCAAACATATTTGAAATATTTTATAATCAAACAGTTCAATCAGCCATATTGCCAGAAAAACAACTGCACTTTCCAGAAAAATCTAGTACCACCAGTTCCAGGAGGAATCAACTTCTCTGGAATCTATAGGTACAGTCACTCATATGCGTGTGTGCGCGCGCGCGCACACACACAGACACACACACACACACACACACACACACACGTCTTAAATTTTTTTTTTAAACTAAATTCTAGTTAAGGAACTGGAGAGCTAATTTAGCAATAAGAGCACTGGCTACCCTTCCAGAGAACCAGCATTCAATTCCCAATACCCCCATGGCAGTTCACAATCATATGTAACTAAGTTCTTAGAGACCTGACACCCACTTCTGCCTTCCATGGACAATCACACACATGGTACACAACACATGTAGGCAAAACACCCACATAAAATAAAATATTTTTTTAAATCCTAAGTTCAAGAACTAATCATTGTCTTAGTTTCAAAAAGAGTTTAAGCCAACTTAAGTATATGAATCTACTTTTCAACTGTGAAATTTTTAAAATCTAAATACAAACTTGGTGAAATTTTTCAGTCATAATGGAGCTATGCTGCAAATACGAAATACATCCCCAACTTAAAAGACGAGTACAAAAAAGAAAGAATGTAAATTACCTAATAATTTTATATGTTACACAGAGAAGGAAGGTGGATTAAAAGTTCTAGGCCAGCCTCAGCTGTAGTAAGTTTGTCAGAAAAAGGAAAACAAAAAGTTTATATTAAATGTCAAAATGGGATTTTTTAAATGTTAGATGAGGTAAACTATATTTTTAAAATAAAATGCATGGGTTGTGTTTGAGGTGTGTAAGTGTGGCTGGCTACACAGGACTCCAAGCTGTGACTTGCATTTTATTTCCATTAGACAACCCTGGTGTTGAGTCAAGAAAAGCTACACACATTTCACCTGGTTTCTACAAAAGGTAATATTTCTCTGAAAGGTAACATTGCAAGGATGGTACAGGAGGGACGATTTCCACCTTTTCTATAAACTTAACCAGACTAGTTTCTCCCTTCCACGTACATGTATAAATCCTAGAAATAGCACAAAAGAGAACTCCAAAATGTGGGTAAGTAGAAAGCAAACTGGTCTATGATCTCAAGACTAGAGGAAGACAGTAGCAGAGCATTCTTCTGTGTCAGAAGGAAGGCCAGTCCCAAAGTATCCTAGCAGAGAAGGCATTACAGGCAAGCTCATTCCGCTCTAGACTGAGCAAGAATTCCTCTAACAACACAAGTGAAGCCAACATCAAAAGCAAGGGGTTATAACTGGGAACCCAGTGAAGAAGCAGCCAGGAAACAATTTCTTCCACATACCTGTGAGTCCTATAGAGGGTGTGGGACATGGGGTAGAGCATAGTAGTACCTTTAATAGAAATTTAACAAAAGTAAGCAATTTGGAAGCCATCTGTGGTCCTAAAGCCTGATTTCCTCCCTTTCCATCACAGGATATGAAGTGGTTCTAACATATTGTGAATGACAATATCACTATTGGATAAAGCAGAGCAAAGCAAATTTTTAGACAAAGAAAAATATTACACAATGATAAAATTACTAATCTAATATGAAGACATAGTAATTCTAAGAATGAAAAAAATAAGACATAGAGAGCCTCAAAATACATGGATTATGGAGGATTCATCTTTTCAGCAGTGGACAGAATTGCTAAAAGAAGAAATCACTGAAGAAACAGAATATTTAAGCAACAAAACCAATAAGTGGACTCTAACCAATATACATGTGACACTCTACCCAAGAGCTAAATATCTAACCAATATACATGTGACACTCTACCCAAGAGCTAAATACATATTTTTCAAACATCAATAAGAACTTAAACGTAAGATATCATTATGATCCATACTACAAACCTTACAGATTTTTAACTGAAATCACAGTGTGTTCTGACTATAATGAAAGCAAACTAGGTGTCTGTACAAGATAAAATAAGCAGCCTGCCTGGACAGAATGATCCCTGGGGATGGGCAACACACCAGCCTAGACTAACTGATGAGATTTAGGAATCTCACCGAAGGAAGGAAGGAAGGAAGGAAGGAAGGAAGGAAGGAAGGAAGGAAGGACAGAGGGAGGGAGGGAGGGAGGGAGAGAGGGAGGGAGGGAGGGAGGGAGGGAGGGAAGGAAAGAAGGACAGACTGGCTGACTAAAAACTAGGTGGACGGCTCCAGAGGAACACCACTTGGGGTTGACCTCTGATACACACACATCAAAATACAAACACATACACATACACATGGGTACATACGCAACCAAAGAGCTGTAAATTGAGAACATTAGGCAATGCTTATGAGAAACTTTACACATAATATTCATTAAATGATAATTCATGAAAGAGATAAAAGTTTATGAACCCTCATTTCAGAAAAGGCACATTCGCTAAACTTCTGTATGAAGCTTCAAAGGTTTAAATGTTAATTTAGATTCTACATTTCGAAGAACCTATTATACCAAATTAGACTACTTGCCTCTTTAAAGCTTGGAGTTAAATAAAACAACTTCTTAGTGCCCTTTCTAATACTATTTATTTCAAGGTCAGGCAGGTATTATCACAGTCATGCTGATTTAATGTGGGAGAGGATTCAGGATGAAATATAAGGAAGAAGCTAGAGAAACAATGGAAGTGTTTGTGGACTGCTACCAATGTCATATATTAGTAGAAAATATGACATATAATTGTTTGGGGGGGGGTTATGGTTTTTTTCTTTGTTTTGTTTTGGGTTGAGTGGTAAATGCCATGATGCTATACTATGCCAAGCTGGCTAGGAAGAATGTTCAGTTTAGTTCTGTTTCAACAAAAATACTTCTCTAAGCAAACAATGAGTCCTATAGTTTTAATCTATAGACCCACGGACCATTTAAAATGTGAGAAAGAAACATACATTGTGACAGACTAAAACATATAAGCTTTTTAGGAGCAATGGTGGCTTCACTAACTCCCAAGAGCATAAAAACCCCTCCAAAAGTAAGCAGACTTTTGACTTGGATTTCTAAGATTCAGTATTGATCTTCTGGTACTACTTGATAATAAACAACGTTTGTATTATCAAGTACAATTTAATAATAAGCATCTTTAATGGATGAGATTTCTCAACTGAACCCTCTGAGATGGGCTGGAATTGGTTGGCTATGAATATAACAATATTTAACATAGATGAATAACATCATTTACAGTTTTAACAACACTATATATCATATTCTGAAATTATCTTCTCTCTTAAAAAAAAAAAAAGCTGTAGAATTAAATTTTCAACCTCCTTGCCATGAGGAGGCCTTGACAACAGTGGCTGCAAGTGGAGAGTTAATTTTCTTGAGGGTGTGGTTCCTGGTAGGATAGGCATGCTCCAGTGGCTGGTCCCACACCCATGCATGTATGAGTAGCACTGACTGGACTATTGAGAGGGTGAGGGGATTGAGTGATTCAGAAAGGGGATCTGGGAAGTGATCCTGAGGAGTTGGAGAAAGGCTGTGGGAAGTAAATGTGGTCAAAATATACTGTGTGCATGTAGAAATTCTCAAAGAATAGTTTTTTAAAAGTTAAACTCCTTTCTTAACTTTTTAAGAACTGCATCTATTTTGTTTTTTAAAAGTCTTTGTTTTCTCACCTCAGTGAGAGATTTTTTTAATTATGTTAAAGTAAATAAGAATGGTAGCCTAAACCTGTAACACTATTACTCAGGAGACAGAGGCAGGAGAACATAAATTTCAGGCCACCGTGGGCTACTAGCCACATAAGGAGGGGAGAGAGGAAGAAAGGAAGGAAGAGAGGAGGAGAGAGGCGGGAAGGAAAATATCCAGAAATGTATAATCCCAGTACTTGGAAGGAAGAAAAACGTGAGATAGCATTCTCAAACAGAACAAAACAAAATGAAAAAAAAATGAACCTACAAGAACTTTATCAAATAAAAGACTTTCTGTCTCAGCAGTAAATCCCTAAATCTATTGATCTCTTTTAGATCTCTCTCTCTGTCTCTGTCTCTCTCTGTCTCTGTCTGTCTCTGTCTGTCTGTCTCTCTCTCTCACACACACACTCTCTCTCTGTCTCTGTCTCTCTCTGTCTCTGTCTCTCTCTGTCTCTCTCTCTGTCTCTCTCTCTGTCTCTCTCTGTCTCTGTCTCTCTCTGTCTCTCTCTGTCTCTGTCTCTCTGTCTCTCTCTCTGTCTCTCTGTCTGTCTCTCTCTGTCTCTCTCTCACTCTCTCTCTCTCTGTCTCTCTCTCTGTCTCTCTCTCTCTGTCTCTCTCTCTGTCTCTCTCTCTGTCTCTCTCTCTGTCTGTCTCTCTCTCTCTCTCTCTCTCTCTCTCTCTCTCTCTCTCTCTCTCTCTCTCTCTCTCTCTGAGTCTTTTGTTTGATGAAATCTGTAACAGGCAACAACCAGGCAACCAGCAGAGTCAAAGTTAGATTCCTTTCTGGAGAAACCATGTTTTGTATCCAAATGCTACCAGAGCTGGGATATGCAGAGAGGAACACCTGAACTCAGCACCCACAAAGGTGTAAGGTTCACTTAGTCCTGTCCACTTACTCTAAAGTTCATTAAACCTCATCACAACAACCAGTAAGAGGTCTTTCACTCCTGTTCAACACTGAAGAGTCTGGGACATGCTGTGTTCTGAGACTGCCCACTCCATCCTCACAGCTCTGTTACAAAGTTCTCTCTTAAAGTGAGTACAAATCTGTCTCTTTATAATTTCCACCCACTGGTTCTAATTCTATCCTTGAGACCACACAGAAAAAAGTATAGTCCTTCCATCTTCCATATGTCAGCCCTCCCTTCAAATATTTGAAGCCAATTATCGAGAATCTCATGATTGTTGCAGCAGGCTAGAAAACAGCCTAAAGATGCCCATGTCCTAATCTCAAGAACCTGTGCATATTATCTGATACAGAAAAGGGGCTTGGTAGATATGACTAAATTAAAGATCTGGAGGGGGATCCTCTACAGGCCAATACAGTCATGAGAGTCCTAATAAAAGGGAGGATGGTCAGAGAAAAGATGTGATGAAGGAAGAAGAAACTAGAGCAGTGGTTCTCAACCTTCCTAATGCTGTGACCCTAAAGTTGCTTTCATTGCTAATTCATAACTGTAATTTTGCTACTGTTATGAATCATAATGTAAATATGTTTTCCAACAGTCTTAGGTGACATCTGTGACAGGGTCATCCAACCCTCAGAGGGGTCATGACCCATGAGTTGAAAACCACTGGGCTAGAAGTTGAAGAGCCACAGCCAAGAAATGCAGGGGGCCCCAGAAGCTTAGAGGAAGGGGTAGAAACAAGAAACCAGAGTCTTCCCTAGAACCCGCAGAAAGAATACAGCCTGGCTACACACATTTAAACTATTTTATTTCTTTCACTGAGGCAGCCTTATAGCCCAAGTTGGCCTCAAACTTACGAGGTAGTTGAGACTGACTTAATTGCAGTGGTCCTATATCCATCTCCCAAATTCCGGCATTATAGGAATGTAATGCCGGGCTATACATTTAGATTTTTTTACCTCCGAAACTGTAAGATAATAAATTGGATCATTCTTGTCACCAAGTCTGTGATATTATTACAGCAGCAACAGGAAACCAGTGCAACCACTCTATTACTAAACTAAGAGTTTCTCCACCATTCTACAATGACAGTTTCTAATCTTGCTCTGAGGATATTCCTAATCTTGGGTTTGTCTAAAATCCCTCTCTTTCTTGGCCCAGATCCTACTCAAATGCAAAATAGTATAACACACACACACACACACACACACACACACACACACACACACATTCCCCCCTTCTCTCTCCCTCTCTCTCTCTTGCAATAACATCAGAAATCCTATCCATACAGTGTTGTAGAAAATATTTAATATCAAGAAATTAGTGGCTTCTACCCTGCCTTTGATCATTCAGTTCCCGGATAAAGACACACGTGACATTTATATTTATAATAAGCCTCAGATTGAGATTAAATATATCTACAACAATATGGTCCACTTGCACTTACCAAGCATATTATCAGAATTAAAAACTCAATAAACATTAAGCTGAAATGAAAAAATTATTCAGCACCCTGAACAGTTCAAGTTTATAAAATAGTGATTTTAAATAAAAGAAGTGATTTTATTTTTCCAACCTTCCAAACCAAGTTCATCCCATCTACAAGGGTAGGACTAGCAATGTGCAGGGCAGGAGAGACGGCTTATCAGTTAAGAGTGTGCATTGCTGTTGCAGAGTACACAAGTCCAGCTCCCAAAACCCTTGTCAGGCACTTACACCTACAACTCCAGCTCTAAGGATGAGGCCTCCATAAGCATGCACTCACACATAAATCATATACAAGTTTATGAATTATTATTTTATGATGGGTATTTTGCCTACATGCATACATGTGAACCATATGCATGCCTGATACCCATGGAGCCCAGAAGAGGGTGTTGGGTTCCCTGGAACAAGAGTTACAGGTGAGTATAAGCTCCATGTGAGTGCTGGGATTTAAATTCCCAGGTCTTCTGGAAAAGCAGCCAGGGCCCCTAACTGCTGAACTACCTTTTCAGCAACATACGTACACAAATTTTTAATTAAATTATTTACAAAGTGAATGGAGATTAGATAACTTAATCCAGATTTAGAATCATATAACTAGGCATTAATAAAATCACTGTGATAAAAAGTAAAGATAAAAATTACTTATATCATGCATATTATTTAAGTATCCTAAAAGCAGGCTTAAGTCTTACACTATTTTGTGCATACATACGTATTTGTATGTATGTATGTATGTATGTATGCATGTATGTGTGTGACTAAGTATATGCGTGATGGTTATACCTGTGTGCTCATGTATGTATGCATGTAGAAGTCAGAGAACAATTTTAGGTGTCATTCTTAGGTGTGTACATATATATGTTTATATGAATATATGTACACACACACACACACACACACACACACACACACACACACACTGAGATAGGGCCTCTCAGTGGCCTAGAAATTCATCAAGTAAGCTAAGCTGACTGGCCAGCAAACTCCAGGGACCCAACCTGTCTCTACTTCCCCAGCACTGAGGTTATAAGAGCACACTACCACACCTAGATTTTTTTCTTTTTAACATGGGTTCTGGAGGACCAAATTTAGGCCCTCATATTTTCCTTACCAACTGAATTATCTCCCCTGCTCTACACTCAATTATGAGAGTTACAGAATGTATTGCAAAAAAAAAAATTAAATTAACCAAACTACAACATTCATTAAGCCAAATGTTTTTACAAAATATTTTAACAGCTATATAATAGCTATATATGCCAACATTAATTTCCACCAACTAATAATGACACAGCTTTGACAAATATACAGTAATAGATTGTTCCTATAGTATAGTTCACCTTAAAATCCTGGGAGTTTTCTTTAACAGTTCTGTTCATAGATAATAACATTTAATGTACTTGCCATTACTCTCCAAAGTTTCATTGGCTTCTAAATGATACATTTATTCTCTGTGTGAGAGTAACCAGGTTTCTCTGAATATCAAGCATAAGCACTACACTAAGACAGTAGGAAACTAGGTGTAGATGGTGGTTCATGCCAGTAATCCTAGTACTTGGGAGGCATAAGCAGGAACATCAAGGATTCCAAGCAAGAGCTAAGGCTGTCCCACAGCCCTCCGGACCCAAACCCTGCCCAGAGAGAGCTGGTCTCCCAGGAGTGCTCTCACTAAGATCACAGGCTCACAGGCCCACAAGAGGAACAGCAAGACCAACTAACATTAGAGATAACCAGATGGCAAGAGGCAAGCACAAGAACCTAAGCAACAGAAACCAAGACTACTTAACATCATCAGAACCCAGTGTTCCCACCACAGCAAGTTCTGGATACCCCAACGCACTGGAAAAGCAAGATTCTGATCTAAAATCACATCTCATGATGATAATAGAGGACTTTAAGAAGGACATAAATAACTCCCTTAAAGAAATACAGGACAACACAGGTAAACAAGTAGAAGCCCTTAAAGAAGAAACACAAAAAAAATCCCTTAAAGAGTTACAGGAAAATACAACCAAACAGGTGAAGAAATTGAACAAAACCATCCAGGATCTAAAAAATGGAAATGGAAACAATAAAGAAAGCAAAAAGGGAAACAACCCTGGAGATAGAAAACCTAGGAAAGAGATCAGCAGTCATAGATGCAAGCATCACCAACAGAATACAAGAGATTGAAGAGAGAACCTCAAGGCAAAAGACACCATAGAAAACATTGACAAACTAGTCAAAGAAAATGCAAAATGCAAAAAGCTCCTAACCCAAAACATCCAGGAAATCCAGGACACAATGAGAAAACCAATCCTAAAGATAACAGGTATAGAAGAGAGTGAAGATTCCCAACTTAAAGGGTCAGTAAATATCTTAACAAAATTATAGAAGAAAACTTCCCTAACCTAAAGAAAGAAATACCCATGAACATACAAGAAGACTACAAAACTCCAAATAAATTAGACCAAAAAAGAAATTCCTCCCGTCATATAATAGTCAAAACACCAAATGCACAAAATAAAGAAAGAATACTAAAAGCAGTAAGGGAAAAAGGTCAAGTAACATATAAAGGCAGACCTATCAGAATTACACCAGACTTCTCACCAGAGACTATGAAAGCCAGAAGATCCTGGATAGATGTCATACAGACCCTAAGAGAACACAATGCCAGCCCAGGCTACTATATCCAGCAAACTCTCAATTAACATAGATGGAGAAACCAAGATATTCCATGACAAAACCAAATTTACACAGAATCTTTCCACAAATCCAGCCCTACAAAGGATAATAGATAGAAAACTTGAACACAAGGAGGGAAACTACACCCTATAAAAAGCAAGAAATTAATCTTCTCTCAACAAACCCAAAAGAAAATAGCCACACAAACTTAATTCCACCTCTAACAACAAAAATAACAGGAAACAACAATCACTCTTCCTTAATATCTCTTAACATCAATGGACTCAATTCCCCAATAAAAAGACATAGACTAACAGGCTAGATATATAAACAGGACCCAGCATTTTGCTGCATACAGAAAACACACCTCAGTGACAAAGACAGATACTACCTCAGAGTAAAGAGCAGGAAAAAATTTTCCAAGCAAATGTCCCAAGAAACAAGCTGGAGTAGCCATTCTAATATCAAATAAAATCAACTTCCAACAAAAAGTTATCAAAAAAAAAAAAAGGAAGGATATCTCATCAAAGAAAAAAATCTACCAAGATGAACTCTCAATTCTGAACAAAGAGAAAAAGGAAAAAAAGAGAGTGTTTGTTACACGATTGTATGTCAGAAAAGAATTATAGACTGTGGAATGCAGTTTAAAGATGGCATACCCAACAAATGCCTTGTATTATATGGCCCTGCCAGAATTAAAATTTGTTTTTTATTTTGGAAATAAAAGTTCACTGTAATTTTTTTTCATCCTCATTGTTACAGGATTTTTTTAAGAAAATGAAAAAGTGAAACACAATTTAGTCCTTGTTGTTTATTTGTAGATCCCACAGCATCATGTCATAATTAAGTTTTTGGAGATTTCTGTTAAATGTTATGTTGCTTCTCTTGTTATACTGATTTCCTTTCTATTTATAACTGTATTTTGATGGGCAGTACAACAAAGTGTCTTAAAAGTTTTAAATAGAGAAAATGTGCTTTACACAGTTGCCTATAAAAGTTTATGTTATCCAATCAATCAATCAATCAATCAAACAGAAGCATTCATATTATTTAAAGAAAAAAGTATAAAATTGGAAAGAAAAAGTGGTGAATAGACAGGAGAGGAATTGTAGGACGGAATAGGATGTGGGCTTGATGAAAATCCATGTGCATTATGAAATCTTCAAATAAAGGAGAATAAACCTTAATCTCAAAAAAAAAAGAGTTCCAAGCAATCTAGGATACACAGTGAAATCCTGACTGAGTGGGAGATAGACAGTGGTGGAAGACAATGAGAAATTCTAGTGTGTGCTGACCAAAGTTCCTGAACTCAATTTGCACTTAATCTTCTACAGGAGATGTCAATACATGTATGTAAAAAGAGGAATAACAGTAGCAATATAACAAATGATCAGCATAGGTAGTTAAAACATTCTAATCTAAGTTAAAAGGGAGCACTCTTGATTTAGATTAATGCACAGGAAGAAATGAAAAAGAAAAGTAGACCACACTAGTAAAATTTAAGGGGCAGGGGACAGGCAGGTCAAAGACCTTGTCCAAGAAGACTATGCAGCCATATTGTGGAGAACGTTAAATATCCAAATAGAAAAAGATGGCAGGAAAAGCAGATTGGGGACATGTTAGAGATCATGTATCAGAGTGCACTACATGCTCAGAACTCAAACCTTTAAAATAAATTACAAAGGTTTTTACGCTCAACAAGTAATTCTTTCTGTAGTAGAGGACAGGGAAATGTGGAGCTTTCTGTAAAAAGAACAATTTACATAAAACTGAAGTTGCAGGTCTATAGAAAGAGAAAGCGAAAACAAAAGATTGAAACCAAGGAGCCAAGGTTTAAGATGAGGAAAGACCACAAAGGAAGTGGATATGAAAATAAACTTGGGATGGATGGGAAATAGGTGGTACCAAAAAACAGAGAAAGCACTGACAAAATAAAATGTGATGGGTTCATCCTTCCTTCCTTCCTTCCTTCCTTCCTTCCTTCCTTCCAGAGCCTACTTTCGAGTCCGTGAGGCTGAATGAATGGGAAAACATATTCAGAAGACCTTCAAGTACGTATTTGTGTCAGTCTCTGAGCTAGGTGGTGGAGAGAAAATAACACTCACAAAAATGAACTTCCCAAGTGCGGCTTATAGAAAAGGAAGACAGGTGACTATCAAATAGAACAGTGAGATAAATGCTCAAAAGGGAAAGTGAAGAGCACAGGGAGAGTACATGAAACCTCAGGAACCATGAAAAGAACCTGATTTTAGCAAGTTTTTTGATGAAAGAGCTAAGAAACGGTAAAGTAGAAATGTAAAGGCAAGCACACACTGTCCCTTCCTTAAACTACTTGGTTAATTATGATGGTTTCATATTAAGCTATCAAAAAATCAATAAATGTGATCCCCAATGTAATATCTGGCTTATTTTAAAATCCTTTCCTAGAGTTATTTATTTGAAACTAAAACCTTTGATAAAATAGATTATAAGATAAAATTGTATTCTTAAAATATCACACATCTACAAAAGGGTATCAGTAAACTTTATAGGTAATAGAAATGTTGTGATACATTTACTATAAAAAATTTTATATATTTATCCAAATCAACAGAATAATATAGCTAGAAATTGGTGAATTTTACTGTAAAATATGCCTCAATAAGTTTGCCATTTTTTAAAAAAAGGATCAGTGACTTACTACTCAGGCCAATGACTAGTCAAAAGTTATTCAATAACATTACACTAAAAACAAATCATATGCCAATACTACTATTACTATCCATTTATAGTATTCTATAAAACATGTAATTTCTTAATAAGTATGCAGTTTTAAAATCTTTACTTGAGTGGAACTCTAAATATTTCTGAATTTAAGAAAGAAGTCTTCTCAGAAGCTCCCACAAATGGCGCAGGCTACTGTCATTACTCTTGGTTGCTCAACAAAACTAGATGTTAAGAACCCACTGCCAAAGACACAACACCTTTGGTTACAGGACATAGAAAAATCAAGTTGAACTGACCTGAAAACTTCCTCCCTGATGACTAACTTTCATGGTCCCAAAATGCGCTCTGCTGGCTGCTGAGAGACAAAACATCAACTGGTACTTCTGTGCCTGACTGCACCCTACAGAACTACCCTGCCAGGTAAGCTGTATCCACTGGTGCAACTGTAGCACAGAGGTTATATGTAGATTTGACATCTCTCCAGAGGAAGGAATGTTAGACTAATACTATAAACCTGCTCAGAAGCCCATGGCTCAGGAGATTACAGGCCCTAGGAGGAAGACTACTGTTGTTTTGTTAAATGGCATGTTGCCTTCTAAACATTTGTGTTTATACCCATAGATTAGCGCTGCCCTCAACCTTGGCCAGAGGCTTCTCTCTGCAGTGGTTAATAGTTAATGCAAAAACTCCTAAGTGATCAAAGTGCTGAGAATAAGTGCTCAGCCCTAAATGGGACATTTATATCAACAAACCCCCATCCCAAGAATCAAGGCACAACAAGGAAGAGGGCAGATGAACGCAAGTGCAGGAAGAGAGGAGAAACGCTGTGAATGCTGTCTTCTCAACAGGACAAACTCTTACTCCTGCACTCACTGCAGCTATGTTATCTGCACAACATCAAGTCCATTAGGTCAGACAGTGGTCCAACAGCATCACTAATTGAACTCAGTGGATTTTAAAAACAAAAGAGGGGGCACGAATCCGCTGGGGGTCACTCGGGGAAGTAAAAGAAAGAGTTGGGGAATTACTGAGTGAATGGGCAGGTTGTATATAATCAAGGTGCATTGTTTACATATATGAACTTGTCAAAGAAAAAAGTCTTTTAAGGGGCCAGAGACACGGTTCAGTAGTTAAAAGGATTGCCTGTTCTTCCAGAGACCGGAGGTTAGAGTTCCAACACGTACATGGCAGCTCACATTCATCCTTTATCCAGTTCCAGGAGAGCTGATGCTTTCTTCCAGCCTTCACAGACACAAAACATACATATAGTGCACATACACACATGCAAGCAAAACACCCATATGCATAAAATAAAGCTTTGTTTGTTTTGTTTTGTTTTGAGATGAGATGAGATGAGATTTCTCTGTGTAGCCCTGGCTATCTTAGAACTCACTCTATAAATGAAACTGACTTCAAACTTAGCCACCTGCCTCCACCTCTCTGCCTCTGCGTCCCAGTGCTGGAATTAAAGGTGTGAACCACTGTATATTTTTTCAATGTACTGTATTTTAAAAAAAAAAAAAACAAAGAGGTTTTAATGATCAGGTTCAGTGCCTTAACCTGAAGTCTGAAATCTATAGCTTATCATAATTTTAAGAGTATTTAAATCTAAGTCATTTTCCTCTTCAAACCAGCTCTCCTTTCCAGTATCTCTTTTCTTTTGTCATCCTCTATATTTCAAGGTTGATTTACAATTGATATTTATAATCTTTCTTCCCTCAAGCTACCTTGTTCTACCTATCCTAAGAAATCACTCTTCTGTAAAGGTTTCCACACTTACTGTTAACTCCTGTGTAAACAATTCTACGTATCAGTACCCGACTAATTATATCTAGTTTATCGACCATTAACACCTTGCTTAAAAATGTTTGCAACATTTTTATTAGAAATAGGATAAAGTGTAAACTTCTATGACTAGCTTTCAAATTCTCCATAATTAAATCCAATCTTGTATACATCCAATTTCTAGTAAGTAAAGTGAGTTGATTACAGGGAGATACTGGGCATAAGGATAAGAGGATAAAACACTAGAAGTTTAAGGCTTAAACAGAAGTGTAAGGCCTGCTCTGAAGTAAAGGACAAAGTGACTGGTACAGGAGAAGTATTCTGAGCTTGAAGTATAAAGTGGTAATGGGTCAGAATTCTAAGATAAAGGCACAGGAAGACCACAGCCATTAAAAATAATCTAGGAGTAGAAAGATAGGAAGCAACAAGCAACTAATCCACCCCAGCTATTACTAATGGATACAAGCGTCTCACAATAACCAGTGTACATCGCCACCAGGAGTGGATGCTTAGTGAGCTGACCCAGAAAATGCTCATGATACATCCACAAATTTCTGTTCATGTTAATTAATCTGTACAGTAATAACATGGAAGGCTTAAAACATATATCTAAAATGTCTTTAATAAATACTCAGAAAGACTGTTTGAATTAGACTCACTTATTTTGGTTATGAGCATTACTAATATTACCATAAAGAGTACTGGTAAAACACTTAGAAGAAAGCAATTAAGAGCGTCACAGGGAATTAGAGATGTGGCTCAGTAAAGAAGGCTTACCTACCATGCTCGTGGTCCAGTACTACTCCTAACACATTAAAAAAAATGTAAAATTGAAAATTGTTCCCATTTATGAAAATGTAAATATTGGCCTCAAATTTTTCTCTAATGGTCTAGAACAACAAAATATATAATAATGTAATCTCATTAAGAAAATCGTACACCAAATTTCATGTAACAACTAAATATGAAAGCGACTCTGTTCTTAATTCCAGTTATATAGCAGTGATATATATATATATAGATATAGATATAGATATAGATATACACACACATACATACACACAAGTATCACATGGTTAAATCTGCTTTGATAAGTATGTTAGGTTGAAATAAATTACTAAAGGGTAGCTATAGATGTATTCTTATACAGACCTAAATAATTTCAAGACTTTAAAAAATCAAGATTCAAATTGAAATGAAAATACAAATATTATAGGAATGTGAAAAAATCAAGATTCAAATAAAATATCAATTTCCTTCACTTCAAAGAGACAACTTTTGTTTAAATTCTAACAAAACTGAACGTTCATTTCATTTAGCAGTTTCTCAAGAAGTAGTTACTGAAAATGTCACTGCAGAGATTTGATGGCTGAAATGGACTGCCTGGGAGGTAATCATTCACAGAAACTTCCAGGATTATCAGAATACTATGAAAACACGTCTATGATTACAAGTTGGGCTTCTGAAGAAAGAAAAAGATACAACAGCGCTATCTAACATCTAACTATACCTATCAAATGTACCACAGATAGGTCAGAGACGGCTCAGTAAGTATAGGTGCTGCTACCAAGGCTGACACAGTTGACCCTGGTGAAAAGAACCAACTCAGCTGTCCTGACCTCTACTCACATGCTGTAGCATACACATGCACACACGCACGCACACATATACAAAATAAATAAAAAAATTTTAAAGTAGAGAAGACATAAAACTTAAAAACAATACTGTAAAAGTAAGTCATTCTCTGAATGCTTAGATGGAAAAGTATGTGCCAGTTTAAAACTACCATTCTTTTCCCAGACAGCGTCTCTCTACAGAGCCCTGACTGGTCTAGAACTCTCTATGTAGGCTAGGCTAGATTCTCCTGGAACTCAGTATACAGACAAGGCTGAACTCACAGAAATCTTCTCCATGGGTCTGTCTCTAGAGTGCTGAGAGGAAAGGTCTATGCCACCAAGCCCAGCCAACTAATACTTTCAATTAAAGTGTGTGGCCAAACACCTCAGCTGTCAGCCAGTAAGTTATGTACTAGTGTTTTACATGATCAGTTCTGTGTTTTTAAATACTTTGCTAATTTACTGGTAGCTTACTCAAGGTTTGATAATGGATTTTGGTTTTTAATTTACTTGTTGATGCAAATTCAAGGTTGATTCAGCTTTTTTGAAATGGAACTAGTAATTGTCCTACTTGTGTAGATAGGACTGTTTCTGAATTTGCACCAGATGAACCTAGCTGTCATGAAAGAGGGCAGAAAGTAGGAGAGACATTAAGCTCGATACACAAAATGGAGATGCTTATAGCCAGAGTGAGAGGACCCTATCCTATGAGGCTAAAGCACAGTCAGCCTGCAATAGGCACTCCCACCCTCACTGAACTAACAACTGAAATGTCATCATCATCATCAGTCAGTATGACAATTCTAATATAAGGTGAAAGCCCAAAGTTTCCTATACAGTTCACAAGTTAGTAAATAATCCGAAGTAACATGACTGTAAGAACCGAAAGAAGACAGTTACATATATGAAGAAAAGTAACATTCAAACAATGAAAAACTGCTTTTAAAACTATGATAATAAAAAATAGGTATAGGAACCATAGACACTTTCCTTACATTTTCCAAAATCCATTATATTAGATAGAAATAGCATAGTAGTGAAGTTTAAAGGAAAGCTCCTATAATTACATTTGAAATCGCATTATATTTAGCTACTTAGGAGGTTTATAGGAAAACATTCACAAGTAAGATTAACAGTAGTAATTTCTCATATCAGTTTAGTATAGACTAGGATAAACAGATGATTTTACTAATACCTACCAATCAGATCATATGATGGTAAATGCTTATTGTTCACAATTGCCTATCAAAGACAGGGAAGAGTAGGCATTCTGGAGTCAGTGCACAGAGAATAATAAGAAAAATTATGAGATAAATGGGAATAAATTAAGAGGTACTAAATGGCACTTACCTTAACTCTACCCTAAGATTTAGTTCTCCTTAGTGCAAATGATGCCACCATCTCTGAGACCATACTTGTTTCTGACTACACTACATCTAATATCTAATTCTGACCAAACTATAAGCTCCCAGGAGTTAACTATAAAGACTTAAAGAATATTTCATATGAAAGAATCAGGGGTGTCAAAAAAATCACATATGATACTTTTATCCTTTATACAACTACGTACATATTCAGTTTGTTGGCATCTTAGATCTATTCCATCCTATTCCTTATCAGACTTTGTTTTCCAAGTACAAGTACTATGCTTTAATTAACCTAAAGCAATTTATTTTATATTTGTTATATTTTTTAAAAAGATTTTAAACCCTGATCCTAGAAGCATTGCAGGGGTGGCTGCTGTGTCACATGTGTGTCAGTAGGTGGCAGAGAAGAGAGAGGCTCTGTCTATGCTCAGTGTTCTGACCTGGCCCTGCCCACACCTACTTTAGCACTCAGAGCATGCCCAGATTTCCCCTGAGCAGCACAGTAGAGCTGGCCCCAGATGTGAGGGTTGCAGGTGAGCCAGCCCTGAGGGCGAGTGTGTGAGAGTCTGGTCCTGCCTCTGGTCTACTATTTGGTGGTAAGAGCAGGAGAGATCTAGCCCCCACCCCCGCCCTCTTTCCTTAGCCACCAGTGGCAGGCTTTGGCCCCAAGAGGGTCATGAGAGCAGGAGAACTGGTCCTGCCCCTCATCTCCTGATCCACTCAGGAGAACAGACCCTACCCAGCATAGTAGGGTGACCATAATGGCAGGGATTTGGGTGAGCTAGCCCTGAGGGTGTGAGCTTTGGAGAGCTGGCCCTGTCACTTGTCCGCCATGCAATGACAAGGGCAAAGAAGAGAGGTCCTCCCTAACTCTCCCGCCTTGCCAACAATGGCAGGCAGGAGAGTTATCCCAGATGTCATGTGAGCAGGAGAGGTGACCCTGCCCTCACCTGCTGCAGCACTTGAGAGAGAGAGCAGGCCCTACACTTCCCCTGGCATCACAGGAAAGCTGGGTGTGGGGTGCGAGTGAGCCAGCCCAAGGTCAAGAGTGTTGAAGAGCCAGCTCTGCCTTTTGTCTGCTGGGCGATGTCGCCCTCCTCCCCCCCTTCATCCCCAGCCATCTAAGCAGGCAGGAGAGCTGGCCCCAGGGTCATGTGCATAGAAGAACTGGCCATGTCCCACACCAGCTGCAGCACTCAGGAGAGCAGGCGCTGCACCTTGCCTGGACAGCAGGGTAGAGCTGGCCCTGGGAGTGGGGGCTGCTGGTGAGCCAGCCCTGAGGACATGACAACAAGAGAGATGACAGGCTGATCACCTCAGATACCTCTCAGGCCCACATCCAGGGCTTTGAACTGGCCCACTCCAACACTAATGATGGCAATTTACCTTGAAATGCTTAAAAAAATAAAATTAATAATGGATAAATAACGTAATTCCAGCCACTTAGTTGCTCAGAGCAAAAACCTAAACACCATCCTGACTAAAACCTCTCCTTCCCTTACCAACTTGTCATGGAGTCCTGTTATTTCCTCTTTCAAAACATACTTCGGATCTATCCACAACTTCATTTCATTGCCACTACTCTTAATAAAAATCCAATCCATCCTTAATGTTCTGCTACCAAAAGGGTCTTTCTTCCCTTCTTGCCCTACTTTGAAATCTCAGTGGCTTTTTGAAATATGTTCTGACATCATTTTCCAACTCTGTATTTCAGTAACTTTAAGAATAAACAAAATCCAGTCTGTAGTCTTGGCTCTATGCTATGGTAAAGCACTTACTGACCAGCACTAAAGAAAAATAGAAGCATGGTGAAAAAGAAGGCAGGAGGGACGTATGGGAGGAAGAACATGAGGAAAGAGAAGGAAAAAGAAGAAAAGAGAAAACTCGGGGTTGGGGATTTAGCTCAGTGGTAGAGTGCTTGCCTAGCAAGCTCAAGGCCCTGGGTTCGGTCCCCAGCTCCGAAAAAAAAAAGAAAAGAAAAGAAAAAGGAGAACGAGAAAAGAGAAAACTCCATGCCACTAACTGGCTTACAGACCTCCACAGACTGTCTCTTTTATCAATCTTCTCCAAGCCTTTACCTCATTTCCTAGGTGCCTGCCATACTGGTCGTTCTGTTCCTTTAGTATGTAAGATCTTATGCCTCTCCGAGGTTTCCTAATTCCCTCTGCTAGAAACGTTTACACAGTAAAGTTCCTTCTAGTTATTTCAACTTATGGCTTATATGTCCCCTTCTCAGGATAGCCCTCCCTGACCACCTAGTAGAAACAAATGCCACAGAAACAGTGCTAATGAAATGTTCAGATACTCTGTAACATTTTAAAACTGGACTAATAGGCAGAGCTGACAATTTTCACTCAGTAAGGACCCATCCTTAGAGATTCATTTCTAAGACCCATTTCCAACCACCTTCTCCTTTTTAAAGGTAACCTTTTGGGGGGTGGGGCTCTTTTGGTTTTTTTCAATGCAGGGTTTCTCTGTGTAGCCCTAGCTGTCCTGAGACTTGATCTAAAGATCAGGCTGGCCTCGAACTCACAGAGATCTGCCTGCTTCTGCATCCCAAATGGTGGAATTAAACAAGTGCACCACCACCTCTCTGCTAAAAGTGACTTTTTAAAAGGAAGGATTTGTGAAATAGTCTAGTATGATCCACTAAAACAAAGGTACCAAATAAATGTGAAATAGTGCCTTGAAACTCAGCTTCTAGAATATTTTCAAATCCAAAAATAAAATATAAATGTATATGTTTTTATGTATGCATATCTAAGCCAAGACCAACAAAAGAAGACACCACCACCTGAGGTTTCCACCTGACCGCAGAGATTGACAATTCATAATGTTAAGGAGCACTTCAATAGACCTGTGAGATCTGTACAAAGTCAGTTTTCTCTCTGGAAAGCAGAGAAGCGTGGGAGAAACAATGTGAGTAAAGAGAAAGCAAAGCTGGAGAGATGAGCAGAGGGATCAGGCAGCTGATCAAAGACAGCAGGGAGGTTCAGGCTGTAAGCTGCAGACACAGATCTATGGTTTGCACACTAAGAATTCCTAAAGGCATAGGCTGAAAATACAACAATGTTCTACGACACCCAGCACTCTCCAACTCTCCAAATTATAAAGCTTGTACATGTGTACAGGAAACAAAACACCAAAAAATCAAAAACAAAAAAGACTAGGTATAGTCACTTCATAATGATCAAACTTTAAAAAAGTAATCAGTATCTCTTAAGAATTTGATCTTATTCTAGTTTAAAATGAGGTCTATGGCCAAACTACCCTGAAGGCGCCAGATTTGATGTGATCTCCAAAATTATAACGTACTAGGACTAGAGCTGAAAAGCCACAATGCCTCTCTCTGGAAATTATTTACAGGAACAGACTTCTCCCTCATTTCTCCAGCATCTTTACCTTTACTCTTATCCCAGAAAATCTCAACCCAAATTAAAGTCCTTTTTCAGGAGAAAGCACATAACCATGAATAACAAAATTCTAAACTGTTTCATAAAAGTTAGTAACACAGAAATTCACAATTCCGTATAATCCCATCAACAGAAAGCCATCTTTAAGATGAATCTTTAAGAGAACTCGAGAATGATTCTGACGTTGACAGAGGGAGTATGTGGTAGGTAGGCCCTTCTCAGAGTTCTGCTATTAACAACAATCACCTCTATACACAAACACTCAGTCACAGCAAAACTAGATGTTATATTCCACTCCAAGTAGAGAAGATGGCAACAGTAACAGGTGTGTGAGTCCTTGGTGTTTTCTTACCACAGCTTTCATAGGCAACTTCCCATTGGCCATTTACCTGACTGGCAGAAGTGGGAGCTCTCATAGTGGGTTGCAAGGTATTCGGGAAGTCATTCTCAGAGGACCAGCTTAAAATTCAACCCTCTGTCCTTTCATGTGACTAACTCCCTATATTCTTTCTGTTCTCGGCCCTGGTCCCTGACAGGCACTACAGAACAGTGTGACGTGCTTGCTGTAGGAAGATTTCCTCTCACATGCAGACAGCAAGCAAGCTCCCATCATCCCATTGTCCTTATCTGATGAACAGTCTTCCTAGAACTGCTACCTTCTTACCTCCAGGTTTGCCTCACACAGGTATTCTCTGTTCTTAAACACAGTCAGCCCTCCGTGGTCTGAGCCATGTGCCAGGACTGCACAATCTTTCCTTTCAGTTGTATCAACATCCATCTAGATAAGCAAGCTTATGCCTAAAATACCCCTGACCTCACCTCACACGCTCCCTAAAAGTTCCCAGCCAGACAACTTACTTTCCCTTACTGTTTGCCCTGTTTACTCAAAAGCAAATGTCTAAGTGTGGCCAAACAGGCCAGAGACAACGTCAGGAGTCTACCTAACACAGCAGCAACTAGAAGGAATCTGACTAAAAGTGTTATAACAATCACTTTAATACGAGAAATAGTTTCTCAATGCTTAAACAACTAAGAAAAAGAGCCTACTTGGATACTCAACTGTTATATCGGCTAAAAATGTTATGATAGTTTATATTTTAACCATAAGCTACAGCAATATGTCAGGTTAAAACGCCCTGAAAAGTTATGACATATAATAATTTAAATTATTTCATGTGCTCCAACTTCTGGGTTAGCACTATGTCTAACCACATTGATGAATGAAGTCTCAACAAACTGTTCTAACACATAATACTTAATTCTAAAAGAATAAAAACTCCTTGAAGAATCTCAAGTTTTCATCAAATTTCTATGTAAATTATTATATCAAAAACCAAAACAATGAAAGGAATGTGATAAGCTGGGATCTAGTCCACACTCTGTCACTGCTTAAGATTCAACTTCTTTATCTATGAAGTCAGGGTACTGACATAGTTCTCTCCAGTTGATGACAACCTTTAAGAAAATAGAAAACCTAACAGCACAAGGAACAAGAGGTAGCAACACTACAGGCTGCTTTGAACTGCCTCTTGAAAGGATTCATCTTAATGGAGAGTACTTGAAGACTGCCGAATAGAGGTCAGTTTGAATACAATGAGTTAGCCTTCTATCTAGATTAGATAAATTTTATTAAGCAAAATATAGTTCAAAAAGAGTGCATGCTTATAAAAGGCCATTAATTTCAACACGCTCAGTCCTGTGTTCATGTTCTCAGCTGTCAGTCTCAGGATAAGTGTGCTAATACCTACCTACCAGGATAGTCAACTTCATAAGAGGATGGAAATATGGGAAGGTACTAATATCAAGTATACAATCATCCTAAGTAAGTTCATTCTAAAAAGTACCCAGGTTTTCGATATAACTACTTAAACCATTCACTTATAAATGTAACAATAATTTACTCTAATTTTCTATTTGATTGATAATCTTCAGTTTAGTTGGACAAATTAAACTGTACTACTACAAACTTTCTAGAAACAGAATCAAACAATGAGCCTTTTATTTTGTATTTGCCCAACATTTTACTACATTTAACACCCACTCAATTCAAAACTGTAGGGGAAGGCAGCTTTCTTCAGACATAATGAACTAATAATATTCTACCCGAGGAATGATAAAACGAAGGCCTGATGATGCTCCTGTTCATGGTCCTCACCATGAGACTTCGATGTGTTCATCTCTCTGAACCTCAGTTTCCTTGTGTGTAAAGGAAAATTCCTAAGGAAGATGAGAACGACTGCATTTATGTCCTTATAAGCCATATCAGATAGGACAGCCAGTATCATGACAAGTTCTCAAGACTGAAAAGTCAGATTAGATTTGCAGCACGGTGGTCAGGAACATAAGGTTGCCAGCAAAGGAAGCTGAATATCATTTTCACATCAGTACATCATAAAACAGCTCTCACTAGACCTAACACTAAAAGAAATTAAAATTGGTATTAGTATGCATTTCATCCTAAGTCGAATATTTAAATTGGAATAGACTCTCTAGCTAAAGCAATAAAATATGACAAAATATTCTGCCCCAAAATTACTGAAATGGAATAAGTTTTGTTAACAGAGGTAAGGAAGAATGGATTACTGAAACAAATTCTGTAGCTCAATCAATACACGGAATTAACATTGGAATTAACATAGTCATTCGAAGCTTCTGAAGTAGAAGTAGTAATTTCCCAAATATGGCTAAAAGACATCTCTGGAAGGTATAAACTAATCTAAAAAATTAGTCTGTTTTGATTCTTATCAGCAAATCATACCCAATCCAAAGATGTTTTTTTCATGTTTTGTTGGGATTTGTGAGGAGGAAGGGGAAGGGGTTTTTGGGAAATTTTCCTTTTGAGACAAGGTCTCAGACGTTCCAGGTTGGCCTCGAGTTACCTACATATCAAAGTCTAACATTGAAGTCCTGATGCTCCGGCCTACATGTGAGCCAAGTACTAAGACTGCGGGTGTGCGCCGTCACACTCGGCAGGAGATGCGCATTTGTACATGTGTATTCGCCAATAACCTACTGAAGACCTAACTGTTGGATGACACTAGAAAACCCGTGAATAAAGATTAATATTTAAATTATTGTTTTTAGCCAGGTATAAGTTTAGTTTTCACCAAAATTCATATTAAATCTCATCTGAATGGATTTAAATAGTAAGGAAAAATGAAATAAGTAAAAACCTTTCCTACAAGAATTCTTTACCAGTGATTCACTCAGTTCTCAGACTCTGCATGCTTCTTAAAGATAGCATTTCTGAGAGTTGACAAGGTCAGTGCTAGCTGCTGTGGGGACACTCATTATTAGATGTTTGAGGAGAGAGCATGCCCAGGAAACTGATTTTTCACTTTTTCTTTATAAATTAAAAGAGGCAGCTGTTCATGGAAAACTTTCAAAATAATATTTGGCTTTCAGGACAGAAGAGCAGTGAGTGGTTTGCCTTTTTCCACCACAAACAAATCTCCAAAGCACAAGTCTCCACACTGCACAGCAGCTCATCCTCCTCGGCACCAGTGTAAGGTCAGCACCCTCTCTTCCTACCAATGCAGTATCTGAAGGATGCGCTCAACATTTCAGGTAACATTCTGAAAAAGTTAATTCAAAGTAACACAGTTGTAGTTTTTAATAACCAACTTCTTACCTATTGTTAAAACACAAAGGACCAAATGTTCACTTTAAAATCAGTAGAGTTTGATAGAGAATATAAGCGGAAGTGACTGGGTGTTCTGGAACACAACTTTAATCCCAGTACTTGGGAGTCGAGCAGGAGCAAGGACCACAAGTTCAAAGCTAACCAGGGAAACAGAGGAAGAAAAATACTGCCAAGGAAAGAAGAGAATGAAAGAAGAAGGGGGAGAAAGAAGGCTGAGGAAGGGGAGAGCCTATTTTCCTGTAATAGAGCCCCAAAACACAAAACACTAGGTACCCACAAAATTTTTAAAAGAACTTCAGGGATTATACTCTAAAGACACTATATGACATTATCCACCCAAAGACTAGGCAATAACCTTATAAGTCAGATACTCAAACAAAATTATACATGGTTTACCATAAATTTATGTAAATTAGAAACAAACTTTTTAAGAATGACTAAAATAACTCACAACAAGTGGTTTTATAAAGTAGTCCCCAAATCAGAGGGAAAATAACACATACTTCCAGAAACATGGTGTTTTATTGCTATATTTCATGAAATTCAGTTTTAGCAATGACTTGAATAAAACAAAAAAGTGATCTTAAATTTGAAAGGGCCAAATATTAAATATATGCACTTAATAACAAGACAGCAAGAAATTAAAGACTTTCTAAAAGACATCGGCCTAAGAAAGATTATGTCTAAAAGATAAGGTGATGTATTGGCTAGTTTTTATGTCTAAAGATGAGGTGATGTACTGGCTAGTTTGATGTCAACTTGGCACAAGCTATAGTCATCCGAGAGGAGGGAATGTCAACTGAGAAAACAGCTCCATGAAATTTGCCTGCAAGCAAACCAGTAGCGTACTTTTATAATTGGTGATTGATGGGGAGGCTCCCCTTGGGCTGGTGGTCCTGGGTTCTATAGGAAAGCAGACTGCATGACATAAAGAGCAAGCCAGTAAGCAGCACCCCTCCATGGCCTCTAGCCCTCTAGGTTCCTGCCCAGTTTGAGTTCCTGTCCTGACTTCTTTCGTGATAAATGGTGATATGAAAGTGTAAGTCAAATAAACCCTATCCTTCCCAAGTTGCTTTGGCTATGGTGTTTCAGCAATGATAACCATAACTAAGACAGGGAACAAGAATCAATAAAGCAACCAGAATGATATACTACAAAAGTAACCAAATTAAATACACGAGCCATGCTTGGATTTAGTACTCTGACAAAGTGATATAGAGTTTAGGTGTAAAGATGCTAACAATGTTAACCAGCTCTGCTGCTGTAGCATATATCCCCTACTTTCATAGGAATCCTGAACCACTAAATTAAGACCTTGAGAGAGAGCTGGGTGGGGGAGGGGGGTTGCGGGGCACGAACCTGCTACCAAAATCTGGAAAAGCAAGAATGTTTCAAATGACAATTTATCAAAATATGATGCAATTGTCTCTAACAAAAGGACTGCCTCACCTTATCTCTAGTTTCTGTTGGCTAAAAAATATATTGAATACTTGGTAGTATTACTAATCTAGGAGACTAGCAATTAAGTCTCATTTCCTTGGTTCTTCTCTTCTTCGGATACTAAACCACCTAAGCAAAATTCAATGATGTTCCAATGTGCCCACTACACTAAAACTAGCAGAAAGATCCAAGAGTTGAGGAGTAAAGCAGAGTTTTTATTATTTGCATAATCATACAAATTCCTTATTTTAAAGCATATAATAAAGCTTGTTCACTAAAGAGGAATGTATTTCTAGAGGTGAGTTCATTTTAACAAAATTCCTTTAGACACTATAATCCCTGAGTCAGTGGAGAGCATTTTTACCTGCATTTAATTAACATGTTACAAACTCAGCTTCAAATTAGTCATTAAACACACAGATAACAGCATTAAGCACACTGTTCTCTGTGATTTTCATCTCTAGATACAGTAGTAGAGTTAAGGTAGTGCAAAGCACTGTTGCATAATAATTTCACATACTTAAACTATAATGCAATATTTAATCTTTAACTAAAAGAAAACCTATGTAATTTATGGCTAATGAAATATTTAAAGGTGAACTAAGAAGCAAATATTTATGTGTTCGAAAACTCTACGAATTCACAGTTGAGAGAATTTTAGAATAAAGTTAAGTAATGGTCACATTAATCCAAATAAAACTTGTTTAAGAATATACTGTGATATGAATCACAGGCACTTATGCTACAGACAGGACTATACCACAAAAGGTTTCACCAGTGGTCCAAAGTTCAAAAGTTCAAATCCAAATGATATCTTTTCTTTTAAATAACTAACAAAACAAAAACAAAAGCCACAGATCATAATTAAGAAACTAGTGATTAATTGGGCCAAGCAATAAATGGGACTAAAGATTTACCTATAAACATTAAAGTATTGATTGCTAAGTACTATGTCAACATTAAACCAAAACTGAATTCTCTAATTGAAAAATGGATCCAAATTTTCAATTGCCCATTAAAAAGTACAAAATAAATACAACTCTAAAGCAAAAGTGTAAGAAAATCAGAAAAAAAGACATACTCTATGTGCCTGCAATAACAGCACTGACAGAGTCCCCGAGCCTCTCCAGAGAGAAGAAAAGGCCAGAGTCAAGAAGTAGTGCTACAGCAACTCATTCCTCTGACACAAACTGACAGAAGACAGTATAAGACCATTCCTCATTAACAGACATCCTACAGACACAGCTACATTTTACTCTTTAGCTTCTAAATGACTCTCAAGAATACAGTTTAACAAAGAGTTACTGGTCAGGAGTGTAAATCTACTATATAATGTTTGAAATTAAAAATTTCACAAAGTTTAGAAATAATGGGAGTGGGGGCAGGGAAAGTTTCTTTCTAGACCACCTTACACTGTGTTTTCATGATTTTCTAAATGAATCCCAACTATATAGACTCCAAGATTCTCTGGAGATATACTTGTGCAATTTTTAAGCTAATTCCAAAGTTCTACAAATCACATCTTCAGGTTCTTCATTTCTAGTGTTTAAAGCTTATGTTCAACCTACAAAACCCTTGGTATTTCATTATAAATAATGCTTTAAGTAAAGCCATTTAGGAAAGCCATAAAATATACTACCTAACAAATATTTTCATTACAATTTGCTTAAAACAGTTTTAAATTTCAGATGGCACAAAATAGTGGTACCCACTACAAATTATAGATGTTGACCATATTTTACAAAGCAAGCACAACATTCAGAACTGTTTCTAATAAATTGGAGTGCAGCACTGACACCAGTTATTCCCCTTATTTTCACTAAATATTTAAAGCAGGACAGCGTCTTTGGATGACAAGGAGGCAAAATTTTATTAATACAAAAATGCTGACTATATTCTGGGGCATGGAAGATTTCGTCAATACTCTTAACTAATACTACTGTATAACCCTTTAAACCCTGAAGCATTTTCTCCAATTTCATGTGAAAGGTATGTAACATGTAAAACAGATTGGTATTTATTAAGGAGCCATCCCTCTGGTCTTTTAAATGAGCCACAGTGATTTGGAATAGAACAACTTCCTCCACAACTTTATGACTTTATTCTCTCAGAAATGCCCCCACTGATCAAAACAAAAGAGCCATGATGCACATGTTCTCCTTATTTCTGGCTCATGGGACCTCATCTAAGTCAAAGGTTCTCAACTCCCTAATGCTGTGGACCCTTTAATACAGTTCCTCGTGTTGCAGTGACCCCCCCCCCAACATAAAATTATTTCATTGCTACTTCATTACTGTAATTTTGCTACTGCAATGAATCGTAATGTAAATATCTGATATGCAAGATAGCTGATACACAACGCCCAAAGGGGTCGAGACCCACAGATTGAGAACCAATGGCCTAACCATACCTAGGATAATAAATGTCTGTATAGTGTTTTGAATGTTATAAACAGTAACCAACACGCCAAATTATAGCCCCCAAAGTCTTCCCTCCATCCTTTCAAATACGGTTAGAAGTTAAGTGTTAAAAATCTTACAATTCTCACAAACATAGAGAAAGGATGTTTACAGTTTGACAAAGTTCTAAAGATTAACAATAAGAAAAACCCACAAACATACAAATCTTAACAGTATCACAGAATAGGTTATATGACAAGTGCCTTCATTTAAGCTAGTAAGATTATGTTACATACCCACAACAAACACATGGATACTGCATCAAACCATCAGTCGCAATTAGCTCAAGGACTACTAAAGAGACAGTCCTAAAGTGAACTGAAGACAAGAAGAGGGAGGGGGGGAGAGGGGGATGAGAAAGAGAGGGGGGAGGCAGAGAGAATATTAAAATTTCTCTAGAATTTTCTAGCATTTTGTAATGAAAGGGAAGACCAAAATCTAGCCCAGGTCACAATTTGGCAGCCCCATATGCTTAGATGTACCCTATCTATGTTCAGCAGAAACAATTTGATTTCTAGTAACAATGATGAATCACAATGCCTGTGTCTACAACCATCTCAGAAGCCAGAACCACATCCTTCCAATACCGAACGGACCAACAATGTTCTCACTTACAAATTCGTAAGAAAACTTACTACATACTACCAGCCCAGACTGTGCGCAGTCTGATCAATGCTTTCCAACTAGGGAATATGCCATAAGCGTAACGTGCTTTGCAGCACATTTTACGAGCATCAAAGACACCAGGGCACCAAAGGTTCTTTTTTTACCCAGCGCTTCAACAAATTCTGTAGATTCGAAAGCTTTACAAAGGCATTTGCTCGGCTGGGTACCTAGATCTTCCTTCCAAACCCAGACTACACAACAGTTCCACTGCCTCATACCGCACATTGTACCTCATTGGTACTCAGACACCTGAGCCACCTAGACCCAAAGAGTGGGACTGTCAGCTCCCAGACGTCTGCGGTCGTGCACGACGCACTGGGCCAGCTGAGCCCTCCCTGAAGCTTTCGTTGGTAACCTCAGCACTCGATCCAGCGCTGAGTCTCCATAGGAAAGCCTTTTCTCCCCGTTATAAGACACATACGTTCCAAAGAAAAGATACCATCATAGGACCTTTTCCACAAAGGGGGAGCAAAAAAGGGATGGCCTTCTCTAGGAAAAAAAAAAATAGAAACTCTTGTCTGCCGTGGGAGACTGAGCTGGATTAGGAGAGCCAGCTAACTCCTAGTAGCAATTCCCTGACAGCCTACACAGCTAGCTGTCGGTTCACCGGAGCTCAGTTTTACCTGCCGCAAAATGGGAAACCCCGGCGCCGCCCCCTCCCCCCTCCTCCCCGGGGAGTCGGGACCAGGACTCGGGTCCCCAAGCCGGATCCCCCAGCCGACAGCACACCTGGCTTCACGGTCTTCAGACGGATTGGCTCGCGGAAGTGGCGGATGACAGCCAGGGTGTCCCGGTTGGTGAGCCCACTGACGGGCGTCCCGTTCACCTCCAACAGCACATCGCCAGGACTGGGCGCCTTGCCCGAGACCACGCAGCAGGTGCCTCCGCCGCCGCCAGGCTCGTCACGGAGCCGCCCCAGGTAAGGGAACTCGCCGCGCTCCGCGCCGCCGCGGATCTCAGCGCCCAAGTCGCCCGGGGGCCCGGCCCAGGACACCGCACACTCCTGCACCTTGCTGAGCCAATGCTTCTTCTTCTTCAACGTCTTCGACATCCCGACCTCCGCTGCACCATGGGGAGCCCCCGCGCGGGCGGCCGCGGTGCCGCTCCGGGCCCCGCGCACAGCCCGGCCAGAGGGGCGCCGCCGCCGACCTCCCGCCTCAGCCCGCTAGCCGCGCGCCGCCGCGAGCCGCCCCTCTCGCGGGCCGCCGAGGAGAGCCGGAGGGAGCGCGCGCCCCGCGGGCGGCGCCGACGGGGTCTCCGGGCGGGGTCAGCGCCGACGGCCGGGTCTCGGCGCCCGCGCGGCGGGAAAGGCTGAGGCAAGGGGGCGGGAGCTGAGGGAGCAGCTGGAACCGAGGCTCCGTCCGGGACGCGCGCACCGAGCTTAGTCGCCCGCTCGAGCGCGGCTGCTGCGGAGCCGGAGCGCCGAGACCAACGCCTGCCCCAGCTGCCAGGAAACTGGCGCTTTCAAACCCGCCGCAACCTCCTCCCCGCTCGGCCCCTCCCCCTCCCTCGCCGGCCCGGCCCCGCCCCCTCCCGCAGCGCAGCGCCCGGCGCGTTGCCGTCACCAGCCCTTCTCTGAAGGACTCGCCCAGCTCTGGACTCCGCGCCGTGGATTGGGTTCCGGCAGGCTGGGGGCGGGCCTTGACGGACATTCTGATTTCTGATTGGGTGGTCTGGGTAGGGGAGGCGGGCACTAGAATGACTGAAGTTTAGAGAGGGAGGAAAAAAGAAGTTTAGACTGTGAGGGAGGGAGAAAGGGGAGGGAAGAGAGAGGGTTGGTCTGGGAGCGGGCACAGGTCGCCTAGCGGGGAGAGGCCCTCCGCCCAGGGGCTGGAGCCAAGGGAAACGCAGAAAGGACCCAGGTCCCCATGGTGGGGCGTGCCCAGCTGGGCAGTGGGCGGGGCCTCGGATCTGGAGCCGGATGGCGATCCAGGGAGTGCTTTGCCTGGATCCTGGGCGTCCAGTGTCCAGCTACCTCGAGCGGTGGAGCTACTAAATGGGCCTGTTGTAGCTGAAACGGATTCGACGGGTTTGGGTTTGTTAATTGGTTCAACGAATGTTCTTGAATGAAGTGAGGAATTCGGAGTCCGGTTGAGGGTAAATATATAGTTCTGTGCTTGAATGCTGTGTGTTCTCGGGCAAGTTAGACAGCCTGTCTGAAACAAGCTGAGAATGAAGATCATTAGTTACACAAGCTACTAAACTCAAGAATGAAGAAAAGGTGATCCTGCTCTCGAGGAGATTCGTTTAAGGAAATAGGGAAGGAGATGGATTTAAAAATAACCTAGTGCCTGCAGATCTAAGTCCTGACACTGTTGGCTTGTCCTTGGCCAGCTCTCTGCTTCATGATTGTTTGTCTGTAAAGAGGTTGGAAGAAGAAGTGACTGAGAACAAAGGAGACCTCAGATCTCTCCCAGCTCTAATTTTTCAGAAACACTTAAGCTTTTTCTCTCTCTTTATTGAACGTATGCTTTCTCGTCTTTGGAATGCCCTCTATTCCTAAAATTTTTTACCTCATCCAAATAACAGTCCAGTATTTCTAGGAAAGGGTTTTCTCTGAGCTGAGGCATATTGTCTCACTTTTGTGACAGGGCATTCTGACTCCCTTTAATGATAGCACTCATTTTAAACTCCAAGGAACTCTGCAGACTAGACCACGATTCAGACAGCTGCAATGATCTCCTTCACACCGTTGAATTGAAATAAAAACAGTAAATGTAGGCGGGACTCAAGAAACCATAAGGGAAGTGGAGCCCTGAAGCTGCAGGCTTGGGACCTGCCAGGCAGAGAAGGACCTTTACACCCTGAGGAAGAGATTGGCAAACAGGAAACTATAACCTTCAGTCCTTGAGCAGTCACCCAAGAGAGAAACTAAATTTCTATAATGCCACGCTCCACCCTGCTAAGGCTCCCTCTGGCCAAGTCGATTGGAAGTCGGATGGCCTTCACGCTCATGATGGCTCATGATGGCGGCAGAGGAAGCCCGGCATCTGGAACCCAATGGGGTAAATATTTATCACAGGCATCATGTGGGTCATTCAGATCAACCCACATCTGAGATTTAAAAAAAAAATTTGTTTTATGAATAACTACTTAATGCTAATAAATTCCTGTATGAAAACTCAATGGCCTTCACATCTATTTTTGCTGAGACTGAGACACAGTGCTCTGCCTAAACTGTATCTGTTTGGAATGGCTTTGGCAGCCAAGAACACGACATCTGACAAATAGTGACTTAGAGCACGAGGTCATTTATTCCATCTTTAGCATAAAGCTTAAGTGTGGTAGTTTCAGGACTAGCTGTACAGGTAGATCTCTGTTTTCAATGTTTGGAGCTCTCTGTGTTTACTCTTTGCCATCATAGCCATATGAACTTTTGTCTCCAAGCCTGACACCTGTTAACTACAAGGTGGTTGTCACAGCTCCGGACATCACATCCTCAAGGGTCATTATATGAAGCAAGACAGAAGGGTAAGGGAATGTTAGTCCAAATTTTATGATGGGGAAAAATCCTACCTAGCTTGTGGCTACTGTGGTTGGAAAAATGGAGCCACAACACCTTAGACCAGAGTCACTGGCAAAAGGAAATGTAATTACTAACAGTCCATTAACTTGATCATGAGTCACCTTAAAGTAGAGGTCCTCTTTGAGGGAGAAGGGGAGAATCATTAAGTAGTTGCCCAACAATGTCTGCCTGCTGTGTGTCTTTTCTTTTTGTTTTAAGTAGTCATCCAACATCTGCTGAGTGTCTTAACCATAAACTCTCAGGCAGAAAACTGCAGTGATTAGAAAGGAGCCTTAGCTTCAGAGCTAAGGTTTACATCCCAGCTTTTCTATTTCCTAGCAAGATGCCTGCTGTCACCTAACCTCCATTTCCCAGTACACAAAACAGGTATGACGACAGTACTTAGCTAAGTTGTGGGGAGATGTGTCTGCAGCTGAGTCAAGCACTCAGCATAGCAATCACTCCACAAAATGGTATTTTGGCTTGTGCTATATCGTAATGTTTGTGATAAGGCTAAAATGTATCAGTGGGTACCTCTCCAATTCTGCAAATATCATTCATCTGAGGTGAGTCATTGTCCCCCTAGTCTGAATATTCTGCCTACTCAGTGAGCTACTGATGGTAGGACACTGCTGGAGATTACTCCATGGTCATGGATGTCACATAAATGTTCCCTCTAGAATGGCCCTTAGTTAAATTGTTTTCAAGTTTATCATTGTTTCCTAAACCTAACAGTTGGATTAAGAGTTACGGTTTTTCATAAGGGTGTATTACTAAGTCAAACAGTCTGAAACCAGGCCCAACAAAAATAAATGAAACAACTGAATTTGCTATTTCCCAAATTTTCTCTTGGTTATCTCTCATTTATAGAGACTAATATATTTTGTATAAAAAACACTTTAGGCCTCAAGATGGCTATGAGGTCTGAGTATCACATCCCCAACAATGTCCTAAGGAGAGAAGTTTCATCATCTACGTTCTATAACTCAAGAAGTCTTCCCCAAATGCTCCTCCCAACAGGATTTCCTTTCTAGCTGATTGGCAACAAGGGCCCAAATGTCATTTACTAAGCCAGTCTCTGCTGAGGGTAATAAAATTACATCGCATACCCCGTCTGGAAGGTACATGGTTGCACAGCATCTGTGTAAAGCCGAAGGGGCTCAGTGAGAGGGAGGAGAGATGGCCTAGCAATTAAGAATGCATACTTCTCTTTAGACCACTGAGTTCAAGTCCCAGCATCCATATCAAGGCAGCTCAGAATCCCTGTAACGACAGCTCCAGGAAATCTGATGCCCTCTTCTGGACTCCGTGGACACCTGCATTCACACATGCATATACACATTTTTTAAAAAATAAATCTTGAGAACCATGGCTCGAGCTGCATATGTAGCAGAGGATAGCATTGTCTGGCATCAATATGAGGAGAAGCCCTTGGTCCTGGGAAGGCTGTTTTCCCCGGTGTAGGGGAATGCAAGGGTGTTGAGGTAGGAGTGGGTGGGTGGGAGAGGGAGCATCCTCATAGAAGAAGGGGCATGAGGGATCAGAGAGAGAGGAACCAGGAAAGGGGCTAACATTTGAGATGTAAATACATAAAATCTGGGTTAAAAATAAATCTTTTTTACAAAACTAAAAAGGATGAGATTAGCATTTAGGAAAAAAAGCAATAGCATCTGCCATAAATAAAATACATTGATTTGCTTCTATCTTTTTATTTCATTGGGGTTTGGGGGCAGGTGGGTAGCAAAAAGTGAAAAGTTCATTTCATAATTTTGTGGTGTGTTCCTAATGAGAATTAAATAAACCTGCCCATTTAATAGAAAATTTCAAAACAAAATTATAAATCTGATGTTTGTGAAATGACCAGGTTCCTCCTTTTTCATATCAGAGGCTCCTCTCCATCTGTGCAAATTGTGTCCCCAGCTACATGCAGCTCAGCAACAAAGCAAAACAAGTGTAGAAAGAATGCAGGGTTCACTTGTAGTCTCAGTCTCAATTTCTTGGAAGGAAGCCTGAATTCTAGTGGTGGCAAATCAAACCATCATCAGTTACATGAAACACTAAACGGTTGTGGAGCAGACAGATGTTATAAATATTTGCCTCCTATACAGAATACATGAAACTTAAGCCTGGTTTTCTGCCACGTTATAATAAAATATTCTTCAAAGTCAAAAGTACCTCACACCTATAATCTCAGTATTTGGGAGACTGAGACAGGAAAATCAGAGTTTAATGCTAGCCTAGGCTACATAGTAAATTATGGGCCAGGCTGAGCAGGAGGTAGAGAGACAGAGCACGTGGTCTCTCCAGGCAACTACTAGAACAATCTTGAATTGTTCAGATTCTGAACTACAAAATCTTTACTAGATAGGCATAGTCAGGCAGGTCTGCAATCCAGCTTCTAGAGAAGCTGAGGCAGGAGGATCTAAGTTCAAGACTAGCTTGGACAAGTTAACGAGATCCTGATAGTAAAGGTTTAAAAAAGAGGACAGGGGATGTGGCTCAGTAGTTGAAACTTACCTAGCATGAATGAGGTCCTAAGTTCAATCTCCAACATGAAAGAAAGAGAGAGAGAGAGAGAGAGAGAGAGAGAGAGAGAGAGAGAGAGGCAGGCAAGGAGACCAGGGAAATAGTTTCACTGGTTACAGCATGCAAATTCCAAACCAACAAGCTGTATATGGCCGTGCTTGAAATCCTAATGCTGTGGGTCACAGACATGAGAATTGTTGGGACTTGCTGGCCAGCCCCCCAAGCTCCAAACTGGCAAGCTCCAGGTTCAGTGAGAGACCTTGATTCAAGGGAATGTAGCAGAGCATGATAGAGCAGGACACCTCATATGCTCCTCTGCACTCTGTGGGCATCCTGACCATATGCAGGAGCTGAGAGGACCATTACTAGTTTTTAAAACTGTAAAAGCTGTAGAGATGGCCCCATTGGTATACTGCTTGAGGATCTAAATTCAATACCAACTAGAAAACAAAAGTCAGGTATCACAGATTTGTAAGCCCAGGCTTAGGAGAATGAGACAGGTATCTAATCTTGCCCAAATCAGAGAGCCCCAGATTATTGAGAGACCCAACCATTAAAATACAGTGGAAAGCAATAGAGGAAGATATCAAACAGCCTCCATACTAACATGAGTGCACATGGATGTGCACACACATACACATACACATACACACACACACATATATATACATACACACATACATGCACATATACATGTACACAGACACGTTTTATATATACACATACACACACATATATATGCATACACACATACACACATATATATACATACACATAGACATATAAACACACATACTACATGTACCACTATGTTGTGTGATATTTGCAACATAATCCACCACCACTAGCCTAACCCAACATAATGTTGTATCTTCATATTTGATTAGCATTTATTTGTCATCTGTACAAGAATAATGTTCAAATGTGTTCAGAGACAAGTTTGATAGCGTGGAAATGTTTATTCCAGTTAAACTTATCGTCTAAAATCAGTCTTATGTTCCATAGATAAGCACACCTTTTTACACAAAGGTACATTTACCTGCAAATGACCACATGAATTCAGGCCAGATTCACAGGAGTGTTAAAGGTCAACAGCAGCAGCATGCTTTGGGAAGGGAAGGTAGTCAAGCAGTCAGGCAAAGAGCTGCTTAACAAAGCAGACACAGAGACCATGGAATAGAATAGAAGACACCAACAACCAAGAACCTTGGTTGTCGTCCCCCTCCTTCCCTGCTTGTTTTGTAAGATGGGTCTCACCGTCTAATGGCTCAGCTTCCCAAGGGTTGGGATTGAAGGTATAGGCCAGCAAGCCTGGCCTATCTTTTGTCTTTAAGCTTAATTACAATGTCCTACCTAAAGCTAGCCACGATTTTTTTTTTTTTTTTGGTTCTTTTTTTCGGAGCTGGGGACCGAACCCAGGGCCTTGTGCTCCCTAGGTAAGCGCTCTACCACTGAGCTAAATCCCCAGCCCCAAGCCACGATTTTCTAAGGTGAGCCATCTATCTAGCACTCAGAACAAGAGCTCCCATCTGTGTGTGATTGAGACTGGGAGTGCGCCGTTTTGACCCATCTACACGACTGTCATCAAGGCTCCTGTCTTTCAGCTGGCACAGATTCCTTTCTCCATCCATCCCTGAAATACCCAGAATGGATCATGGGCTGACGCAGCTTTATGTGTTCATTTACCACAATGACCAGACTTACAAGGCCCCTCCTTTCTTGTTGGAAGAAAGGCAGTAAGCCTGAGACAGGTAAAAGAAAGACTCAAGGTGTGATAGCTGCTACCCACGAGACTGGAGACAGACAGAATGCAGTGATGGGTGGATACAGTTGGATGGAAGACTGTGGCCTGAGAAAGCCTGACTTGGAGAGCAGAGGTCAAACAACACAGAAGATAACTACCCAGATCCAGACATTCCGCAGATGCTGTAGTCCCACACAGGACATGAGGAAGGGGGCTGATGTGCCTGGAGCACAGTTCTAGAGCAGAGAGGGTTGGGAAATGGGGTCAGGAAGGCCAGAGCTCACAGATGCATTCAAGGATAAAGGGAGAACGTGCGCTTTACTCAGAGCCCAGCAAACAGCTGTGAAACTGTGGCGTGATCTGGTTCTCATTGTTTTCAATTGTTCCTTCTGGTTCTGGGATGGGAAGGATGCTGGGTGAGGCTACAAGTCAGGAAGCCGGACAACTGTGATAGGAAATGTCTTCCTGGGTTCCTGGTTTATGACTCCTTCCCCAGGGCAAGCAACAGAAAAGAAAATTCCCTTCCGGGAGGCAGGCCAGAAAAACTGACTTTCCCTTCTCCAAAGGAAGCCAGAAAAATCAGAATTTTCTTTCCCTGGGATGAATCCTAGAAACTTTTTATAGATGTGTCCAGATTTTGACTATGTTGTCACCTACAAAGTTAACACTCCAGGACCACACTTTCAAGTCTTTTTTTTTTAATGCAAATAAAAAACCCCACAAAACAACAACAAAACATCTCTTAAGTTTATGATTTTGCATTGCGCCTCATTCATAACTGTCTTTGGCCACTCACTCTGATTTTCCCCTGCCTTTCTCTCTTGGAGCTGGCTATAAAGAAACTTTCTGACTCTCCCTGTCTAATAGGAGGTCATAAAATCCCCAGTCTTGCCCACACCCAGCAAGAAGGAATGCTGCAAAAAAGAGGCCAGGGAGAACCTGGACAGACAACTTTGATAGGCTCCCCAGTCCTCGGTGAGCCCTCTGCTTTCTCTGTCCAATCACCTTCCTACACTGGGTGCCCCTATGTCAATCACATGTATACAATGAAGCCTCCATAAAAGTGTCCAGGACAAGGTTCAGAGAGCTTCTGGAACAGAGGGAAGTTCCGGGAGGGTGGCACACCCAGACCGTCCCTTCCCCCAACCCTTGACCTTGTGTATGGCTCCCACAGTAAAGGCCTCTGTAAAGGCCTTTATAATAAAGCAGTAAGCGTGTCTCCCTGAGCTCTGCAAGGAGGAAGTTGTAGGAATGCCAACTTATACCTGATCAAGCAGAAGCACAGGTCAAAAGGTCCATGGTTACCTGCAGCTTATAATCGACATGTGAAAAGGAGAGCTGAGCCCTCAGCCTGTGACGTCTAACAATAAAACAATGTTGGTGTTGAATTAATTAGGGAAGCATGTAGCTGGTGTCTATGCAGAAATTATTGCTCGGCTGGTATATGGGGAATCCTCATAGCTATTGTCACGAGTGATCTGTGCTGTGACTATAGGAAAGAAACTGGATTCCAGAGAGTCCGGTGTTTCTACGTTTTCAGAAAAATCCAGAACAGGGGACCCGTTAATAAATGATGGTGATATGGACCAGTATAGAAAGGACAGATATGGAAATTTGTTGAATGCTGTGGAAATCAGAAATTAGAGCTTTAATTTCACACACTGATTATAGTGAAAGAAATGTAAGTTACAATTGTGTTTTGTCAGAATCTCCGTAGAGTATAATGGCTTTGTTGAAAAGTCCTTTCTCAGTAAAGAGAAGATAAGAAATAAAAACTGAGGGAGAGTTCACAATTAACTTTAAATTTATACAGGTACCTCGAATCTATTTGCCCAGAAGCACTTCCATGGATATAACGTGAATTTCAAGGTTCTGGTTTACTTTCCTAAGAAAGTAATGTGCACTCAAAGCATAAGGTGATCTTCAAGTTGCCAGAGCAAGCATTGTCCTTTTAATCGAGAGGATGTGCAGTTATAAGTAGTAGAATATGCTTGTTAAGTTACAAAGGGACTTGGGAACTTTGCTTTATAAAGGACTCCACCACTGTGTGAAATCTTGTAGATTCTTTGGCTAATTGGAAAACTGCAAACCCTTGAGCCATATTTTCTCAGCACAGACGAGATGTACGCAGTGCCTCTGGCAGGTTGTAGCACAAAGCTCCTTGCAACTCCCTTTCTTCAACAGAGGGGAGGCTCTTACTGACTCCCAAATACACACTCCCAAATTTCATGGTAAAATTGACTGGAAATCTAACACACGAGCTTAACAGTACTATTCCCATCCAAAGGCAGGGTGGCAAGGCATTTCTGGTTCTTAGGAAGACATCAGTGTAAAGTGTATATTTGCCTTCACTCAGAACTAGAAAGGGGTCCAAACGAAAGCTCGCAGGTGGTCAGTTGACACAGGAAGAAGTGCTCAGCATCACTGGTCTTCAGGGGAAGGCAAATGAAAACCACAAGCTCTTACCTGTCACGTGTCAGAACGGTTATCATGAGAGAGATGAAAGGTAAAAAGCAGGAACCCGAATGTGAGCAAAGAGAGCCCCATACACCGTTGAAACATAAATTAGTCCAACAATTATGGAAAATCAGACCTGCTCTATGATCCAGCAGTCCTACCACTGGGTATATGTCCAAGGGATTTTACACCAGTATGCCAAAGCCAGGAACAGCGCTACACCCACTTTTATTAAAGCACTACAATCAATCAATATAAATGTCCACCAATGGAGGAATGACCAAAAAATAATGTATGTCACGCAGTAGAAAACTAGCTTCAACAACAGACTGAAATCCTGTCATTTGCTGTGCTGGATAAAGGCGTCCGAGAGGCAGAAACTAAGAAAATGCCTCCATGGGATGGGTAGAGCTGTGGATACGCTTAAAGAGCATTTTCTTGGTTAATGATGGACGGGGGAAGGCTATTCCAAGTGAGCCCATCCCTGGTCCTGAGTTCTAAAAGGAAGAAGGTGAAGAAAGCCACAGGGAGCAAGCCAATAAGCAGCACCCTCCATGGCCTCTGCATCAACTCCTGCCTCCAGGTTCCTGCCCTGTTTTTGAGTTCCTGTTCTGGTTTCCTTCAGTGATGGATTACAATGTGGAAGTGTAAGTCAAATAAACCCTTTCCTCCCCAACTTGCATTTTGGGCATGGTGATTCATCACAGCAGTAGTGTCCCTGATTAAGATACTTGGGAAGGAAGGGAGGAAAAGAAAGAAGAAGGGATGGAAGGGGAGAAAGAGAAGGGAGGGAGAAAGAGGAAGGAAGGAAAGGAGGGAGGGAGGGAGGGAGGGAGGGAGGGAGGGAGGGAGGGAGGGAGGGAGGGAGGGCCAACTTAAATCCTCATCTCAGAATTCTCCTTTCCGAAGCAAGAAAAAAATGTCCACTGAGTAAGCCACCCAGTTCATGGTATCTTGATGACCTTCCCGTGCATCTGGAGTGTTGACATGCCTACCACACAGGCACTGGGGATTGAACCCATGTGCTCAGCCCCTCTAAACTTATATTTTACTGTCTCCCCCATCTCTCACTTGACACTACTGCAGTTGCTCTAGCCTTCTTGAAACTTACCAGCAGACTTCCACTGGACCCTTCCGTTGCCTGAGCTCTGCCTCCAGGTATTTGCCCAGCATATACCTTACCTCTAAGTTTGCTCACAAGTCCCTTCTCAGTGGATTCTACTCTGACCTTCTTACTCCAAAATGAAGCTGCCCCAACTCTGCTCTTTCTTTTCCATCAAGCATTGGAATGTTGTAGCATACTCTACAGTGTATTTACTACATCTGTATCTTCTCTGTCTCTACCTGACTTAGAGTTACCATTGCTGTAATGAAACACCATGACCAAAAGCAAGAAAGAGGAAAGAAGTTGGGAAGAAAGAGTTCATTTAGCTTATCCTTCCACATCACTGTAGACCACTGAAGGAAGTCAAGTCAGGAACTCAAACAAACAGGGCAGGAACCTGTGAAAGAGTCGGTTTACTGGCTTGCTGTCCATGGTTTCCTCAGCCTGCTTGTTTATGGAACCAGCCCAGGGGTGGCCTCACCCACAGTGGACTGAGGCCTCCCACACCAATCACTGATTAAGAATTTCCTCTACAGCCTGCAGCCTTATGGCAGCATTTTCTCAACTGAGGTTCCCTTTGCTCAGGTGACTACAGCTTGTAGTGACATAAAACTAGCCATCACACTGCCCTAGAATAAAAATTCCAGAAGACAGGAGTCTTTGTTTTAGTCGTTAATTTACCTCAGAGGCCTAAAAGACTGTCCCGCTCAGAGTAGACCCTCCATAAAGGCTTGTTTGCCCAGTGTATTCCATTTAGAGCTCTCTCAGAGATGTTAACTAGAGTACGCTATTTGATTTTCACAATAATATATTTTTATTTAATCTGTAATCACCATTGGAAGTTGCTGTTATCACTGTCTTCTTGGTAACAGATTAGAAGGATCACTTAATCATTCCAAATTTGGGGGCTGGAGAGATGGCTCAGTGGTTAAGAGCACTGACTGCGGGGTTGGGGATTTAGCTCAGTGGTAGAGCGCTTGCCTAGCAAGCGGGAGTCCCTGGGTTCGGTCCCCAGAAAGAAAAAAAAAAAAAAAAAAAAAAAAAAAAAAAAAAAAAAAAAAAAAAAAAAAGAGCACTGACTGCTTTTCCAGAGGTCCTGAGTTCAATTTCCAGCAACCACATGGTGGCCCACAACCATCCATAATGGGATCCAGTGATCCAGTGCCTTCTTCTGGTGTGTCTGAGGACAGCTACAGTGTACTCACATACATTAAATAAATAATTAAATCTTTAAAAAAATTTTTTTTTTAAAAAATCATTCTAAATTTACAACATTGGTGTCAGACAAAACTTGAACAGTCTTTGCTCCACCTCCAGTCTCCTTCCCTATGCCATGGTGATAATTCTTACAAGGAAAAACCAAAATCAAAACACTGTTAGGAGAGAGTAGTCTATTCTGAATGCATTAGAACAGTTAAAATGGCAATGACCGACCTAATCTAGGTGTTAGCAAAAGCAATGGGGGCACGTGGAAACTTCCAGACACTGCCTTTGAGAATGTAAATTGGAGCTCTTTGCTCCTCTCTCTGCTCTCTCGCTCTTCTCCTCTTCTCCTCTTCCCCTTTGTCCCTTCTCTCCCCATTCCCCTCCCAACTTCTGTTCACGTGCTCATGGCTGGCCTTTATTTACTCTCTTCTTCTACCTTTCTTCTCTCATTAAACCTCTCCCTGCGGAAAAAAAAAAAAAAAAAAAAAAAAAAAAAAAAAAAAAAAAAAAGAGAATGTAAATTGGTTTGACCCCTTCAGTAAACTGACAATTCCTACTAAAGTTAGTCTCTGTATATTCTACTGTTCATTAATTCTTCTCCTGTGTAGATGGACAATGGAAATATATACACATATCATCCCAAACATCAGTATAAAAATTATTCAAAATAATCATAACTGAAAACAACCCAAATGCCTATTTGAGATTAGAGTGATTGGGCTGGCAAATCTTATCAGGTAAGGGTGCTTGTCATAGAAACCTGACAACCGCAGTTTGATCCCCAGAACTCAGGTAAAGGTGGAATGAGAGAACCTGTTACAGGATATTTGATCACACTGTGAACCACAAGGTTGTGTTACTTCCTGAAAACGTATTTCTAGTTGTGGTGTGGTTCAGCCCTCAGTATACACCTTTAATCCCAAACAATGAAGGCAAAGTTAGTTTGTAGAAGGAAGCACCTATGTTTGAAAATGATGTCTAGTTGAGAGGCAAAGTGACAAATCAGAGAAAGATTTGACAGAATAGGATATGCCCACCTCTCATGAGAACAGAAAGGAAAGAGAGGCAGCTTAAAAGAGCACCACAGAAAAAAGAGGAAAGAGAGAAAGAGAAAGAAAGCCATTTTACTAGGAGAGTTTTACAGAGACAGATTAAAGAGGGAACAAGCTAGATACAGGTGAAGACAGAATGGGCCACAGAAAGAGAAGGAGCCAGATTAGAACATATTGCCAAAGTTAGTATGAAGCCAAGCAGAGAAATTCAGGAGATGCTGAGAGAAGCTAGACTGAATCAATTAGCATGGCGAGAAGTTCAGAGCCATTACAGCTGAGTTGAACCAGCCAGCCAGAGTTCAGAAAGGGTTAGAAATGGTGAGCTTATTCAGCACTAAGTCTCAGAAGCTGAAACCATTCTAGGCCTAGATAAGTTTGTATGGAGGCTAGAAGCTTCAGGACTAGTCCTAGGCAAGCAGATAGAGGCGGTAAACCTTGGAGACATCAATTACTACAGGGAAATAAAAGTTACTTTTAGGAGAGCCAATGTCCAAAAGTTCTCTAAGTATATGTGCACACATATATGGGTATCTGTGTGTGTGTGTGTGTGTGTGTGTGTGTGTGTGTGTGTGTGTGTGTAAATGATGCTGGGCAATGGGAGCACACGCCTTTAATCCCAATACTCAAGAGACAGAGGATAGTGGATCTCTTGAGTTCGAGTCCAGCCTTGTCTACAGAGCAAGTTCCAGGATATCCAAGGCTATGCAGAGAAACCCTGTCTCAAAAAAACAAAACAAACAAAAATAAAATAAAAATAACATTCAAAATAGAAAAGGAAGTAGAATGAAAAAGGAGGAGGGTGATAGAGAAAGGAGGTAGCAGAGGAAAGGAAATCAAGAATTCAGTTTATGCAAACCTCGAATTACCATGGCCAAGGTCTTACACATAGCAAAGGGCGTAAACAAAATTCTCAGATTCCACTTAAGTATTAGTTCTATATTTCAACTCCAGTGAAGTTCTCAACACATTTTAGGGCATGTGACGCTCAAGCTAAAGAATGTTCTGGTTCTTGGAGGTAGTTTCTATGCATAAGAAACTAAAATTCATCTGCTCCTTATATACATTACAAAGAATCAAAGATAAATCAACGCTGGTGAAATAAAAAAAAAAGAGGGAGAGAAGAGAAAAAAGCAGGGCGTGTCCCACCTGTGCTGCAGATGAATGAGTTAAGATAACTAGAACATGACCTGCCGAAATCGAGCACAATGGTACATGTCTTGGAATTCCAAAATTTGGGAGGCTGAGGCAAGAGATCCATGCATTCAAGGCCAGCCCAGGCTACATAGCAACTTCCAGGACACCGTGAGACACACAGCTAACTCCATCAAATAATAAACAAGGACCCGTTGTGATGAGTGAACGCCCCGGACAGGATCTTCTGCAGAAGCTTCTTCAGTGTGAACTTTTGGAGGATGCTGAGGCTCAGTGGGCTTCGGAGGGTCAGCGGCATGGCTTGCACAGTAGGTTCTAGCCCATGTTTATTTTGATCCTGTGTACCAAAGGAAATTGCTTTAAAGGGAACCTACACGAAGGTTTACAGAATCTCATCGATCAATACCCAAGCTACAAGCAGGGAGACCTGGGAAATTACAAGAACTCAGTTTTGCAGTATGAGTGACTGACTTAGTTTTAGAGATTTAGGAAAAATAAATACCGGAGGGAAATGCTCATCAATCATGATTAAGCTTCTTTCCAACTGTAAGACCATCTAATTACCAAGCCCATTGACTTACAGGGTTGCCGAAGTTTGGAAACAATGGAGGCATACCTTTTATAACCCAGATCTCAGCTTTTCCCAGACATAGAAGTAAGCACAGCGAAGTGAGAGGCTGAAGCCCCCATTCTGTGTGAAGCCCAACCCTTTGGGGAGCTGGGCTCAAGGTGAGGCATGCACTGCTGCTTCCATTGGCCACAGACTCCCCCAGCATCTGTGTTCCCAAGTCATCCTGCTCAGGCCAAAACGTGCTCCCTTAATTTCCTTTCCCTGACCTTGGCAAATGCTTATATAACGGCCTGGCCTTTTCACAAAAATTAGGTCCTGTGCTGGGACAGGTGGCTGATTGTATCAAGAATCCTAAACGTTGAAATCCTCAAATATATTATTTTAAAGGTCTTGGTTCGTTCAGATTATAAATTATGACATTGCTATAGGAACCAGTCTGAACCGAATCTGAGGATACCCAGAGTGGCTGCAGCCGAGGAGTCTGTGGGGACAGACAGTAGTAGAAAGAATTATGAGAAGAATGCTGGAAGGAGCCCAGCCTCTGTTTGCTGATTACGAAAGCCTAGGAGATTACAGACCAGTGTGTCAGTATAACTGAAGTGGTGTTTTAGACAAGGCAGATATGAGTTGAGACATAAAGTTATTCTTTTAGTATTTTTACTGTTATTTTATGTATGAGTGTTTTGTCTACATATGTCTGTGCACCATGTGTGTGCAGGGCCCCACCTGTTAGCAGGAGCAGATGAATTAACACTGTGATGTCAAACTATCCATTTTTTTGTGTGTGTTTTACTTAAGCATTGTCTCGTGTCATCAAGAACTTAGGAATGATAGTCTTCACATTAAAGAATGCTTCAATCATGCACATTTTTATCTTGTCAGAAAAATTTTCAAAACAAACACAAAAGAAAGTAGTAAGGATAGCACCAGGAGCTCCACGCACCTCTCTTGGATTAGGAGATTGTCGAGATGCTGCTGAGCGTTCTCCATCTTTCCTCCAGCCTTCCTTTTCATCTCTGTATCAGAGTCCTGCCTGTATTGTTTCCGATGCCTTTCTGACCTGATTTACTCATCCTAGGGACATTCCCTGCTCTCCAGCATAGCAAGACGTACCCACCTCTCTTCATTTCCTGCTAGCAGCTGAGAATCAGCTCATCTCTCCCGGTACATAGTATCTTTTCAGGGCGGCTTAGCTTGTTCTTTAAAGGTATAAACTCAAAGCGATGTTACAACAGGAATGCTATCCAGACAGTTGTGGCCATTACCAACCTGAGAAAAGAATGTTTAATAAGGCTACGTAAGTGTGTTAAAATGAATCTCTTTTTAAATGAAAGAGGATTTGCCAGCGTGTAAACTTGACTCTACGTAATTCTCGCAGTTGCTTTTTCCCATCTAGGAAATGCTCAGCTTCTCTGGGATTCTTTAACCAGAATTTCATCTAGCTCTTACCAGGGAGGTTAGCAACTTGTATATTGTATCTTTTGCCTTCGTCAATGTTACGAAAGTGGTAAGTGACATCTACCACCTTCCTTTTTCTTCTTGGAACAGTTTTCATCTTCTACTTTGTCCCTAACGAATAAAGTATCATTGCTCCATTCTGCCCTGTAAGCTCAAAGACTTGTAACCAGTGAGGCCATATTGTTTCTCTTTCCTCCTTATCAAGTGAGGAATACTAAAAGCCCACGTGGTTTTCAACCACAGCAAGGAACAGAGTGCAGAGAGAAAAGGCTTTGTATCATTTGAGAGATGCTCTCCACTGAGTCCTAATTTGAGGGTTGTGGTAAGGAAGGCTAGGCTTCTCACTGAGAAGCATAGACGTGGAGGAGCTTTGTGATGGCTAGGGTCAACAGGCAACCTGACAGATCTAGAATCTTTCGGGAGATAGGCCTCGGTGTGCCTGTGAGGGATTTTCTGCATTGAAGTGGGACTACTCCCTACTGTGAATGACACCATGACTTGGCACTCCTTAGGTGGGAAGCTAGACTATTTAAGTGGAGAAATGGAACTGAGAAGCAAGCATTCATCCCTCTGTGTTTCCCAGCCCTGGAGTTAGTATGACCAGCTGTCTCACACTGCAGCTGATTTGACTTCCCCACAATGATAGCCTGTACCGGGAAATGTGAGCTGAAGTAACCTCTCTCTCATAAGCTGCTTTTGATGGGGTAACACACATAACAGCAGCAGTGAAGTCACTAAGACAGGTGTGAACTGAACATGTGAATGATGGAGAAAAATGCTTGTGTCTTCGTCCCTCAGATTGATATTTTGCCATCTCTTCCCGGGCGATAGTGAAAGATAATTAGCTCAAGAGGGTGAGATACTCATGAGTAAGATTTGTAGCCTTAAAAAGAAATCCCAGAGTTCGCTTGTTCATTCTACCATGTGAGGGCTTTGTAATGGATGGATACCATAAAGAGAGAGCTCATAAAAATTAGGCCCTACTGACACCTTGATTTTTCATTCATTTAATCTCCCAAACTGAGAAATTGCTGTTTAAGTTCCCCATTAATAGTACTTCATTATTGCAGCCTAAGCTGATGTGGCAATTTGAATAAAAAAACGGTCCCCATAGGCCCATGGGGAGTTGCACTATTAGGAGGTGTGGCCTTGTTGGAGGAAGAGTGTCACTGAGTGTGGAGTTTGAGGTTCAGAAGCTCAAGGTAGGCCTGGAGGCTCAGTGTCTCTTCTGGCACCCTCTTCAGCTACCTCTCCAGCACCACCATGTCTGCGTGCCACCTTGCTTCCCACCCTGATGACAATGGACTAAACCTCTGAACTGTAAACCAGCCCCAGTTAAATGCTTTCCTTTCTAAAGCTGCTGTGGTCATGGTGTCTTTTTACAGTGATGCAACCCTGACTAAGACGGCTGACACAATGCAACGTAAATACACATGGTTGTACTAATAACCAAAGCATTTAGTGTTTCCTATATGTCGGGCACCATCCCTAAAATCCTTGCATGTGTTTAACCCTCACCCTCAGCAAGAGACCTTATGAAGCATCAATTGCCTTTGTGTTCATAAGTAGGGCTCCGAGGAATAAAAGATGAATAAGCAGAAGCCCCAGACCTCTCGGCTATGGCGTGAGAAGCCAGCATTTCAATCAGGGTAATCTGGCATTAAACTCACTAAGACATTTCTGTTGTGTTGTTGTTGTTTTTTTTCTTTTCCTTTTCCTTTTTAGCAAAATAGAAAAAGCTCTGAATCTAAAAACCACAGCTAGAGAGAAATCCCCCTGTTCAAGGTTGAAATACCAGAGTCCTTCATTTTAAAAAAGCAAGAACACACCGGTGCTGGTATCCAGGATTATCATTATACTGTCTGGCTAGCTCAGAGCATGTTCAGTTGACAATCACAAGGCTGTTGCTTAAACGAAAACTAAAACACATCTGTGGTGTTTAAAAAGCACTTTCTTGTGTAAGCTACATGGGCACGGGGGCAGCGCAATAGTTGTTAGGATTTTTTGAGACAGGGACTCACGTCACTCAAAGTCACTAGGCACCAGGGGATGGTTATGAACTACTGATCCTCCTGCCTCCACCTTCCAAGTGCTGATATTAAAAGTATGCATTGGAACACGCAGTCCGTCAATCTTTTTCTTCCCAATAATCGTTTTTGGCACATAGGAAGTAAACAGTATGTAAATAAAATAAGTGGTTGTGTGTAAATTAAAGTTGATAAAAGTGCTGTGAGGGGGGCAGTGTTTGGGAGAGTGACGCTAGGTAAAGCTACTTTCAAAAAGTACTAGTTCTAACTATAGGACAACAGACCTTTCTCCTGTGAGTTCTGTTCCAGAAACCACAAGTGAGCAAAGCGACTGAGTCTCAGAGCAAGGTAATTTGCAAAGATGTCAGTAGACCTGCAGGCCCTGTTTTTACCTATTATCCCAGCCCATCAGTGAAAACTTTTCCTGCTCTCTTTTAACTCCCGCAATACTGCTGTGCTACTCTAACACATCTGTAGCTTTCTGCCCCAACAACTTGTCTTTGTTCTTGGCCAAAGCTTTAAAGCAAAGTAACAAGTCCTATACAGTATTCTTATCGTCAAGTTTTAGGAGTATTTGGTTACACGACTTTAAAGGTTTTTTCTTGGTTTTAGGTTTTTGGATCATCTATGTATTTTAGGGATGACAGGCAAGCCAGCGATGTTTTTCTTTCCAGTTTAAAGTGAGTTTTAATCTTTTACTCTTTGTCCCTCTGAGCAAAAAGATCAGTATTTATGGTTTCTATGAACTCGTTTTGTGTTTTGGCATTTGGGGTATAGCGGTGGCAGTAAAAATCTGGTTGTTTACATCCTTATCCATGATTTAGCATTCCTGTTTTGTCAACTCAGCCCTTTCAGCCTCCTGTGAGCTGGAGTAAGGGTATCGTACCACTTGCAGTGTTGGCTGGGGACATAAAAGGAAATGGCTGCGTGCTATCACAGATGACGCCTCCATCCCGCCGCAGTAGACGGGGAAGCAGGAACCATAAGCAAGGCAGTTATAGATTTAAATGACTTGCCTGTCGTTTCATAAAGCACTAGTTTCATTTACTCCTCCACGTCTGTGCAATTCCGCTCAGTTACTGTGAAGCAGAAAAAAATTATCAATTAGAGGCACAGTGTGCCAGTCCTGAATCATAGGCGTTGGTACCCTGGTGTGTTATGATACCCAGAGCGTTATCCTGCTCCCCGCCCCAGCACACACACCGCAGGAGGATAGGATCTGCTCAGAGGCTGGATGTGTAATAGAAGAAAAACCTAAAACGGCAAAGGGTGAAGGAAGAAAACTCTGTCCATTCTGGAAAGTCACCACAGTAGGAGTACAGGGTAGCTCTCTGACCTACAACGCTGTGCCTCTCAGTCTCTAAGTCTGGCTCTCTGTCCTAGTTTAGTCTGCTTTCTGTTGCTGTGATAAACACAGTGACCGAAAGCACTTGGGAAAGGGTTTATTTGGCTTACAGTTCCTGATCACAATCTGTCATTGAGGGAAGCCAGGCAAGAACGGGAGCAGGAATCTGGAAGAGGCAGGATCTGAAGCAGAGGTCATGGGGGTAGTGCTACTTACTGGATTGCTCTCCATAACTTGCCCAGCTTGGTTTTTTTTATTCAACCGGTGACCACTTGCACAGGAATGGTTCCACTCACAGTGGGCTGGGAGGCCCAACCTCAAGCACTAATCAAGAAAACACTCCACAGGTCAATGTGATAGAGGCGATCCCTCCAGTCTGATGGAGGGAAGAGTTGAGATTTCCTCTTCCCAGGTAACTCCAGTTTATGTCAAGTTGATAACATCTAACCAGCACATTCTCTAAACTGGACAGTGGCTAGCAGATCAGTTAGTCTCAATGTATTGAGACTATCTTCTCCTTTCTGTCCTATCTAACTCCAGCTCCTCTCCTTGGTCAGTATAAGACAATCTGCCAACCAGAAGCTGAAGTCGTTTGAACTGAAATTGGCCCTCTGTCATCTCCATAGCAGTCAGCCTCTGAGTGTTGTGGGTGGGTTTTGCATAGAGGTGTTTTCCGTATCCAATGCTAATCCTTACTTTCACTGCCTCGCTCTAGTCCAGGCCTTCGCTACACTTCTTACTTCTTGGCACGATCCTCTCAATATCTGACTCATACACTTTAGTGGCAAATTAATTTTCCCCAAAACACTGCTCTCGCTCTTCCCCCCCCCTTTCTCTCTCTCTATCTATCTCTGTATTTCAAGCCCTCTATCACTGGGGTCTCTCCATCTTCCCCAGTTTCATCAGTTTTATCTCATTAGTCCTGAATGTTTCTGATTTTGCCAAGGCCTTCTCTACAAGTTCACACACAAGCTGTCATTCTCTGATCATTCCTTGGCATCCTTGCCTGGCATGGTGAGAATCTTTTTTCATTCCATCCATTAAAAATCCCCAAGTTCAAGCCCTAGCTTCAACCTTTACTTCTCTGAATCACAGAGGCCCTCTGTATTTGTGCATTAGTCACTTACTGAGTCAACCAACCCAGATTATTAAAAAAAATATAGAAAAAGCAAATTGCATCTCTACTGAACATGTACGTTCATAAATCACATCTCTACTGAAAGTGTACATTCTTGTTCTTGTCTTTATTCCCTAAGCAATACAAGGCAACAACTGTTACACAGCATGTATATTGAGTTAGGTATTAGATGTCATAAGGATGTCAGCTCTTTGGCTGGGGAGAAAAGGAGATAAGGGTGGCAGGTATAGAGGATAAAGGTGGTTCTGGTAAAGGGAACGAACATCAGTGCTTCAAAGAAGACAATGAAGGGGCAGCAAAGCAGGAGCCCAGTCTCTACTTCAGCAAGAACAAGAGCACAGTAACTATGAAACAATCCAAAGGTTTTCCCTTTGACCCAGACACTCCTGACGACATCCTTCTGGTAAGATGTAAGAATGTAACCGTCTTACAGACGAGGTGACAGGAGAGCTAACGGTATTGTCGGGGGATGCTTTACAACCTGGGGAGAGATTCTGAGTTCATTGTAACTATGTATATAGGACCTCACCTGCTAACCTGCTATTCTCAAGCTGAGGACTGAACCCAGGTCCTCACACATGCTAGATTAGCGCTCTACCATTGAGCTACCCCCAGCTCCCATTAAGAACAAAAACAAAAGAACAACCCAAAGCGCTGTGTTATTTATTTATGATGTGTATGTGGCAGGGTGGGGGGATGGGGTGAGGAGAGGCGCATGCGGCAGTGCAGGATACCTTACAACTCTGGCTTGAAGTCCATCCTTTCACCATTAGCTGGGATCCCACATCCTCTTCAGGGTCTTCCCATCCCATCAGCCTCTTCAGGGCCTAATAGTCCCATGATCCTAGCAGCTTTGCTGTATACTAAGCATTCTTATGATGGATCACATAAGAGCAAAGCCACCTCTGTGTTATCTGAGCACCCCATCTCCTTTTTATCTTCAGAGATTGCCCACAGTGAAAGATCTGACTGTCCTGTGTGTACCTCACTCCTCAATCCACTCCAGCCCACTACTCCCTATCACAATAGCTTCCAACGCCTTGAGGTCACCCCACAAGTGCACATTCCAGTCTTAGTTTCAGTTGACTTCTTTATAATCACACTCCAATCCTTTCTTTGGAAATACTCTTAGATGGTCCTGTACTCTCTCGGGTCTCCTCTTATCTCTGGCCACTTCTCCAAAGAGTAGGGATGATGCTTGGCCCATCGTGAGGCATTTTGAGAAATAAAACTAGGATCATTTGGACTGATGGGTGGGTAAAGGTGCTTGTCACCAGACCTACCAACCTGAGCTCAATTCCCAGAACACGAAATGGTATAAAGAGATAACTGACTCCCATTATCCTCTGACCTACCAGGGTATGTGTATCACACACTATAAATAAATGAATGTAATAACATAACAACAACAACAATAATAAAGAAATAAAACCAGAATTAGAGTGAGTTAGTGACAGAATAGTCATATAAAATTCAATGTGTTGCTTCCTCAGTTCCCCTCCCCGCAAAAACAATAAAAGAAATAGAATGGACTGGTAGGATGGCTCAGTGGGTAAAGGCACTTGTGGTCATGTCTGATGCCCTGAGTTTGATCTCCGGGACTAGACCATGTCACATGCAAATTGTCCTGATTCCATATACATATGTTCACTCACATAGAAACATACACATATAAATAAATAGATGTAATTACTACAATGCAGTAAACAGGATCATTAACTTTGAATAAAATATTCCAAATATCTAATTAATGTAAATGAGCATGTTAAACAAAATACCAAAAACTTAAGTGAAAGCCAGCTCTGCACTATGCTGATTAAGATTGGAGCCTTAGGCAAAAGGGAAAATACACTTTTACATCCAGTTCTAATGCATTTTAAATGGTTAATTTGTTTTTTGAATATTAATCTAGCTGGAAAACTATTGAAAATGGAAAGGTAGGTACATTAGAAATCATTAAAGTTCAAGTATAGTTTACTGATACAAAAAGGAAGTTTATTAGGATTTAACCACATGTTCATTAGAATTACTTGTATTATCACCTGGTCAAGAGAGTACTTTTCACCTAATTTCTCATATGTGTATATATGTGTGCCTGACTGCATGTATGTGTACCACATGCATGCAGAAGCCTATGGGAGTCAGAAGAGAAATGCTAATGAGATCTCCTGGAACGGAAGTTACAGGCAACTGTGACCTACTGTGTGGGAGCTGGGAACCAAAAGATCCTGGCGGCAAGGGCGCTCAGTGTTTTACTGCTGAGCCATCTCTACAGGCCCCGTCAAAAGAAAATGTAAAACAAGACAAGTCTATAATCTCAGCTCTAAACAAAGCAGCCAAAGAACTTGACTGAGAATGTATTGATTGGTCTATTTCCATTAAAGTCAGAGACACATTTTTCTTTTAGCTTCAGAAAATGGCTCAGAACAGAACTTTTTTTTTTAAATCTTATATTTTTTTTTCTTGCTTGCTTGCTTGTTTTTGTCCAATGTTCAGACATTTTGCTATCATCCCATCAGTCTGAAGGAAAAACCAACCAGTTAGCTTTAAGCATTCCATTTCAGGGCAGAGCAACGATCCTAAAGCAATATATATATATATATATATATATATATATATATATATATATATATATATATATATATCAGAAAGTGTACAAAACAATCTTTGTGGGTTCGGTCCTCAGCTCCAGAAAAAAAAAAATCTTTGGCATTCTCTGAGACTCTAAGGCCAGGAATTTAAGCTGTTCGTGAGTCTCTAAAAGAGCTCTCTCCCCCAGACCTTGGAGGTTCTCTTTATCATCTGGACCTTTACTCAAAACTCTAAAAGTCTTAACTGAAGAATACTTGTGTCGTAGGTTCTGTCAATCTCCTTGACGCTAGAAACAATAAAACCAGGCTACTAGCTTAAACTACAGGGAGAGGGCGGATTAAAGTAAGGGGGGAAAGTTCTTTTTACAGACTATTCAGACACATCAGCCTCTGACCCTCTGCCCCCAAGCCATCCAGCCTGAGGACCCAAGCTCCACCCCATACCCCAGGCAGTCTCATCACTTCCCGACAGTAGTTGTGACAAGCCTGTGACTACCTGGTTTGGTTTTCTGGCCCAGACCTCTTCACTGAACCCCAGAGCAATCTTCCTTGCTCCATAGTCCCATTTGGATTTCTCTGTGACACTGAGCTAAATTCGCTAGTGAAACCATGCCCACTCCACTCTCTAATCAACCAGGTCCCTTGTAGTGCAGTCAGCGAAGGGCTTTTGTTCAGGAGCACCCCACCCTCTGTCCTCCCATTTCCCACTTCAGTTCTTCCCTGAATCCTGTCCACTTCCTGTCTTGCACAACCCTTAGACCGTAAGCAGCTCCGTTTCTTCTGCCTCCTGCTAATCTTAGCTGCTGTAGCGTGTTGGTCATAAAACCTAACTGGTCTTTCCAGTATTCCAGCTTCCTCTTCTAATTCTCATCTTCACAGAGCCATCGGCAAGCAAATCCTCCTACCTCCCCACTCTGTCCTCATTCCATCTTCTCCCTTTGCTTCCTGAGTTCCGGGCCTTCTGGCCTTCAGCGCCCACTGCTCAGTTTTGTCTTTGTGCACTTCTCACGGTGTATGACGCTGTGACTGACATATGCCTCTTCCTCTAGGATATGTGCTCCATGGCCGTGTGTTCCACGGCCTCAAAATAGTGAACAAACATTTGTAGGAGAAATAATGTTTATTATTTGAAAGTTTAGCCTCTCTGAAACTCAGAGGTGGACTTGTGAGGATGCAATCTTTCAGAATGAGTGTTCTAGATATCATTTAGAGTACTTTTCATATATTAATTCAGTTAACCCTCACTATGAGGAAGTAAATGCTTGTATTATGCCCATTTTAAAGATGCTGAAACTGAGGGGCACAAAGGTCAGATAACTCGAGCTCTCATGGTATCAAGTAATAAACATTAAAAGGAAAATTCTAAAGTTACAGAGTCAAGAATTCTAAAGAAGGAAACAAGGACACTTTAGGAAGTGAAAAGCACAAGGAAAGAGATTAGTGTCTGTCAAGCTGTGACATACATGGCCAAGTACGTACCCCATCTTACTGGAGCCTGTTGACGTGGAGTCAGTTGTGTATTACTGAGACCCTCTTACAGATAAGGGTGCTGGAACTGCTGGTCCCATCGTCACACAGACAGGACACAGCATAGCCAGAGTGCAGAGCCAGGTCAGCAAGGCTCCGAGGAATGAGCTCTTTCCCTTTGTGATGCTGACTTCAAGGAAGACTATCTGAGGTCTACTTCTTCCCTCCCTCCCTCCCTCCCTCTCTCCTCCCATCGCCCCCTTTCTTGAGACAGGGTCTTACTACAAAGCTCAGGCTTGCTTTGAAATCATGGAGCTCCCCCTGCCTCAGCCTCCAGAGTGCTGGGATTACAGGCGTGCATCACTATAGCCTGTTGCTTTCTTTCCATCACAAAGTAATCAGTTGATTTATCCATTGGTTCAGTGACCTGAGAATCACCTGGAAGTTTGAACAGAGACTCTTGCTTTTGGTGCAGGTAGGCTCTTAAACCTGCATTTGAAGCAAACACCCCAGGTGTCTCTGCTGCCTTAGTCCAGTGGTCCCAACCTTTTCCAACATCAGCATCACTGTCCTCAGAGCAGATAAACCACAGCCTGATGGGCGTCTCACCTAGGATTTCTGATTGAGAAGGTCTGGGCTGTTGGCATTTTCATTTCTGACACATCCCTGAGTGGAGCAGGCACAGCTTTTGAGATCTATCTTAGCACAAGGCTCTGAGAGATGCTTATCTGGTTCTTATCTTTCCTTGGTTCTCTTACATTTGAAGCAATTTTCAAGGTACACATGCCTGTGCTCTGCCACCCCTCCACATCCCTCTCTTTGAGAATTGTACAAAAGAGCAGATTTGGAGACCTGAGGAGCATGATCCTGAGGCAAAAATTCTTCTGCAGCTTGCGACAGAAAATTTCCTACTTTCACAATGGTGTAATGCTCAGGTAAAACTGCAGACTCTGGATACCGGCAAGTAGACCTGTTCTAGCTCAGAGAAAGCGGTGCTCTCCCTTCCCTTCTTTAGAGTAAAAGGCAAGGCCTGAGTATGGTAGTACAAATGAGTCTCTGTAAGTTGGTTTTCCACAGCAAGTGCCAGGCCAGCCAGGGCTGCACAATGAGACCCTGACTCCCAACAACAGAAACAAGTGATAAATAAGGCAGGAGAAAAGTGGTTTTGTCATATTACAAATATGTAATATATGCATATCTAGTAGACCCAAATATATATTTATATATTTGCCAATATGTTGAGGAATGTATTTTTAAAAAATATAATTTGTACTTAATGTTATTTAGCTCTTGGGAAACTAAGAGGACAAAGAATCAGACAATTTAGTATAGGAGAGTATTTTAAATTGAAATAAAAATCAGATTAAAAATTTTTTTCTTTTTTCTTTTTTTCGGAGCTGGGGACCGAACCCAGGGCCTTGCGCTCGCTAGGCAAGCACTCTACCACTGAGCTAAATCCCCAACCCCAGATTAAAAATTTTTAATCATGTACTATTTCTCTAGAAAAATCATTTTACCTTAAGATTCCCAAGTGTTGACTGAAACAGTAAAAGGTAATTATATGTATATATGTATATATGTATATATATATATATATATATATAGTGTGTGTGTGTGTGTGTGTGTGTACATATCCATCTATACATACATGCCTGCACGCACACAGGTGAACATATACACAGGCGTGTCAGGCCCCTTTGATGTCTCAGACAAACCCCATACCATACACAGTAGGCAAACAGGATATACATGTGATGTGACAGTAACTCATGACCACTCACTTGATGGATCTTTGTCCTATGTCGGGCCATCTTTTCAGGGCATGTGATCTGTGAAGATATCCTCTATAAAGATATTTGGCAAATGAGTTTTTTGATGAAATGTATTTCCAGACTTCAGTTATCTTCAGAAATAAATTCAGTCCTTTCAGAGTTTGGAATTAAATAAAAGATTTATGTTTCTTAAAGGCATTCGTGAGGAGAATTATCAGCATTTTATCTTGACAAGACTAAGAACACTGGTGTCTCGGCAGAGCTTCCTTTTCTGGCCCTTCACTACCTCATTCCAAACCGTGGACTCATGTTGCCCCTGTCCCTGAATTTCACTTGACTGTTGCAATGAGCAGACATCCAAGTTAGCTGTCAATTTTGTATGTGTGTGTCAAGTGGGGGAGCACACACACACACACACACACACACACACACACACACCACGCATGTGTGCCTGTGCTCATGTATGTTGGTCAGAGGTCTATCTCAGATGTCATTCTCAGACATCCTGTTTTGAGACAGGGTCTCTCTGAACCTGGAGCTCAGTGGCCAGAGAGTCCCAGATGTCCCCCTGACCCTTTCCAGTGCTGGCTTTACAAGCATGGGTGATACACATTAACCTTTTAATGTGAGTTCTGGGAATTGAACCTGGGTCCTCATGCTTGCATGGCAAGAACTTCACCCTCAGAATTCTCCTTAGCCCCTCTAGTTGTGGTATAGTTTTTGTTTTATTCTTGAACTAAAAAAAACCAATCCAATTTCATTTATTTCCCATTTTTCTTTTTACTACTTTCAGCTTAAATACAAATAAATAGCTCTTCTTTCCTACAGCTATCCCCATGAAGTGAATATTTTTAAATTACCATGCCAAATGTCTTGGTGAGTAGGGAATTATGTTTCTACAGAATTTTGATGATTAAGGCCTCCGAGAATGCCAACGGGCTCCTAAGTTTTCATTTTCTCTACCGAAGTAAGCCTCACTTCAGGCAAATTGGAGATATATGGCACAGAGCTCAGCTTTCCTAAGTCTAGGCCTGTCTAAGTGGATTGCCACATGTGGAGGAAGTGACCAGGGACACGGCTGCCAAGCAGGTGGACTCAGGGACCAAACGTCAAACACTGGTGCTGGTTCCCACCCTTACTAGCCCTGTGGCCTTGTGTAAGTTGCTCAGTTTCCCGTGTCTCTTCTTTCAAATGGTTTTCTGACGGAACTCACTTCAAAGGTTATTCTGAGGGTTATATCTGATAGATAGAGAGCAAGAACTTACACATAATTAAACTGGGACTGGCAAGATGGCTCAATGATTGAGTGCACTGGTTGTTCTTCCAGAGTACCAAGTTCAATTCCCAGCACCCATATAGCAGCTCACAGGCATCTGTAATTCCAGTTCCAGAGATCTGGTTCTGGCCTCTGTGGGCACTGCACACATGTGCTACACAGACATACACGCATGCAAAAATCCATATATATAAACATAATATTAAAAACAATAATAGATGGGCTGTAAGTATTTGTTGTGGTTGTGCCGTTATAATTATTATTAAAAATTTTCATATAATGCTAACACAGATCTGAGGAGCAATTTGAGTCTAAAGCATTAACAGAATTTTGTTTTTGTTTCTTTACTGAATGATGTCATTAGTGCTTATTTAAGGGAAAACAAACTAGTTATTAGTTTACCTAATTCTAAATTAAAACGAGAAAGCTGCTTTCGGTAAAACACTAGTACTTCTTGCTAAGGCAAAGCATGACATGAAGCAAACACAACACAGCTTGAAAACATCCCTTTGATTTGAAAGCTCAAACCAAGATCTTAGTTATGAACAGAAGCCATCCCTTTACTACCTTGAGACCTTTGCAGAGAGGGAGGCACGGTGACATAATCAAGCATAATGAATGCATATTTATTTATTTATACCATGACTTAGTCCAGAAAGGAATAGAGGCTGCTGCAATGAGTGGATCACAGGGAAGCACCAAGACAAAAAAGTTCTAATGCGACAGTCCAGCTCTCGGCACGAACAGAACACACTGTAAATGATGTTGCAAAGGAATGTAAATAAAAAATAAAAACCATGCTCCCTCCATGTCTCTGCTTCTGGGGCATCACCTCGTTCAGAAAAGCGAAGCTTTATTTGCATCTTTCCAATCCTTTGTTGTCCATATTTAGTCAACAGCCATAACCTACTGGCTTATTTTCATAGTAGTCTTCGTTTTCATCCACACTTCTCTGCTTTCACTGCTAATTCTCTCACTCACATTGCAGCCCCACTAATAATAACCTTCCATGTGTTTCTCTGCCCCCCATCTCTCCTCCTTCCCTCCCTCGTCCCTTCCCACCTCATACTACTGGCCATCCAGTGGACTGCTAGTGAGTTAATTTTTCTAACTTGTGTCTCTGGTCTTGTCATTTGCATGCACAAGATCCGCGGCTCCTTACTGCTTTCTGCTCCTGTTGGGTTTTATCTGTTGGTGGTTTATAACTCATACGATGATGCTTTTTACAGCCACTGGAGTTTCACTTCTAGAAACTTCCTTGCACTGTTTCCCCACAGCACCTAGCTCATTGTTGTAAGGTATCAATGAGTGTTGAAAAAACAGAAATCAGTACCTAAAATGGTAGAGGAATATATCATTATGTTGATAGGCATTTCTAACTAGCACAGCTGTGTCTTTGTGGTGCTATAATTTGATCAGGACAAAGAGAGATATAAATCACCAATTTAGGAAGATGTAGCTAATTCAAGACCTTAATTATAGATTTGTGAGATAGTCACATAATTCCTTTAAATTGAAAAGAACGCATTTTCATCTTGTCACTTACCAGGCGAGCTGTGACAATTAAAATATTAATCAAAAGGTTAAGGAAAGCTAGTAGAGTAAGGGGGAAATAGCAATTGAGAAAAACATTTTTAAAGGTACCATGACAGTAGAGGTTCCAATGAAAATCATAAACTGAAATGCCCTTACTTGTAAAAGGGTAAAGTGTGTGTACGACCTAGGTCAGGTGTATAAATGCAGCCTGCTGGTTGGTTTTATTATCAGCTTGATACAAACTAGGGTCACCTGGGAAGAAGGATCCTCAGTTGAAGAACCACATCCATCAGATTGGCTTGTGGGAATGTCTGTGTGGACATTTTCTTGGCTTCTAGCTGATGTAGGACAGGCCAGCCCATCGTGGGCGGTGGCCAACCTAGGCAGGTGGGCCTGGGTTATAGAAGAAAGCTGAGTGTGGGGGGAAAGGCAAGCCAGGAAGAAGTGGTTTCTGCTTCAAACTTCTGTCTTGAGTTTCTGCAATGACATCCCTCAATGATGGATCATGACCTGAAATCAACCCTTTTTTCCCCAAAATCGCTTTTAGTCGTAGTGCTTATTACAGTAACTAAAAAGCAAAGTAGGCCACTTATAATCTCTGAGAGAGTAATTTCTGGGGGCGGGGGGTGGCACACCACTACAGTCCTGGCTACTCCACAGGCTGAAAAGATGGAGAGTTCAAGGTCAACCTCGGCAACTTAGTGAGACCCCGCCTTAAACACAAACTTTTAAAAGTGACTGTGGTCAAAGATCAGAAGTAGCATGCTTGCCTAGCACATACAAGATCCTGAGTTCAATGCCAAGTACTAGAGAGAGGGAAAGAGGGAGGGAGGAAGGGATTTATTTATGCATCTATGACTCTGAAGACAAGTAGTATTCTTGGTGATGTGCCTTTAACTGGTATAGGAGAGTGTAATACTTGAAGATGCATCTTCAGCCTGTGTATGTGATTTGTGGTATAGCATGTTTAGTCTCAGAAGAAAACTCATCCATAGAATGCATCAGCTGTTACAAAGCACTTTGAAGCAAACAGTCATTTTAATGACAACCCAGGTATGGCAGCAATAACCATCCCTTAGTATCTGCAATCGTTGCAAGGATTAAGGTTTGTGCCTTGGCATATGATGGCAATGCTCACAGCTGCTCCCAGAGATTACAACTGTTGCCGTGTAAATCTCCAAAATATCTCTTGATGGTACCCTGAAAGCATGTTGAATTAAGTTTGAATGAAAGATGAGAGCTTTATTGTACATTAAAATTTCTGCATGCAGGGCAGCTTAAAGGTGAACTACCCCATCTACTCCTTAAGTGTGACTTAGATTACACGACCCACTTGCAGTGAGCAGACAGCACAGAAAGGAAAACAACCAGTAACTTTACATCGAGGAAGCAGCACATACCAAAGTAGCTGGCCAGAAGTCCTCAGAGTCGGTGCTGTGAAAACTACTGAAAGGCTGGGCATTAGCCCCTGGCCAGAGATTAAGGAGAAATGACAACTAAATGCAGGTGCTACTTTAGAGTGGATAAAGACTTAGTTAAGTCTCCTGCCAGCTGGGTTTTCATAGTTTACATGAGCACTTCGTTGTAAGGCTGGGGAGATGGCTCAGTCACTTAGGTGCCTGATGCCTGAGAACTTCAGCTCAGATCCCCAGCATCCGCATAAAAAGCCAAGCATGAACCTGTAGCCTCAAAGCTGGGAGGGCAGAGATGGGCAGATCCCTGATGCTCACTGACCAGTCAGTTATTTGAATGGATGAGTCCCAAGTCCCATGAGAGACCCTGTCTGAAAAATATAAAGGTGAAAAGTAATTGAGGAAAAGACGCCCAAAGTCAGCTTGTAGACACAGAGGTAAGGGCCCACACGTACGCAGACATAATCATAGATGATGATAATGGTGGTTGTGGTGATGGTGGACATACTACGGTTATAAAAACTGTTAACAAAAGACGTAATGGAGCAAGTGTATAAGAACTCTGTGTAGGGGGGTTGGGGATTTAGCTCAGTGGTAGAGAGCTTGCCTAGCAAGCTCAAGGCCCTAGGTTCGGTCCTCAGCTCCGGAAAAAAGAACTCTGTAGGATCTTCACAAACTTTTGTGAAAATCTAAACTTCTCACAAAAGTTTCCTTACGAAAACAGAAAACAAACAAACAAAATGACCTTGTTTTTATTCCTCTGACATAGTTCAGACACAAGTCTGCTGATGTCACCGCCGTCCAGAGTTACATTGACATTCTAGTCGCCCTCCGTTGACAATGTTATGGAACAAAATGGGCAAGAAAATGTATGGGAGAAAGCAATTTCAAGAAAGGAAGCTTAAAGAAAAAAAAAACCTTTGCAAACAGTGTACAATATTACAATTTTTTTTAAAGAATACATCTTCCATTTTACAGACACCCACAAAAGAGCCAAGGTAATAAAAATTCACTTGCACTCTGTTGTGATCCCATTAAAAGGCAAGCAAGCTCCCTGTGTGTGCTTTTCTCAGGAAAGCCTCTGTCCTTCTGTTATTGCAGTGTAGAGTTCTAAGCTGCTATTACCCTCTGGGGAGAGCTAGGTTTTGTTGGATTATGTGTAATGAGGTTGAAGCCTACATGAACCCTCAGAGAGAATAGCTGAGCATCCCAAGTTCTTAAAAAAAATAAAAAATAAATACAAAGAATCTGCCTGCTGACTTTCAAATGCGAACAAAGAGAGCCATGTTAGAATCTGATACATTGTCATCCTAAAAGTAAAGATGAGTGTGCCAGACCATAAAGTCCTCCGCCTGCCTTTGATCCCTGTGTGTCCGATAGGATTCATGATGACCATACCTATCTGTTCTTAAATACTTAGAGTAGTGTTAGTGATTTGGGGAAGTTAATTCATATCTCTCTAAAATTTATTCTTCGTTAATGGAAATGAGCAGCTTTTGCTCATTATCACCAGTTTAACTTTAACCAGGACACTGAGATTTTAATCCTTCTGATGGCTTTGCAAACACTGAGGTCAGTTCACCTGTGTGTTTCTTCCAAAGGGGAGATTCTAAGACCATCCATGCATCTAGATGACATCCTCTACATCAAATCTATTATTGGTTGCTGGGAATTGAACTCAGGCCCTTTGGAAGAGCAGTCAGTGCTCTTAACCACTGAGCCATCTCTACAGCCCTCAAATCTATTATTGGAAGACTCATTCTCCACTGAGTTGGGAAGATTACAGGTATCTCCAGTGATTTGGAAACTGTAATTCTCCCAGAGTTTTTATTAGGTAAATGTTCCACATCAAAGTTTGTTTTGCTCTAGAAACAAATGCCATGTGCCTTTCAACTGCAAAGGGACAGGAAGGGCAGCAACAATGGGATCAGAAAACAGGATGTTGTGACGATGACGATGATGTCAGGATTTGATGGCTGATGGTGCCTGATCTTCGGAAGAGGCCAGGCAAAGAAAGGCAACAGTGGCTGTTTGCTGCCCCTGCGCTCTCCTGTAGCCTCAAGACTACACGGTGGGAGAGGCCGCTCTTGAAAAGCAGGATGCAGGAAAGGACATGGGTGGTCCCTTGGGTGGGCTCTGAGGAGTGCAATGCTTGCCCCATGCAATGCTTGCCCGCTATAGCATACAAGCACAGGACCTCCTATATTTTAACGTTCCAGTTATAGAAATGCTAAGTAGCTGCTGTTTCCAATGAGATATGAAAATGAGTTTCCTTACATTAAAGAACAAACAAATGGTTGTTCGTTGCTGGTACTGGAGAGATGCCTCAGTGGTTTAGAACATATTTTGCCTTTACAGAGGACCCTAGTTCAATTTCCAGCACCCACCTCATGACTCATAAACATTCGTAAGCTCTAGTTCCAGGAGACTCAATGCCATTTTCTGACCTCTACATGCCTGGCAGCAGACATGCATGTAGTCTACATATATACAAGCAAACAGCACAATACACTGTTAATCTCAAAGATTCAAGGACAAAGACCACCAAGTCAGCAGGGGCTAAAAGAAGAGCCATGTCTCTTCTGAGAGAATTTTTAAAGGAGGCTTAGCCCCCTGAGACTGAGGAGAGTTCTCCACACAAAGTAAGACATAGGTAGTAAGAGGCACCAAGGGTAAGAGAAGACACTGAATAAACACAGTACAGACCTGGGCATGGGATACTTTTCCAGAAGAGGCTTATACAAGTCAGCACAGTGAGGCACAAACATTAATATTGAGAAGGCTACTGGAAAACCTGTTTGGCCCAGACAGAGGCAAGATTACCATAACTGACTTCAGCTACTAAAGAGATTTGTAAAGGTTGGTGTTAAGATTCCTACTGACTTCTCTGTGTCTACAAAATTCTTCCATAGAGATGAATGGTACATGGGCTTATGAATGATATCTTTGTAGACTCCCTTCACTAGAACCATGACTGTAGCCATCATTAAATACCTCTAAGACTCCTGCAGGCTAGATGAGGTCAGAAATAGAGACAACTAGACACCTTAACAACATGAGACGTTAGAAAAACATATCCCCTGGAAAAGCAGGCCAGTGGATAACAGACACCAAGAGGTAATTGATATTTGGTGTAGAAGCGGGTCATTTGCGAGAACCCATGTCTGGCCAAAAGAAAAGAAACTTGGTGAGCTTGGCTAACAACTTGCCAAGTTGTATCAATGATGCAGTGCCATTGACACGACACACTCAAGACAAAGTGTGAACCTTGCATCCTGTGCACATTGTAGTGGCACACTTCAGTAGAAATAAACAAAGGGAAAAGAAAGTGACCAAGGGCATTTTAAACAAAGAGAATGAAGAGCATTCTCTATGCAGAATGGTCCCCATCCTCAACAGTACCACTCTGGTTGGCTTCCTTGGCAACTGCTCAGGCAGGTAAGACAAAACCACAAACAAGTGCAAAATTCCTAGTGAGAAAGACTGTGAGACCCGAGGCTGCATGGTAAAGTGTTGGCCTAGAATCCATGAAGCCATGAGCTCTAGTCCCAGTACCTCATAAACTGACCTATCTGGTGGAGGTTCAGCCTCAGCTATATAGCAAGTTGGAGGCCAGACTAAGACATAAGACCCTGCCTCAAAGAAAAAAGAACATGGAAGCTATAAAGCCTTCAGTCAAATATAGGTCAAAGGATACTTGTAAGAGTTATTTGGGGAAGTGGTCCTCTTCACCCCCTTTTTCTCCCAAGTAATGACAGGGAGTTTCTACTAGCCTGCTTGCTACTAGTAGCC